>NW_022436989.1:6068820-6366516 GCF_009761245.1 Sapajus apella
GTGTGTGTGTGTGTATACACACACACACACACACACACACACACACACACACACAAATGCACTCATATTTGGTTCCAAAATACTAATATCAGGGGAAGAATCAAAACTCCTTGTGCATTATAAAAATGTCCCACATAAAATTAAATACATTTTTAAGCACTATCATAAAAATACTAAAGCAACTGTGAATAAATTGTAGGATACAGAATGGACATGCAGTTTTTGAAGATAAAGTGCTAGAATGCTAAGAACTGTCAGAGTTCTGATGGTCCACGTAAGATGAATTTCTTGGACCGCTGAGATACATACCACTGTCTTCATGCCAGTAGGAAAGTTTTGGGGGCATTGACTGGCAGGTGTAAATGTAATATGAATTTGGGGTAATTCATGGACCCAGAAAAGCAGAAGTAGAAAGATAGGGAAGCTGGAGGCATTCAAGCGTATGTGTATGTATCTTTGCAATCCTTAGTTACATCCATGTAAGAGAGGAAATGATGAAAGGCATTAAAATTTCCATCCAGTGGAATCATAAGTGGGTTCAGAAGTAAACTGAGTTATTATTAAGATATGGATGCTGAAGGATGTTTTTAGTATCTAAAGAAAGAATTAAGGAATAACATAGGAGTAGGAATTGTGTAACAGAATTATTTGCCCTGGTCGTAGAGTCTGGGACTGTAAGAATGAAGTGCTTTCACTGCCCAAAACCATTCCCAGCAGGAGATGGAACATGCTGGTTGAGAGCGAGAGCTCTAGAGTTCAAGTACCTAGGCTCCGACCTTGACTCTGGGCTTAGCCATCGTGAGAGCCTGAACAAGTAAGTTAATCTTTTTAAGTCTCAGTTTTCTTATGCATATGCTGTATCTGCCTCATAAAAGCTTTCTGAGTATTAATAAGATCATGTACGTAAGCCATTTGGAATGGTGCCTGGCTCATTGTAAGTGCTCCATAGGAGACAATATTATTTGCAACTGAGATAGAAGTTGTAGAAGATCCTTCTACAGCAAGAAGCAGAAACCCTGGAGGTAAGAAGTTGAGTGAAGAATTTTGTAAGAGTTCCTGGTATAGTCTTATTTCTGGGTCCAATGCTTCCTAATCAAATGCCACTTTTTACTGAAACTGACGTTGATCATCAGAACATCCCTTAAAGTAGCTGAAATCTAACAGCCTTGGATGAAAAGCTGATATAATTCAACTCTCATACAGTGGTGTGAGTTGTGGCAGCAAAGCTGTATTCGAAATGTAAGAATGTGGTTGTATTTTCACTCTATTTTTAAAAGGCTGGTGAATGACTTCATTCTTGGGTAGCCCTAGACCTTTACTCCTCATTGCTGGCAATAAAATTCAGGACTACACTCAGCTTGCACCCTAAGGTGGCTCTATTCATGGAAGAGCTTGAGACTACAAGTCATGCGACTAGTCCTTGCCATGACTTTTGTGTCCTCTGCCACCCACCAAGGGAAGCGTCTGCCTTCCCTGATGGCATGAGAAACATCCCACAGGCTGAGAACACAGCACCCAGCCACCCATCTCCACACTGGGCATGAGCCACACCAGCCTGGAGGTGTGAGGGTCTAACCACTCTCTTTGGTTAGAAATCATCCCTTTTTTTTCTCCCTGTGTCTTAGGAGGATTGCAGGAGGTAGCATGAAAGCTTTTTTGTGACCCAGTGTCTCTGTGTGAAGTCTCACTTACTTAGAAGAACAAGGACTTGCTCCTAGCTCCAGGCAGGGAGCTAAAATGTTGGTTCTTAGTAATACCTAGACCACAGTGAATCTTTTTTATTATTATTCCATTTGGTGCTAGAATTGCCACATGACTCCAGGAAGAAGAAAACCTAGTCTCTGGACCCTTAGTTAAGAACATGAGTCTGTAGTTTCAGAAAGAGCAGAAGAAGTGTTGATGGAAGGAGCACACCACAGGGTATGATGTGGCGTGGATGTTTAGAGAGTATCATGCTCAATTTGGTGATGAAATTGTGTGAAGAAATTGGATTCTCAGTTGCCACTTCACTTAATCTACCATCAGCATTTGAACTGATACACTGGATCTGCCTCTCTTCCCAGAAGCACTTTTTTTTTGGCTGAGTTTCCAAGATTCCCCATGCTCCTTACTTTGCTGTGGAGATTCCCCATTCTCCTGACTTTGCTGTGGTCTTCTTTGCTGATTCCACCTCTTAGTGCTGAAGTCTGACTGTTGAAGTGACCTAGGGCACTTCTTCTGATGATCTTATCCAAACCTCCCTGTAAATACCATGTACCTACTAACAACTCCAACATTTCCTACCTTTAGCTTAGACCTTGTTCCTGAGCTTCAGACACACATCCAATTGTCTATTCATTTGAGGCTCAATTTGTATGTCCAGTGGGCATCTCAAGCCTAACACAACCAGCTCAAAACTCCTGATCTTCCCTTCTAAAATTAGGTTTTCCCGTATTAATTATCTTCTCATTAATGGAAGTCTATCCTTTTAGTTGCTCAGGCTAAAAACTTTAGGGTTATTCTTGACTCTGTTCTTTGCGCTTAGATTTCAGATCCAGGTCTGTAAATAAATAATGTAGGATCTACCTTCAAAATATATTCAGAATCTGACCATTTTTCACCCCTCTAAAGTGTCATCCTAGTTTTAATTGCCTTCTGTTTCTCCCCTGGATTGTGGCAAAAGCTTTCTTGTTCTACCCTTATTTTTGCAGGCTATTCTGAACACAAGAGCCCAAGTGTCCTTTGGAGTGGTAACTACATGACATCACTCATTCTTAGCCAGTGCTCTTTCCTTTAGCATTTGGTTTTTCATTTCGCTTGGGGTAAAGCTAAAATCCTTGCAATGGCCTGCAGGGTCCTGCAGGAGCCTCTTACTGCCTTGACGATCTTTCCCTGCTACACCCTTGCTCTATCCCATATCACCATCTCCCATACTAACCTCTCTTCTTCCACAAAAATACAGGAACATTCCCACATTAGGACCTACTGATGCAGAGTAAGCAAGCCCCACAGTGGGGGCTTAGCCCTGGAAGGTTCTTGGCTTCACCCAGGAAGGAATTCAAGGGCATGCCAGTAGTGTTAGAGAGTAACTTTTTTTTTTTTTTTGAGATGGAGTTTTGCTCTGTTGCCCAGGCTGGAGTGCAGTGGTGTAATCTTGGCTCACTACAACCTCTGCCTCCTGGGTTCAGCCTCCTGGTTCAGTTCTCCTGCCTCAACCTCCCGAGTAGCTGGGATTACAGGTGCCCACCACCATGCCCAGCTAATTTTTGTATTTTTAGTAGAGACATTGTTTCACCATGTTGGCCAGGCTGGTCTCAAACTCTTGACCTCAGGTGATCCTCCTGCCTCAGCCTTCCAAAGTGCTGGGATTACAGACATGAGTCACCACACCCAGCCAAGAGCAACTTTTATTGAAGTGACAGTGAACAGCAACAGCATAAGCAATCCTTCTTGTGGAGCAGGGCTACCCCACATGCAGTGTGCCCAGAGTAGCAGCTCAGAGGCAGCTCTGCAGCCATATTTATACCTACTTTTAATTACATGCAAATTAAGGGGCAGATTATGAAGAAATTTCTAGAGAAAGGGTAGTAATTTCTGGGTTGTCAGGATGTTGCCATGGAAAGGGGTGGCAACTTCAAGGTGTTGCCATGGCAATGGTAAACTGACATGGCACACTGGTGGGTGTCTTATGGAAAGCTGCTTCCACGCCATCTCTGTTTTAGCTAGTCCTCAATTTGGTCCAGTGTCTGAGCCCTGCCTCTGCGGTTGAGTCTTGCCCCCTGAGTTTATTCCCACCTCTTACCTCTTTATAGCTTGTTCTTCCTTCTGCTTGGAATATTCTTCACCCAGATTAACCCCATAGTTAATTTCCTTGCCTGCTTCAGGTCTTTACACATAGGTACCTCTTGGTCAACCTTCCCTGGCCATCTTTTAAAATTATAACTCTCTCGGGCTATACTTTGAACCATCTGAAACATTATGTATTTTATAGACTTTTTTTTAACTATCTTTTCCATCTTTCACAGGAAGTGTGCAGAAATATTTGTCTGTTGTGATCACTGCTGTATAAACATTGTCTGTGTATAACAGGGGCTCCAACAAATGTTTACTGAATGAATGAAGGAATATATATGAGTGCTACATTGCATCAGAGTTGGTATGTATTCATGAGGCTGACTTTCTGGTGTCAGGAGAAAACTGTTCACCACAGAAGTTACCAGGGGAATCTATTGAATCAGTACCTTTGTTCACAAATAGGAATTTTTGCTTTCATCCAAAGAAACAAGATTTTATTTTTCTTTTTAGTGAATTTGTTTAATTTAGCTGAAAGTGTTTCCAGGGCTATCGACTAATGACCAGGAAGTCAAGAAGTTGCTCTTTTTAGCAGAAGGTGGGGTAATTACTCCAAATAGGGTAATTATATTTATTTTGCCATCTTTTAGATTTCATGTTACTAACTGAATTTGTTGAACTCTTGCAGCTTCAAAAATACTGAACATAGATTCATAAAACTAAGAGATCCTAGCTTCCTTCAGCCTTCTTCTGGAAGGGTCATATTTGCGTATTCTGACATACCTGAATCCTCCTCTTAAGACACCTGTAGGAAATTGTACTTCCTCCATTAGTGGTAATCCTTATCTTTTCTTTTTTAGCATTTGACATAGCAAATTTCAAACATAAAACTATGTAGAAGAGTATAATAAAACCTTCATGAATCCATAATGCAGCTTCAAAATTTATCAATACATGGCCAATTTGATTTCCTTTATAGCTTTTCTCATTGATTATCTTCCATTTTCTTTTTCCCATACTGAGAATCCTAGTCCCCAACAGCAATGAAAATTATATAATTAGAATATTACATAATTATTTTTTTGCTCAACTCCACCAAGACCTGAACTGGTCTTAGAGAACAATAGCCAGTACTGCCACCAACAGAACAGTTACTGAAAGTTTAAGAGTTGCAACATGTCTTGCCCTTAGGATATATTTCTCTAGGAGTGCTCAGACAAAACACAGTATTTTAGCAACAGTTCCTCTGAGTGTAGTTATACAAGTACATACACATTTGGGTTAATTTGTTTTGGTTTATATTAAATTTTTATATGTTGCTTTTTTTTTTTTTTTTTTTTTTTAGTTTCTGTAGTCCCTGCAGCTTTATTTATTTATTTTTATTGCATTTTAGGTTTTGGGGTACATCCTGGAAACCATCATTCTCAGCAAACTGACACAAGAGCAGAAAATCAAACACCGCATGTTCTCACTCATAGGTGGGTGTTGAACAATGAAAACACATGGACACAGGGAGGGGAGCACTATATGTTGCTTTTAAAAAAATAATTTTGCTTTATAATTAAAATAAGTCAAATCCCCTAAATAAGATACTTTGAAAGAAGTCTAGCTTTCATTCTTGACCATTTCATTCTAGAACTTTCCTTAGGTCACCACTTAAAAAAACTTTATGGGTTATTCTTTTTTTTTTTTTTTTTTTAACTTTTTGAATTTGTTGACTGATGTTTGATGGGAAGGAGGGGGCGTCAATGAATGCATGGTTAATTATTTTGATTAAGGGGTAGGTACATCGTCTCTATGAATGTTCCATAATTGAGTCTACTCTCCTCTGCTGATGGGTTGTTTCCAGTCTTTTGCTGTTTCACAGAGTCATGCCGTATATTCTTTTCAGATATATCTTTCTAACCAGTGACTCCTGGGCATCAATTTTTATACAAGAGGGGTTACTAAGTGAGAGGCTAAATGCATACGTCAATTGGTTGGATGCTGCCAAATTCTCCTTTGCAGGAATTGTGCCATTTTGTGTTCCTACCACCAGTACATTGCAACAGCTATTCCCCTTAGCTTCAGCAACCATGTGTTGCTAAACTTCTGGATTTTTTTCATATGTTATGAGTGAAAAAACTGTGCCTCAGTGTATTTCTAGTTTGATTTTTCTCTTAATAGGAATGAAATTGAATCCTTTTTTTATGTGGTTAAGAGATATTTGCATTTCTTTGCTTGTGAACTGCATTTTCTTCAGCCCATTTTTCTACAGGGTGATTGGTCTTTTTCCTCTTCTGTTTTACTAGCCGCTTCATCTGTGTTACAAGTAGTAATGATTTTCCTCAATTTGTCATTTGACTTCTTTCCTTGTTTAGGATGTCTTTTGCCAACAATAGCTTTTTAGTCTTATGTAATTAAATTCATCTATCATTTTTCAATTTCTTCTTGATTTTGAGTCACAGTGAGAAAATTCCTACTTCCACATTATAAAGTGTTTCGCACACATTTTCTTTTAGTTTTCGTGTGGTTAATTTATTTACATCAGAGTCTTCGATGTGTTTGAAATTTATCCTGATATATTCACTAAAGAAAATGACTATTTTTCCCCTTCATAGCTTTCCCGCTATCCCATCGCTACTTACTCTGGTCTTTCCATTCCAACTGATCTCAGATACAGCCTTTATTGTGTCTTAAATTTGCATTTGTAATTGAGTTGTCCTTTGCTTGTTGACTTGAAAATTATGGATGTATTTGACCTGTACTATTTATGTTTCCATATGAGCCATTTCCTCTGGGCAAAGTGGAGGAATCCTCAATCAAGACAGTTTTCCATAGAAGTAAAAGAGTCAAATTGCCTTTGAGATTTCATAATCCCAAAATTTAATTATCCCTCTAAAATCTTTTTTTTATATCTCTGCAGCCTGTACACAATTAAACACTCAATCCTTTTATGTTTCACAGGTCTTATTTTATTATCCATCTTAACTCCCTTTACTTCTCATACTTAAACAATCAGCACATAATCCCAATTTTTGTCTCCTAATTATTTCTCAAATCCTTCTCATGCTTCCCTTTTTTATTTCCAGTTCTTCTGTTTCCACCCTAAGCACGTCTCAGCTAGACCATTTTAATAGCATGAAATACTTGACACTTCTGCTTGCAACCTTGTCTCTCTCACATTTGCCTTCACAGCTACCAAAGGGATCTATTTAAAAGAGCAAGCTGACCTGTCTTGTGTTTAATCCCCTATTATCTGCAGGGCAAAAATCTCAGTTCCTTAACAAGTCCAAGGAGGTCTCCCTATTCCCTCTCCTACCTCATTCTCTGCCCTTTGCCCCTCATAAATTAGCCTTTAGCAATCATATACCACTTATAGGTCATCCAGGGCTCCAAATTGCTTCAGACTGCTTCAAACCTCTGCGTTTGCGCTTAGCTAGTCACTCAGCCTGGGATGTCTGCCTCTTCCTACCTTTCCACCCAAAGGCATCACTTCTTCCATAAAACTTTTCCCATCCTGATGCCATCTTTGCCTTCCCTGATGCCATCTGCACATCAGCTCCATAACTCCACTCTTCCACATGCACTCACACTGTATTAAAATTATATGTTGATGCATTTATCCTTCACTTGACTGGAAGTCTTGTGAGTGGAAAGAAATCTTTGTGAATGAGAAGGTTGGTTTCAATGAGCAATAGCCGTAATATTCATTGTTCTTGGTATACATCTCTATAAATAACATTTACTATATTGTACAGTATAGTGAGCAGTTTGTCTGTCCCCTCCTGGTCCATGAACATCTTGTGAGATGGAACTTAATCTCATTTGTCCATATATTCCTAAGCCTAGGATAGTCCATCATATGTAATAGAACCTCAAGAAATATAAGTTGTTGGGTGAAAAAAAAAATGAGAGATCATGATGACAAAGGGTTTGAAACATGATATTAGATAAATAATTAAATGAGAATGCCAATCTCAGGAAAAAAAAAAAAGAGCATTTTCAAGATAGAGAGGAAAAGGCTGGTCGGAGAGTCGGCATGGGGCTCCAGAAAGCAGAACTGCGTCCAGAGCAGAAACATCACAGAGGGACAGATCGCAGCTTCCTACAGAGTTAGGGAAGTCACACTTGGGAATTTGTGAGGCTCATATCACTGGAGGCTTCCAAAACGATGGGGCTGAAACCCCAATGAGAAATCACTGTACACCCCCAGAATGGCCAAAATAAAAACTAGAACACTAAGTGCTGGAGAGGATGCAGAGAAACCTGAACACCCATGCATTGGTGGTGGGAATATGAAACAGTATAGTCCCTCCAGAAAGCGCTTTCATAGTTGCTTATAAAACCAAACACAGGATTGCTACATGACCTAGCTTGGGCACTCCTCGCAGAGAAATGAAGACGAAAATCTGTACACAAATGGTAATAGCACCTTTATATTTACAATAACCCAAAACTGGAATCAGCTCAGAGCAGGTGCATGGCTACACAAATTGTGGTACATCTGTACTATGGTGGAGTCATCCTACTCAGCAAAAAGAGAAACACCCTTGATATAAATAAGAACACAGAAAAACATGAGGGAATTATGCTGACAGAGAAAAGCAAACCCCCAAAGTTTACATACTGTACAATTCCATATACGTATTTTGAAATGACAAAATTAAGAACTCTCTAGTTTCTTGACTGTGGTGGTGAATACATGAATCGACCATGGTGATAAAATCATAATAAACACACACCCCAGGGAGTACTACTTGTCCCTGTGCTACATTTACATACTCCAGGAAAATCTGAAGATGATTGATGGATTGTATCAATGCCAATATCCTACTTGTAACATTATACTGAGAAATAAAAATAAAAGTCTGAGCCCCAGCTGACTGAATGGACACCTTCTTGACCAAGGGGACCCCTAAAGAAAACTTGGAAGCTGAGTTCATCGCCATGGTGGGATGGGAGGTGGGCCACACCTCATTATATCCCCTCCCTCACTAACCACCACAAGGCTTTCTTCACTTCATAGTGATCATTACTAGCTTATCTTCCCAGGTGCAGAATAAAGACAGGATGAGATGAGCCATTGTTTCAACCCCTCCCTGAAACATCTGCTAATCTTCTTTTCCCTTTTTGTTAAAATGTTCACCTGATTGCAGGTAAAATATAGGTTTACTGGGTACTGATTAAAGTCTCACAGTATGTACCCATTGGTCTTACAGCTCCCCCTCTCCTTTTTTTTTTTTTTTTAAGGGAAAATTATAAGTACTAAACCTCCTGAGAACTTCTTTGGTAAAAACACCCACAGTTGCATCTGTGACTTGCATTTTTCCTCGGCACACCCTCAAGCTGGCTCAGTAAACCTGAATTGGTTGGGACACTTGCCTCAGTCATTCATTTTGGTCATCACTACTGTAATTTTGCAAGATGTTGCCAGCGGGAGAAACTTGGCAGAGTGTATAGAAAACATCTCTCTTATTTCTTACAACTGCTTGTGAATGTACAATAATCTCAATAAAAATTTCAATTAAAATATTGCAAACGGTCAAAATCATCCTATAAAATTCCTAAAATTCATAAAATATAAAGAATTTATGTTCCATATTAGGGGCTAAAATTCAGACTCTCATTACAGCACAATGCTGAAAACACACACACACACACACACACACACGGTTGGGCAGTCCTCAGGGATTTGTAGAGAGAGAGCTCATACACCAATTCGAGTTGGAAGTTGTGATCCTCAAGGGTCCTTCTACTTGAAGAACCTATTATTTTATGATTCTTTCTGTTAATTGTGATTTATTTTCAAAGTCATCTTAGATCATCATTTTGTCTACCAAAATGCTGGCCTGACTAATTTCCATCTTGGAGAAATTTGTATCCCCAAAAGTTCTTTTAAAAATACTTGTTTCTGTTTTTTTTTCTTTTAATTATTGGTAAAATCAGCATTGGGCACAGAATGAAATACTGTCTGACACTCCGATTCTGATCATTTGATTTCCATTCTCTGCCTGTGGGTAGTGCTTAACCACCCAAGACCTGCACTACAGAATCACAGAATCTGAGCGTCAAAGAGGACCTTAACCCATTTATGCCTGAGGTCACCTACTGCTTTGCTATGACCTTGAGCAGTAGGCTATAAATAACTCCCACATGCTTAGTGTTCCAATAATGGAACGCAGAATACCTAAACCAGACACCTGGGGCATCACAGGCATCTGGATCCAGTTTTTATAATTTACTGATGAATGGTTAGTGGGATTAGTTGGACTCTCTTTAGTTCCTGAGTGGAAAAAAAAAAAAGAAGAAGAAGATAGCATTTTAAAATACCAATTTTTAAAACTCTCTCAACCGTAGCTATCTTAACCCCTTTTCTTCCAGCATGTCAACTAGTTGTTTTCTCCCCCTATAAAATACAAAGGAGTGAGGGTCAAAACAGTATCTCTAAAGATTGGGGAAAAAATGATATTACAGAAAATATATTCTGGAAATTCAGTGGGTTTTTTACTGGTGTCTGTCCAGGTGTAACTGTGTTCTCCAGGTTCCTTTGAGTGCTGAGTTTGGGACAGTTCTCATAATATCTTGAATGTGCTTAGCTGCTCATTCCTCCATTAAATACCTTGGTTCACATGCATGGACACACCCTTCTTCTGAGGGCCCTTAAATTGACCCAGGAGGAGCCCTAGCTGCTGTTTCCCATTCAACACCCCTTTTTAGCACGAAGTAGCCAGAAAAAGTCATCACCCAGAACCCCCTAACAGCAGCTAGGGTGACCTTCCCATGGGGGAAAATGTTATAGGAGTTATTAAGAAATTACTTTAGGCAGATAGAGAGGAAAAGGCATCCTTGAGAAGTTTTCATTTCCTTTAAAGCAGCTCCAGAAATGTTTCTTGTCTAGCAAGAAAGCCCCATCTCTCAGAGCAGGCTGGCAATCTTTGATTATGCAAATGCCAGCCATTAGAAACAGGGTCCACCCAAACATGGTGATTCCCGTGCCGCCTTCTTGCCCTTGCTCTCACATGTGCCTGGAAACATGGCTGTCCCCAGGTATCCCTATGTGTGTAGAACATCATGGTGTCCTTCATTTGCATATTAAAAGCTAGAGTGGGAGAGCCAGCTTTTTCCTGGACTACGTAAATGACATGCCTGGGCAAACCAGTCCCCTGAGCCCTATGCAAATAAGGCACCTCCTCCAGCCTCCTCATATAACCTGCTGGTATCCGTGGCACTGGGGGTTTCCTCTCTTGACTTTGGAGGCCTCCTCCCTCTGTCTCTGTACAGGGGAGCTTCTTCCTTTGTTCTTGCCTTTTAAACTCTCCACTCCTTAAAACCACACACACACACACATACAAAGTACCTCAGTTCGCTACTTAGCCATATGTTCTGGAAGTGCCTTTGTATTTCAGCCTTGCCTATCTGCTGGATGCTTTCAGCTTCTTCTTGCACCAATAAAGAAACATGGGCAATTTTTCACTTATGTGAGAAATAAGAATATGAAAAACTTCTTCCTCCATACTTACTGTTGGAGTTTGCCATCATCTTAAATAAAATGGGCCTCAAGAATCATCTAGTTCAATTTCCTGCCACCTGAATTTAAATTTTTATGATGATTCATATTCCTTCAAAGTATGTATTGTACTTGCTTTGTAGAGAACTTCTAAGATAAATTTTAAAAGATGAAGAAACAGGCAGGTTGTATCTGACTCAAGGCCAATAAGCTAGTTATGACAAAATTGGGTCTACAGCTCATGGCTGGAATTTCCCTCCATATAAGCTTACACTGAAAGGTGCTTTTTCTTTTTTCTTCTTCATTTTTCTTTTGAGATGGAGTCTTGCTCTGTTGCCCAGAATGGAGTGCAGTGGCATGGTCTTAGCTCACTGCAATCTCTACCTCCTGGGTTCAAGCAATTCTCCTGCCTCAGCCTCCCAAGTATCTGGGATTACAGGCGCCCACCACCACACCCAGCTAATTTTTGTATTTTTAGTAGAGATGAGATTTCACCATGTTGGCTAAGCTGGTCTCGAACTCCTGACCTCATGATCCACCCACCTCAGCCTCCCAAAGTGCTGGGATTACAGGTGTGAGCCACTGTGCCCAGCCTCTTTTTCTAAAAATTTCAAAGCACAGGTATGTTAGGCCATTTTTGTGTTGTTATAAAGGAATACCTGAGACTGGGCAATCTATAAAGAAAAGAGGTTTATTCAGCTCACAGTTCTACAGGCTGTACCTGAAGCATGGCACCACTATCTTCTTGGCTTCTGGTGAGGCCTCAGGAAGCTTACAGTCATGGAGGAATGTGAAGAGGGAGCAGGCATGGTGAGAGCAGGAGCAAGAGAGCAAGCAGGGGAGGTGTCACACACTTCCAAATAACCAGATATTGCATGAACTCAGAGAACTCATCACCAACAGGATGGTGCTAAACCATTCATGAGAGATCAATTCCATAATGCAAACATCTCCCACCAGGCCCCATTTCCACCATTGGAAATCACATTTCAACCTGAGATTTGGAGAGGACAAACGTATCAACAAGAACACCACTGTTTTTCTAACCAGTCTCCATAATTATTAACCATCTTTCTTTGCCAGGAAAGTCTTGTTAACTGCAGAACTTAAACTGACTTTCATTCCACCTTCTCTGGAACCTGTCCAAGGACAAGTCCACTAAATAATCTTTTATCAAGGCACGTGATTCCTCCTCTAGTAAAAACAACAGAATTTCTAGCTTCCACACAATATATGCTTTTAAATAAATTCATAGGATAGGTTGGTCATTGGAGAATGTTTCCTTTTAAGTGTTTTGATCATTGAAAAGAATTATGAAGACTCATTTACTTTGAAGTAGCTTTCAGCTATTAAAAGAATAAAACATATTAAGAGCTATATACACTGATGTAGAAGAATCTCCAAGACTTATTAAGTGAGAAAGCAAGCAGCAAAAATATGTATTCTTTGTTCCCCTTTTGTCTTTAAAAACTATATATTTGTATATATGTGTATAAAAATGCATGTGTGTATACTTCTGTAGAAGTATAGCAAACTTAGCCCTGATTATCTCTGGGGAGAAGAGTAGTCACAGGAATAGAAGGAAATTTTGTATGAACGATAATAGATTATACTTTAGTCCTGTGTTTAAAAATAAGGATTATTGACATATGTATTAGTCCATTCTTATGCTGCTAATAAAGACATACACAAGACTGGGTAATTTATAAAGGAAAGGGGTTTAATGGACTCATAGTTCCACATGGTAAACCGAGGGGAGGCCTCACAATCATGTTGGAAAATGAAGAAGAAGCAAAGTCACATCTTACATGGTGTCAGGCAAAGAAAGCATGTTCAGGGAAACTCCCATTTAGAAAACCATCAGATCTCATGAGACTTACTTACTATCATGAGAAAGACTCGCCCCAATGGTTCAATTACCTCCTACCATGTCACTCCCATAAAACTTGAGAATTATGAGAGCTACATACAACTCAAGATGAGATTTGGATGGGGACACAGCCAAACCATATCATATATTCCTTGAGAAACTTTAAAGTCATTGCAGAAACAAAAAGTAGGCAACTTCCCCTCTTCTCCTACAAAACCAAAAACCTAGCAATAGCTCACACTATTCATACGTCTGTTAAATGTCTGTTCTAATTTGAAAGTCATCTTATAGTCCACTAATGGCTAATTGAAGGCTCTTTTATTTGATAGCTAACCAGGAGGATCTTCTGAGTCTTTTTGTAACCCTAGTTCAAAATATATATTTTATTATTATACTTTAAGTTCTGGGGTACATGTGCAGAACATGCAGGTTTATTACATAGTTATACACGTGACGTGATTGTTTGCTGCATCCATTACTCTGTCATCTACATTAGGTATTTATCCTAATGCTATCCCTCCCCTAGTCCTCCCCACCCCATGATAGGCCCTGGTGTGTGATGTTCCCCTCCCTGTGTCCATGTGTTCTCATTGTTCAGCCTCCACTTATGAGTGAGAATATGCGGTGTTTGGTTTTCTGTTCTTGTGTTAGTTTGTAGAGAATGATGGTTTCCAGCTTCATCCATGTCCTTGTAAAGGACATGAACTCATCTATTTTTATGGCTGCATAGTATTCCATGGTGTACACATGCCTAGTGATGGATCAACCTCAAGGGATCCACAGAATAGCTGGTTGTATATAGGAAGTAAATTTTTCATTAGCTTTTGAGAAATGTTGATTGTTTTTTCTTGAGTGTGATTACGTTGGTAGACACTTCTTAGTGCCTCAGCTCTCTTAGTGGAGACATAGAAACAACTGGAGATTGAAATAGGGAAGTTTGTTCATGTACTCATTCCTTGCATAGTCATTTATGCAGCAGCCTCCAGAGGCCAGACTCTGTGATGAGCCCTGGGTAGACAGAGAAAACGGAGACGTGACACCTGGCAGTGAGTCACTTACTGTTCCGAGCTGAGAGAAGCTGCCCCTGGGAGGGTGTGATGCATAGGGATAGGATACTGTGGCAGCACAGAGGACAGGCTTGGATGTCATACTTGCAACTCATGGTAGGGCTGTTGGGAATGTGAGGCTTGACCTGAGTTTTTGGAGATGGATAAAAGAAAGCAGTGAGAGAAGAGTGCATTTTAGACAGGGAAACCCAATTGCACTGCAGAAACTACAGCCATTTTGCTCAATCATGTGAAACTGTAAAATTGCTAGATTTTTTTTAATGTCAGAAGTATCAAGGCCAGGTGCAGTGGCTCATGCCTGTAACCCCAGCACTTTGGGAGGCTGGGGTGGGCAGATCACCTGAGGTCAGGAGTTCGAGACCAGCCTGGCCAACATGGTGAAACCCCATCTCTACTAAAAATACAAAATTTCCAGGTGTGGTGGTGAGCACCTGTAGTCTCAGCTACTTGGGAGGCTGGGGCAGGAGAATCGCTTGAACTCCATAGGTGAAGGTTGAAGTGAATTGAATTCATGCCATTGCACTCCAGCCTGGGCAATAAGAGTAAAACTCCATCTAAAAAAAAAAAAATCTATCAGTTACTGGCTGTTTCATATGGTGCAACCTCACAGTTCCTTATGACTGGAGAAAAAGGTGTCTTGTATGAAGTAGAAGAGAGTTAATTGAGAGCGATGGGCAGGACAAGATGTGAAGGAGCCACTTCTCTACTATTCACATTTTGAGCCAAATAACCTTTGTTCTGGGGGCTATTCTGTGCATTGTAGGGTGCTGAACAGCCTCCTGGCTTCCACCCACTGAATGCGAGTCATGACCTCTACCAGTTGTTAATGATTAACGATCAAAAATGCCTCAGACATTGCCAAATGCCCCTGGAGAAAGGGGTGGGGGAAGGCATGGTAACGTTGCCCTAGTTGGGAATCACTAACATAAGGGATTTGAATATACAGCTAGTGCTCGACTTACGACCACGATTGGTTCCGACAGACCGGTCGTAACATGATTTGGTCATACGTTGAGTAGGCTCTATGCACGCGGAGATGGTAGTGCTGCCGGAAGCTGGTCCACACTGTCGTACGCCCAGCTGGGCAACGTTTGTGCTGCCAGACACAGAGCAGTCATGGCTAGCGATCGTGGTCGTAAAGTCGAATGGTCGTAAGTTGCATAGGTCGTAGGTCGATCAATACCTGTAACCTTGAAAACCATAGGAAGGCATGGAAGCCATTCATGAGAGAATATCAGATTTGCTCTGGTAGAAAATGGATTAGCAGGGGGCTGGGCATTGTGGCTCATGCACTTTGGGAGGCTGAGGCAGGTGAATCACTTGAGATCAGGAGTTCAAGACCAGGCTGGCCAACTTGGTGAAACCCCATCTCTACTAAAAATAGAAAAAATCAGTTGGACATGGTGGCGGGAGCCTGTAATCCCAGTTGCTCAGGAGGCTGAGGCAGGAGAATCACTTGAACCCAGGAGGTGGAGGTTGCAGTGAGCCAAGATGGCACCACTGCCACTGCACTCCAGCCTGGTTGACAGAGCGAGACTCCATCTCAAAAAAACAAAAAACAAAAAACAAACAAAAAAAAAACATAGCAGGAAACAGATAAGAGGCATGGATCCATTTAGAGCAGTTGCAATAATCAGACAAAGGTCTGATGGAAGAAAGGTGGGAGATACAGATATTGAGGGTTTGGAGACTGAATTGTGGGGGGGAGTGTGTGTGTGTGTGTGTGTGTGTGTGTGTGTGTGTGGATCAGGAGATGAGTAAAAGGAAAGATTCCAAAATGATGTTAAAACAAAGTGTGTGTGAGAATAACTAGAGTAAGGGCTGGTAAGAGTGAGGAAGACAAACGTGGATAAGCAGAGCCATGAGCATCTAAGGAAGCTCTCTATGAGGGTGGAGAAGTCACCTTTGGGAGAGAAGATGAGGATGATGAGAAAGGCCAACGTGATCTCCCACCCCTCCCTACCTCCTGTCTAGCATAGTGTAAACTGTCACTACATAGAAGCCAGTTGGAAACGTTCATCGTTAATGTCTGACAGATTCTGTGTATTTGATGAGAACTGAAAAAGATTGATTTTCCTAGTGCCTTGGATGTGCCATGCTCTTTCTCCTCTCAGGTTCTCGTGGGCTAATCCTCCCACCAGGTAAGCGCTTTACATCTCTCTTCATCTACCCTTTTTATTAAGGTTTTAAAAATAGCTTGATCAGGAAAACCTTCCATGACCTCTCTCCACACCCCAGAAATAGTTTAGGTCCCCCTGTTTCATTCTTTCATGTCATCTGCTGCTTTGTGAAGTACTTGGCATGTGCTAAGTTTTGACCTCTCTGTAAACATCGGCTTCCTGTCCCTCTCCTCTCTAGACAGTGAGCTCCATGAGGGCAGGGACTTGTTTCTTTTGCCCACAGCTCTATCTCCAGCACCTGGCATGAAGCCTGCTATTTACAGGCAGTCCAGAAATAGGATTGACCAACTACTCCACTTCTGGAATTTTTTCAGAAGTCATGTGAGGTGGGGCATGCTAGATTCCACATCTGGAATGTGGTTTGTGTATTATTTTTATAATACATAAAATTAGAAAGAACCTCAGAGTTCATCTAGATCAAACTCACACCGAGGAAGTGACTGAGGGAGAAAAGGAAGAAAAGCTCTTCCGTTGAATGTTATTGAGGACCCCACTGTGGCCAGATGGGGTCATTCAGACCCAGGAGCTTCCATACATATAGGATGCCTCTGAAAATAGCCTATTCAGGCCAAGACAGGAGGATCACTTGAGATCAGTAGTTCAAGACCAGCCTGGCCAACATGGTGAAACTCTGTCTCCTAAAAATATATATATACACATATAAAATTAGCCAGGCATGTGACACACGCCTGTAATCCCAGCTACTGGAGAGGCTGAGGCAGGAGAATTGCTTGAACCCAGGAGGCAGAGGTTGCAGTGAGCTGAGATCGCGACATTGCACTGTAGCCTGGGCGACAGAGTGACACCCTATCAAAAAAAAAAAAAAAAAAAAAAAATAGAATCCAAGAATTGATGGGGAGAAGCCTGACCCCACTGCTCCCTGTCTCCTCGGGTGGAGAGCTGCCCCTAGAGGCACTGATGTTCCTTCAGTTCTGGCTGGCGCCTGTGTGTTCTCTGGGCAGAAAGCAAAAGACACCTGCGGAGATGCTGGCAATTGGAAGGAAGTCAGAGTTCATGCAGACCTGGCCTCAATAACCACAGCCAAAGCCAGAGAGGGAGAGCAGGTGGGACAGCCCTAGAGCGGGCAGCGAAGCACCTTCTGCGCCCCTGGCAAGTGGCCATCTGACCTGGGCATGGTCTGTACGGAACCAGGCCAAAGGCACGGCCTCGCTAAAGGGGATGATTAAGCATCTTTCAGAAAGGAAAAACTTACCTCCACACGTTTTCTGTTTCTCAGGCTGGTGCCAAAAGGTTTGAGTAGGTAAGATGGAAGGAGGTTTCCAAGATTGGGCAATAGAAATGCTGGGAAATGGAGCCCTGGATATTTTTCTCCTGTCGTTTTTCGTCACCACTGAGTAATTTGTTGCTGCAGTAAATTGCTTCAGCTTCTAGCATTGTTTTTGGATCTTAAAGGAGTCTACATCTATTTGCTAGTTATTATGAGATTTATTAGTTTATACACAGGATTCTGTTCGCTTCCACATTTTCCAGTCTTTCTCCTTTTCACTGTTACCACATGCTGTGCTATTTTCCACTTTTAAGAGAAACTTCCTTTTCAACACTTTCATGTTAGAAGGAAAAATGCATTTGGACATTAAAAAACAAAATACTGGCTTGTGGAGAAAAATTATCTATGTGAACATAGCAAATAAAAGTATAGCTTTCACAGACACATTAAATCCATTTTATAGAATAGTACCAACAAAAAAACCCTATATGCATTTCTGTATAGCCAGCTAAATAATAAGCTAATCCTGTTAAACTTCAGATAAATTAGTAAGTGTGGTATAAGGTAGGCAACCTTATAATTTAATTACTCTAATTTTAAATTATTTCCTTTTGTGTATATAGAGCTACCTTGACATTTATAATCATTTTCCTTTTAACTCTTTATTTTTCCATGTTTTTATAATGCACAAGAAATCATAAATAAAAATACGTCTTTGGAAAACTTTTCATTACTGCAGTGAAGGTCAGTGTGGTGAAGATTTGTGCAAAAATATTGTCTTACTTATAATGTTCTGTTTTTCTAGTGGAAGTGATGAAACTGTGAATAATCTTATTTGTTCCATTTATCCTCTAGTTTATATAAATTACATCTTACAGTGATCCTGTCACGAACATAACTGAGTAACCTTGGGCCTGAAATGTATTCCATACCATTCTCTCAGCATGAATGGACTTGAAATCTCTTAGTCATTTTCTCAGCAACATTGATAGGGGAGAGTGCTAAAGCCTTGGAAGAGCAGAAGTATAGCACAGGCAGAAGCCTGGGTTAGAGAATATTCTACACGGAAAACAAATGTGTTCCTTTCCTTTGACCTTAGAACATGACTCCAACCTGATTCATTCATTCATTCATTCATTCGTTTGTTCATTCATTTAACAAATGTTTACTGAAGAGCCCTATGTGCCATAAAGCGCTCTAGTTATTGGAAATGCATGACTCCAACCTGATTCATTCATTCATTCATTCATTCATTCATTCAACAAGTGTTTACTGAACAGCCCTATGTGCCAGAAAGCACTCTAATTATTGGAAATGCATGACTCCAACCTGACTGATTGATTGATTCATTTGATTCATTTATTCATTCAACAAATGTTTACTGAACAGCCCTATGTGCCAGAAGGTGCTCTAGTTATTGGAAATGTGCGGATGAACAGGACAAGCAGGGTTCTTGCCCTCAAGGCCTCTCCCAGCAGGAGGATAGAGTGGATAGGAAAATGCAAGCATGGAAACCAGTAACAGCTATGGATGGAACAGACCAGGGACAGAAAGTGCAGGGACATCCTCATTTTGGACAGGATTGTCAAGGATGGCTTCTCCGAGGAGACGACATTTGAGCAGAGATCAGAACAGTGAAGTGCAGGGATCTAAAAGGACAGCACTCCAGCCAGAAGAAACGTGTGGGGCCTGAGGACATCACCTAATGTCGAGTTGGGGTCACATCACATCATATTGCCCATGTGGCTGGAGAATCCTGAGATGGGAAAACATGACAGGATGTGGAGTTGCAGAGTCAGCAGAGGTGGGGTCCCGGTGGCCCTCGCAGTCCACGGGAAGGATTCTGTGTTTAATTCCAAGTATGATGGGAAGTCTGTGAAGGAAGGGGAGGGGTCTGCATGATTCTGTTTCTGGTTACAGAAGACACTCTGGCTGCTGGGTGGGCAGTAGGCTGCAGGCAGCGAGTGTGGACCCAGAAGGCTGTTGCAACTGTTTGAGTAAGAAGAGGTGGGTGGGCTTGGCTGAGCCTAAAAGTGCAAAACGGGAGAGGTGTGCACCACTTCTGGAATACGTTTTGGAGCTACTGCTGTTGGGGACCAATGATGGAACTCATGTGAGTGGAAGAGACAGAGAAGAATCAAAGATCACACCCAGGTTTGGGGCTCCGGCAGGAGGAATGCTGGCACCATGAACTGGGATGGAGACATTGGGAGGAGGCACAGACTTCGGGGAAGTCTCAAGGATGGTGCTTTGCCCGTGGGTTTGAGATGCTTACTAGTCGTTGGAGTGCTGATGTTCAGTGGGCAGTAGAACAGAACAGCCCAGAGCTCAAAGGAGGGACCGGGGCCAGAAATAAAAACTTAGCCATTACTGGCATGTGGATGATACTTAAAGCTACAGGACTGGTTCTTTCATTCTGCTCATACTCTGTGGCTTCGAAACTCCAGGAATTCTTTCTGTTTCATGATGTGTGTTCTCTCAAGGCTTATGCTTCGGCTATGTCCACTTTGTGCAGAAAAACTTATGCACATGGACATGTAATTGGCAGGAGGTTCTCAGGGGGCTGGAAGGGTAGGCTGGTGGTGAGAAAAGATCCCGGGACTTGGAATCGGAGAACCTCGGATTCAGGTCCATGCTGGGACACTCCCTCTCTAACTTCAAGCTCCTTATCCGGAAAATAGTAGTGATGATAGTTTTCAGTTTAGGGGATGACATTTGCCTTTTGTGTGTAAATGCAAAATTGACTCGGTGTTTAGTAGATACTTGATCAATAAGTGAATTTCAATTTCCTTATCTAGAGTGTGGGGTCCCTGAGATTAGGGACGATGCATTTACTCTTTCCATAATTGAGGCCTTTTGAAAAACTTGGTTTTTATCAGAGGGAGGTACCATGAGTTTCTTCATTTTGGCCTTCGTTAAGCCTGAGTAGTGGGGTATCCAGTATAGATTGAATAAACCGCATAATCCAGCAGTCCCCAACCTCTTTGGAACCAGAGTCTGGTTTCGTGGAAAACAATTTTCCCGCTAAACTGGGGGCAGGGTTGGGAGAGAAGGGGATGGTTTCGGGATGAAACTGTTCCACTTCAGACCAATTAGATTCTCATAAGGAGCACGCAGCCTAGATCCCTTGCATGCACAGTTCACAATAGGGTTTGTGCTCCTGTGAGAATCTAATGCAGCTCCTGATCTGAGAGGAGATGGAGCTCAGGTGGTGATGCTCGTTGGCTGCCACTCACCTCTCTCTGTGTGGCCCAGTTCCTCATAGGCCGTTGGTACCCTACTAGTCTGCTGCCCAGGGGTTGGGGACCCCTGATAGAATCTTCTTTTTATTTTTTTATGGCTAGCCTCTGTTTCTCTCCCTCCAAAGGCCCAGAGGCACAGTTAAAACTAATCAAGAAGAATCTTTTCTGTTTTATGATTATCAAAATGTGTTTTGAGACAAAATATGACTTTCTTCTCTAGAAGCAGTGCAGCTACTCCTAGGAAAGAATGAATAGGCTTGCTTAATTTTATATATTCGGCATTTTCTTAATTGTGCCATGTGCTTTTGTCCAGAATGCATTTACTTGGAAGCGTTCCCAAGACATAGAAAAGTGAGCGCCAGCAGCTTTTTCAAGCATAAATTGGATTTGATCATGTTTATGTTGAATGCATGAGATTTCGTTATTTGTTTTCACATAAATGCTCTCTACTCATGCTGAGAAAACCTCTGGTACAATGACGCTTATTATAGCTTTTCCCAGTCAATTAACCAATGTGTGTGAGCCCCTACTATGTGTAGAATACAGCACTGAGCATGTGAGGAATGCAAATAAATAGCGTGCACACACTTGTTTTTTCATCTTGCAAATTATTGAGGAAAGGGTAAGCTATGTGAGAAAAGACAATGCCCACAGAAACTTAAAACTGGGAGGAAGCTGGAGTGTGGTCACTTCACTTCTTGTTCAACCCATGTGGCCTTTTTTACAGCTTCCTTCAATGATGTCATCTTCCTTGGCTTGATTACTGTTAGAGAGGGAGCTCACTGCCTCCCTAAGTCTCCTGCAACTGTATAGAGATGTCAGTGGCTTTCACCTGATCTTTCTGTGACATGCCATGTCTGCAACAATTTGGAGATCTCTCAAGTCTGATGTTTGCACAAATGCTAGTGCAACACTGGAAGTTTGCAAAAGACTTTTGCATATTTTCTTCTGATAGTAATTTTGAGAGCTAGGTATTATTCTCCTCGTTGTACTGGTAAGAACAATAGGTCTTAGAGTTAAGTGACTAACTTCAGGATTGCAAAGCTAATATAACAAGAATTTAAACCTTAAAGTCAAAACTCCCAAGTCTATGGTGTTTTTTTTTTAATTCCACTAAACCATGGTATCTATGATTAGAATACAAGCAACTCCACAAACAGTAACCAAATTGTTTAAAGAGAATTGTGGAGAAAGACATCAGCCTATGCTGGAGGTGGTTATGAAGGTTTTGTGGAAGAGGATAAGGCACATTTTTGCTTGCCATGGGCTGAGTGATCGTGATGAACACATTCTCAAGCCTCTAGAGTGATTGAAGTGAGTCTCTGAAGCACTGGCTAACCCGCACTTTCCAGTGTGTCTATTCCCTTTCAGAGTAAATATTCGTATACATTCCTGCTCTGTTCTAGGAACTCTAAGAGATGTCGAGGCTGCCAAAAAAAAAAAAAAAAAGAAAAGAAAAGAAAAGAAAAAGACATTCTAAGAAGGTCAAGGAAGAATTCCCACAGATGATATTAGAATAGAATAGAGATGTAGAATAGAATGTCTTAAAGGAACTAGGTAGAGAGTAAAGGAGTACATGGCTGTGGAAAGACATTCTACCTCCTAAGCCTGGGTCCTGCCTGTTAGCAAGCAGGATCTCCGTTCTTCTCTTATCCCTGTTGAAACAGAGAACATATCATAGATAGTTGGTATGCATTGAGCCTTATGGATGTTGCTTTTCTTAGTTTTTTATTCTGTCAGCAGGTTCTACAGCCTGCTGCCTTATATTTCTTCTCTAATGATGGCGATTGGGACTAGGGTGATAGCAGTGGAGATAATAAGAAGTGCTCAAATACTGAGTTTATTTTGAAGTGAGAGCAGTTGGGACTTGACCAGAAAATATGAGGAAAGAAAAAGAGAGGTCAAGGATGATTCAAGCCGCGGAAGTATGGAGTTGCTGTCAACCATCAAGTCTACAGAGGAACAGTCATGTAAAGCTCAAGGTGTTTGGTAGATACCCATTTGGCTACGTGAGTCTAGAGTTTTGGAGGAAGGGTCCAACAAGGTCCATGTAGAGACAAAAATGTTAAAATTGTCAGCGTTCAATGATATTAAAGTAACGACATTAGATGAAACAATTAGTAGACCTAGGCAAAAGAAGTGGCCCAAAGGCTGATTCTTGGGGCACTCCAACATGTCGCTATGTGAAACAGAATGGAAACTAACAAAGGAGACTGAAAAAGAGGGACCAGTGAGTCAGAAAGAAAATGGAGAGCATGCCGGCTTCCAGGCTAACTAAAGACACATTTTCAAAGTCGGGGAAGTGATGCTGTTGGTAGGTCAGGTCAGGCGAGAACTGAGAGCTGAGCCCACAGCACAGAGGTTGTTGATGACCTTGGCGCCCTTGACAGTCCTTCTGTGGAGCAGTGGGAACTGGCTGAGTCAGCAGCACAGAGATTGTCGATGACCTTGACAGTCCTTCCGTGGAGCAGTGGGAGCCGGCTGAGTCAGCAGCACAGAGGTTGTTGATGACGTTGGCGCCCTTGACAGTCCTTCCATGGAGCAGTGGGAACTGGCTGAGTCAGCAGCACAGAGGTTGTTCATGACCTTGACACCCTTGACAGTCCTTCTGTGGAGCCGTGGGAACTGGCTGAGTCAGCAGCACAGAGTTGTTGATGACCTTGACACCCTTGACAGTCCTTCTGTGGAGCAGTGGGAACTGGCTGAGTCAGCAGCACAGACGTTGTTGATGACCTTGGCGCCCTTGACAGTCCTTCTGTGGAGCCATGGGAACTGGCTGAGTCAGCAGCACAGAGGTTGTTGATGACTTTGACAGTCCTTCCGTGGAACAGTGGGAACTGGAAACAGGGAATGCAGAAAAATGTTTTGAAGTAGTTACTGTGAAGGAAAAGAAAGAAATGAGATGACAGCTGGAGGGCAGAGTGGAACCAGGAGGGCATTTATTTTATAAGCATTATTCTTTGTAGACATTTCCATTATTGACCATCCAGTGTCTGACTATTTTTTCTCACTGATTAAAATTCTTGTGCTGTATGTTTATTTTAAAAGCTCTTTGTTCACTCAGTCAGTCTACTTTGTTTACTGTTTGGAGAGATATATATATACACACACACAGGTATTGATTGACTTACGACCTATGCAGCTTACGACCATTCGACTTTATGACCACAATCGCTAGGCATGACTGCTCCGCGTCTGGCAGCGCAAACATTGCCCAGCTGGGCGTACGACAGTGCGGACCAGCTTCCGGCAGCACTACCATCTCCACGTGCACCATTTCAACTGTTATCCCAGACTCGGTACAGCAATTTGTGTTTTGTGTCTTGGATATTTTTCATCAAACCCCTCCCAATAAATTTCTTATACATTTCGAAGCAATGGACCCAAACATTGAACGATTTACAAGGATTGAATGGATGGCGCACGATGTGTTTCGTCCGTATCGTGAAATTTATGAAGAAAAAAGAAACATTCAATTCAGACAAAGCTCACCATGTTTATGAAAAAACCAACTCTGGTAACCCCAACTGCTGCCTCAGATGATGACATCAACGATCCACAGCCAAGCACCAGCGGCCAATAAAATGTTTCGTACATGTTTATATATTTTGATATGTTTTGCAATTGGGAAAATGTTTCCTATGGCATTTTTTACACCTGTATTTTGTATTTTTGTATGCACCTGTATTTTGTAATTTTGTATGTTTTGCAAATATTAAACCCGTTGTACTGGTAATGCAGTGTTTTACTTAAACCTGATGAATGTAAAAATAAGAAACAAAATGGTGTAGAGATGATACAAATGGCATAAAATGAACAAAGAAAATTATGATATTTAACAATAATGAAAGAAAATTATGATAAAATATGACTTAAGGATTTTTATAACATCATTTCACAGTACTGTACATATAGCCTACTCAACTTACGACCAAATCGTGTTACGACCGGTCTGTCGGAACCAATCGTGGTCGTAGGTTGAGCACCAGCTGTATATATATGTATGAGTCTCTCTCTGTTGCCCAGGTTGGAGTGCAGTGGCATGATCTCAGCTCATTGCAACCTCTGCCTCCGGGGTTCAAATGATTCTTCTGCCTCAGTGTCCCAAGTAGCTGGGACTATGGGTGCATACCACCACACCTAGCTAATTTTTGTATTTTTAGTAGAGACAGGGTTTCACCATATTGGCCAGGCTGGTCTCGAATACCTGATCTCGTGATCGGCCTGCCTTGGCCTCCCAAAGTGCTGGGATTACAGGCTGAGCCATCTCGCCTGGCCTGTGTGAATATATTTAATCTCCTTTTTCGACGGTTCAAGGTTGTATCTCTTCATGTTCTGTATTCTCATTAGCCACGGTCATCTCTCTTATCTCTCACTCTGGAGTTTCAGTACTGCCTCTCTCTTTCTTGCCTTCTAAACTTGCGGTATCTCCAACAGTTAGTACATATGATTTACTTGTGGCCAAGTTTCTATTTGTCCATATTTTTGTTGATTCTTGGATTTATCTCCTTCATCTTGTTTCCTAATTCTCTAATGATTCCCTAGAAAAATAGAAAGTAGCTATTCCTATGATGAAGTTCATTATAAATCACCCTGTTGTCTACAGCCACACTGTACTTAGCAGGTACTCATGCAGGAAGCAATGGGATTCGTTTTTCAAGCAGGAAAGAACAGGCAGAAAACAAACGAGTTCTTCATAGGGGAAGGGAATAAGGAAGGCATAGTACCTAAGTCCCAAGTTGAACATAGTGAAAGCTACTTGCTGCCTATGAAGTAAAACTTTAAAAATGAAGTTTGATTTCTATAAATGTAAAAACATGTTTTAGATTTTTAAATATTTTAGGAATAGGTCTATTTAAAAATGCTTTTTTCCTTTTCTTTTCTTTTTTGTTGTTGAGATGAAGTCTTCCTCTTGTCCATACTGGAATGCAGTGGCGTGATCTTGGCTCACTGCAACCTCTGCCTCCCGGGTTCAAGTGATCCTCCTGCCTCAGCCTCCTGAGTAGTTGGCATTACAGGCACGTGCCACCACACCCGGCTAATTTTTGTATTTTAGTAGAGACGGGATTTCCCCATGTTGGCCTGACTGGTCTGAAACTCCTCACCTCAGGTGATCCACCCTTCTCTGCCTCCCAAAGTGCTGGGATTACAGGCATGAGCCACCCTGCCTGGCCTAAAAATACTCTTATTGCTTACTTTGTACACATGTTTAATTTCTTCATTGTAATCCCCAAATCTAGTGAAGTGAATGAAAGCAAAATATACCAAATGCTCATGTTTTCAAATTTTCCTGACAGGTTCCTCCCTCACTGCTCCCCAAAACATTGCCCAAGACAGAGCTGAGTATATCATGTGTGCCCTGGCATCTGATTACTATTTTCTTTCTTTGCACTCAACTTTCCTTTTCATAAGGTGGATATTCTATTTCTAGGACAATCAATATACAATGGGTACTGGGAAACCCTGTGGAAACTTTTCTTTGGTCAAATTGGTTTTTGATATTGACTATACCTTTACTTCTGCGATTAAAAGAATGCAAACCTTTCTACAATTAACTTCCTGAAGTCTCCCTCTCTTCCTATAAACTAAGTAAAATGCTCTGTCAAAATAATACTTTTCTTTTGTCATTCTCTCAACTGTTGTATGTTTTAAATATCCTTATTTTTCAAAATCAGGTTTTGTTGGAAAAAATTTCCATTTGTTCTTTACTTTTCCTGTTGATATGACTTTGCTGCATTAGAGTTATACTGAAATATCGATCACCCTATTGCAATGAACTCCCATACTAAACTGCAGAAAAACCCATTGCTCCAGACCTTCCTCTGTAGATCTTGACACAAATACTACAGACAGAAAGACTGCAACCAGAGCCACAACGTTTGACTACCGTAAAAACTTTCACTTCCTTCTTTGCTTGTCATTTTAGGTCCTATCATGTTTCCTTGTCATTTCTCAGGGTCCTTAACATGAAGAATTGAGATTATCTCTTTTTAGGGAGAACATAATCTTCCTGCGGGCTGTCAGGCATACTTTTAGTGGGTCTGATGGGGGACTGATTTCATGCCAAACCACATACTGAAACGCAAGAACTTCATGTTCTTACTGTGGCAGTACCAACATGGAATCAGATATTTTTATTCTATTGCTTTAGCCCTCAGCTGTGCACACATCATTATTTTCAAGCTTTCTGCAATTGAAATAAACAATTATACCAAGGTCACTTCAACCTCAGCATCGAAGAAATGGTACTTTTCAGGGTTTTGCTCATGGAGTGTTTTATAATTATATCCTTTTATTCACCACTAGAATAAAGATGTAAAGGTTGAATCTAAGAACTGTACGAGGGTTAAAAAAGAAAGTTAAGCATACAAGGGAACAAATATGTTTTCAGTATATTTCTCCTTGTTTCTCTCTGCCTAACGCTGACTTAAGTACCATCATGCTAAGAGCTTTTCAGTTGACAAAGAATCTCTCCTCCTCTGGACAGATTACCCTAAGAAGAAGCTTTAATAGTTTATATCTTTGAGACCAGTCTGGCCAAAATGGTGAAACACCATCTCTACTAAAAATACAAAAATTAGCCAGATGTGGTGGTGGGCACCTGTAATCCCAGCTGCTTGGAAGGCTTAGGCATGAGAATTTCTTGAACCCGGGAGGCGGAGGTTGCAGTGAGCTGAGATGGCGCCACTGTACTCCAGCCTGGGAGACAAAGCAAGACTCTGTCTCAATAATAATAATAATTTGTATCATTATTCCTAGCAGAGTAAATGACACATTTGGTACACTCTAGCAATAGTATATAGTGGAGTCTAAGAATTTACTGCAGAACACCAAACTTGTATTACGGGTGAGATGATATGGCCTCTTTAGCTCATAAAAAAGAATGGTAGCCTACATTGAGGTTTAGTGGGTTCTACATAAATCCATGCTTGCCCACTCCTTGTAGCTATTCAGGGAAGGCTTAAATAAATTAGGGGCACACTGTTTATTAATCTCTCATGAAGCCTAACTCTGGTCACTATAGAGAGACTGCTGGAATGGATGAATATTTTTCAAGCCAGTTTGGCCTTTCTTATATCATTTTGTATTGCCCAAGGAACGGTATAGGAATTCTCAGTGGCATATTTATTTCTCCATCTGCTGCTTGGATACAGCTCTGAAAACCTTAAACAGATTTTTTTCCCCTTCAAAGAGTATTTGAGAGTTTTATTTTTTTCCCCAGCTCTGTGAGGTATTCATCACTCTTGGGGGATTTTACTAGACACCACGTGTTGACATGGTAGCATAATAAATATTATCTAAACAGAGTCCTTTGGAAGAGAGATATACTCTTAGGACATGGATGGCCCAA
Source organism: Sapajus apella (assembly GCF_009761245.1). Lineage (NCBI taxonomy): Eukaryota > Metazoa > Chordata > Mammalia > Primates > Cebidae > Sapajus > Sapajus apella. The sequence continues at coordinate 6,097,019 of NW_022436989.1, forward strand.
CTTACGCAAACTGGTGTTGTGGGTAATGAAAACCTTTTTGGAGTATGTGTAATTCTAAGATGCATGATTAAATTACAGATGCGCTCTTTAGTAGTTAGAAAATCAGTCACAAAGTAACATGTATACCAGGGGGCTGGCATTTAGGATTTATAAATAATTGTATTTTTACACTTAGAAAAAGTATTTACTTACAAGGTTATGACATTAGTTACAAATTACGGTTGAAAAGTGACTTGTAGTTTTACAGAATTTCCTGATTCCAGACTCATGTTATTATTCCTGATGATCTTGACATCAATTTCAAGCCTCCAGTTAATATCCTAGTTTCTCAATGATTGTTTTTCTTTTTTTTTTTTTTTTTTTGAGAAGGAGTCTCACTTTGTCACCCAGGCTGGAGTGCAGTGGCACAATCTTGGATCACTGCCACCTCCACCTCCCGGAGTCAAGCAATTCTCCTTCCGCAGCCTCCCGAGTAGCTGAGACTACAGGTGCCAGCCACTACGCTGGCTAATTTTTGTATTTTTAGTAGAGATAGGGTTTCACCATCTTGGCCAGGCTGGTCTCAAACTCCTGGCCTCATGATCCACCCACCTCAGCCTCCCAAAGTGCTGGGATAACAGGCGTGAGCCCCACTGCACCCAACTCTCAGTGATTTTTAATAGGCGTTTCCTCCTCACTGTCTCAGCCAGCCATTCCCATGGTTACACCTTAGGTGGTATTATTAGCAGGAACAGCATCACCTGCGTACTGAACATTCTACATACATTTCCTCTACTATGCCACCTCAGTAATTCTTAGCCCGCTTGTGGAACTCCATCCACTACTTTTTAAAAATATCTGTCACTCCCTTCAGTCTTCTGTTCCTACCTTGCCGCACCTGCCTTCCATGGTCTGTGCTTATGTTTGCATCCTTGACTGAGTCCTGAGGTGGTCACCTGATAGAAACCGCCCAAGCATCTTCTGAAGTGAAAGTAGCCAGAGAAAATGTCAGAGCAGTGCTGACCCATTTCACCGTCCATTCAGGACCACACATTTCACATGGGTGGTCATCACGGCACAGCAATCCTACATTTTCCTAAAGCATTGACTTTACTACTCCCAGGAAAGGGCTCTTTCATTCCTTCTTCTCTGAACCCTCACATCCCCTTCTACAATCACACTGTCTTCTAGGTTAATGGTTTTGTCTAGTACATTGTTGAAGAAGGAGAAGCCACCAACTCAGAGCATTTTTGTTTCCACCATTAAATCTGAAATGCTTTCTACCTCTGTGACAATATTCTCTTGTCCCTCTGGAAATGTCTCTGATCTAATCCAAGGCAACCCCGTGTCTGTGCTGTGGCTTTTACGATCATTGCCTTTTCTTCCTGCATTATTAGTATTTCCCATTCTATGGGATCTTTTGTGGCAGTGAACGAACAAGCTAGCAAACAAGAAAATCAGCAAACCCTGCCTTTTCTACCTCTGTCAACTACAGTCCTGATGCTTAGTTTTCCTTTATAATGAAAGTTGCTTTAGAGTTCTCCATACTTTTTATTGCTACCTTTTAATTCCTGTAAACAGCTTTTGTTTGCCACTTCATTCCATATTTTTTATTTTAATATATATCATGTATAAAATTATATATAATACATATGTATTCTTTAAAGAATAATAAACTGAACTCATATATATATGTATTACCAGCCTAAGAAATAGCGCATTTCTAATTGGCGTGAGATGGTATCTCAATGTGGTTTTGATTTGCATTTCTCTAATGACCAGTGATGATGAGCATTTTTTCATATGTTTCTTGGCCACATAAATGTCTTCTTTCGAAAAGTGTTCATAGTCTTTGCCCACTTTTGGATGGGGCTTATTTTTTTCTTGTAAATCTGCTTTATTTCTTTGTAGATTCTGGATATTAGTCCTTTGTCAGATGGGTAGCTTACAAAAATTTTTTCCCAGTCTATGGGTTGCTGGTTCACTCTAATAATAGTTTATTTTGCTGTGTAGAAGCTCTTAAGTTTAATTATATTCCATTTGTCTATTTTGGCTTTTGTTGCCATTGCTTTTGGTGTTTTAGTCATGAAGTCCTTGTCTATGCCTATGTCCTGAATGGTATTGCCTAGGTTTTTTTCTAGAGTTTTTGATGGTGTTAGGTCTTATGTTTAAAACTTCAATCTATCTGGAGTTAATTTTCGTGTAAGATGTAAGGAAGTGATCCAGTTTCTGCACATGGTTAGCCAGTTTTCCCAACACAATTTATTAAATAGGGAATCCTTTCCCCCATGCTTGTTTTGTCAGGCTTGTTAAAGATCAGGTGGTTGTAGATGTGTGACATTAATTCCGAGGCTTCTGTTCTGTTCCATTGGTCTATATCTGTTTTGGTATGAGTACCATGCTGTTTTGATTACTGTAGCCTTGTAGTGTAGTTTGAAGTCAAGTAGTGTGATGCCTCCAGCTTTGTTCTTTTTGTTTAGGATCATTAAAAAATCTGTAGACAACAGATGCTGGAGAGGATGTGGAGAAATAGGAACACTTTTACACTGTTGGTGAGAATATAAATTAGTTCAACCATTGTGCAAGACACTGTGATGATTCCTCAAGGATCGAGAAATAGAAATACCATTTGACCCAGCAATCACATTACTGGGTATATACCCAAAGGATTGTAAATCATTCTATTATAAAGATACATGCACATGTATGTTCATTGTGGCACTGTTTACCATAGCAAAGACCTGGAACCAACCCAAATGCCCATCAGCGACAGACTGGACAAAGAAAATGTGGCACATATATACCATGCAATACTACATAACCATAAAAAAGACGAGTTCATGTCCTTTATAGGGACATGGATGAATCTGGAAACGTCATTCTCAGCAAACTGACACAAGAACAGAAAACCAAACACCACATGTTCTCACTCATAAGTGGGTGTTGAACAGTGAGAACACATGGACACAGGGAGGGGAGCATCACACACTGGGGTCTATTAGGGGGTAGGGGGCTAGGGGAGTGATAGCAGGGGATGGGGAGGTTGGGGAGGGATAACATTGGGAGACATGCCAGATGTAGGTGACCGGGGGATGGAGGTGGTAAACCACCATGGCATGTGTGTACCTATGCAACAATCCTGCAAGATCTGCACATGTACTCCAGAACTTAAAGTATAATTTAAGAAAATAGTGCATTTCTAGAACAGTTGAAACCCTCTTAGATATCTCTCCAATCTTATCCCTCGTCCACCCTACCCTCTGACCTGGATGTCATCACTATCCTAAATTCTGTGCTTCCACGCTTCCAGATTCTCAGTTCTGTTCCATTGGTATATTTTCCTATGCCTGTACGAATCACATATTCGGAATCACTTTAGCCTTGTTAGGAGCCTTGATATGTGGCAGGGAAAATCTCACATTATTAATCTCCTTCAGGAGGATCTTGATTATTTTCTGGCCCTTTTGAAATATGTGTACAATTTAGAATTAGCTTATCAAGTGACACACATATCCTGCTGGGATCTTGATGGTAAATGCATCTAATAGATGGGACACTGGTGATAATGAAATTAAGTGCTTTTATTCATTAGATCTTTTTCTTCCAACTTTTTATTGTGAAATATTTCAAAAGAAGTAAAATGATTACTCATATATTTCCCATTTAAATTCAACAGTTGTTAAGATTTGCTACATCTGCTGTGAGTATGATTTCCCCCTTTTCTCTTTGATCATGAATTTGCAGTGTAAAGGGTTAGTATAGCAATCTTTTAGTGATGACAAATTGATTTAACAAAACCTATTTGAAAATATTTTGCAGATATGATACTTGCTGTACTTCCGCTAAAAATAGACAATCTCCATAGAACATTGAACAATACCTGTACGGCAGGAAGCACATAGCCCCCTCCTTCCCTAATATCAGTCTATATTCAAATCTCAATTGTCTCCAGATTCTATTATAAAGCCTCTTTTTTTTTTTTTCCTAACCAGAGTACAGTCAAGACCCATATATTGTTATTTACTGATATGGTTTTTCTTTAGCCAATTCTCGAGAAGTTCTGATACATTAGTTTATGGCATTGACTTCTGCAACTCAGATGTGTTGTAGAGTGCTTTGTATTCTGAGTTTGTCTGAATACGACGCTGTGATGTGTGGGATGCGTTTGCCTTGTTTTTCCTTCCTGTACACTGAAGGAAGGCCTGCAGACTAGACTGAGTTCAGGTTTGCTGTGTGGCCAGCAGACTGTGTAGGTGATGCTGTCACTTCTCAGTCCATCACATCGGGAGGTACATGAGGTCAGGTTGTCCCACTGTTACTGATGCTCAATGGATCACCTAATTAAGCTTGTGATCACCAAATATTTGTATTCCAAAAGTATCTGTTTTCCTTAAACATGAGCAAGTCACTTCTAAGGTAATTATTTTGGGTTGAATTGTGTTCCCCATCAAAAAGATACGTTGGAGTCCTGTCCCCAAGTACCTTAGAATGAGACCCCTATTTGGAAATAGGATCTTTACAGAGATTAAGTTAAAGCGGTTAGGGTGAAACCTAATACAATGTGCCTGGTGTTTTTTTGTTTGTTTGTTTGTTGTTGTTGTTGTTGTTGTTATTGTTTAGAGACAGAGTCACCCAGGCTGGAGTGCAATGGTGTAATCTCAGCTCACTGCAGCCTCTGCCCCCTGGGTTCCAGTGATTCTCATGCCTCTCAGCCTCGTGGGAAGCTAGGATCACAGGAGCACGCCATCACACCCAGCTAATTTTTGTATTTTTAGTAGAGACAGGGTTTTGCTGTGTTGGCTGGGCTGGTCTTGAACTCTTGACCACTGATGTTCTTATAAAATAGAGAAGCTTGGACACAGAGACAGAAACATATAGGGGAAAGATGATGCAAAGAGACACAGTGAGAAGATGGCTACCTACAAGCCAAGGAGAGAGGCCTGGAATGGATCCCTCCCTCAGAGGTCTCAGGAGGAAGCACCTGGTCAGCGCCTTGATCCTTGAACTTCTGCATTCCAGAACTAGGAGACACTACATTTCTGTTACTTCAGCCACTCAGTGGATGGCATTTCACTACAGCAGCTTTAGCAAACTAATACGGTAATATTTGGCACCATGCAAATATCTTTTTGGCCATCATTTTCTGATTCTAGCATTTCTTCTGCATTTATTTTTAAAAGCTTTCCCTCATCATTTGGGAATAAAGCACAATTTCTCCCGAAAAGTTAGGGTAAATGCTTACTTTTTTCCCTTTAATTTTTGATGTTCAGAATAAGGAATTGGTGTACTAATGATACTTAGTAATGAAAATTTTCATTTTTCTTTCCTTTGTTTTTTGATTATCACTGGACTTATAGATTTTGATTTTATTCAGTGTTTTATAGTGACTTGTAGTTATTAAGTGTTCCTTTTGCTACTCAAAGTGTCCTGAATTTGGCCGGTGAGAGCTCCTTTAAGCTGATTCTTGGATCCTCTTGACATGTTCCAGTGGTTGTTGAGAGCTTCCTTGCTTTTTGGCACAAAAAATATATCTGAAGCTCACCTGGTACTTTTCCTTCCTCAGACTCAGAATTAGTCACTTGTCCTACTGATCAATATTTATTTCCCAATATTTTACTACTAGCGAGAATCCCATGAGAAAGACGTTTTGCATGTGTTGTCTCTTTTAGTGAAGGTGTATCTTCAAGGGAGATTTCCAGAGAGTACTGCTTCATCAAAAGGTAATTCACATTTTTTATTTCCATCCTAGAAATTCTTTTAAGAAGAAACAAGATGTTAAGGAGAAATAGGTGGTAAGCAAATCATCACACCAAGAGAACTGGCCATCCAAACAAATGAGATCCCATCACATTTCACAAAACGCTTGCTACAGTGAGCTTAGATGATTTGTATCAGAGGCAGAAATCCTAGAGATCATGTTGAGTGTAAATGAATAAGAGGAAGCATCATTGTGGCAATATTAATTCACTCAGAGGGCATATCCCAAAGGAAGACCAAGGAATTGGATTTAGCCGGTAGATACAATTCTTTAATGTTCTGCTGTTGGACGAAGCAGAAATTTTTGGACATGAAATGATGTGATATAAATACTATTCTAAAAGTTTTGTCAAAGCAGAGAGAATAAATCTTTCGCCAGCCACTCAGGACTCAGGAAGCGGAAAAGCTGGGATCCATTCTGGATCCCTGTGAGGAGAAGTAGCTATAGCCAGCAACACGTGGAAACCCCCAGCCACCTGTGGTTTCTTTCTCCTTTATTACCCAGTATGTACAGGAGAAGAGAATGTAATTTAATGGTGTGTTTTCTTCAGACTCAGAGCCAGGAAAATCATCCGGTTATCAATCAGTCACCGGAACTGGTTGGAATATTGTGGAAAGACCCTGGTCATCCTGAGAAGATTGTAAAGACGATAAGAAATGCAGACACAAATTCTGCAAGTTGCAAAGTGGAATCTTAAAGTCCACAGATGCAGGACTCAGGAAACAGCCATTGCCAAAGTCAACTGGGTTTTGCAGTGGATTCCACTAGCAATGCAAGTGCTTTGCCCCTGTGGCCAGACAGCTTGATATGACAGTGAAAGCCAAGTGCTTGGATTTTTACTTTCCAAAAAGTACATACACAAATTTCCTTTTATTTTAACAAACAAGCAAACAAAAACAGTACATGGAAGAAACCTCAGGAAAACGCAGCGGGTCTTTTCCAAAGTCCTGCCAGTCCATGGCTCTGGCAGGCAGAGCTGTGTTGGAAAGGCGAAAGATCTTTGTGTCATATGCTTCAGATTATGCAAAGCATGAATGCAGCCCCGTCTTCAAATTAAAGGATCTTGATTTTTCTAGTCTTGACAAGATTTTGCCCTTCTAAGGATGCCCAAAATGCTTGGACTAAGAGGAAAGTAGTCTGCACATTTTGTATTTATAAAAATTGACACAGCCAGCTTTCATTTAAAGATAAAATTAGACAAAAGCTTAGGCAGAAGCTTCTGGTACTGCAAAGAAAAGAAAAAATTTAACAGAAAATGAGGGAGAAAGATGTTTCTTTTTTTTTTTTTTTTTTGAGACGGAGTTCCACTCTTGTTACCCAGGCTGGAGTGCAATGGCGCGATCTCGGCTCACTGCAACCTCCGCCTCCTGGGTTCAGGCAATTCTCCTGCCTCAACCTCCTGAGTATCTGGGATTACAGGCATGTGCCACCATGCCCAGCTAATGTTTTGTATTTTTAGTAGAGACGGGATTTCACCATGTTGACCAGGATGATCTCGATCTCTTGACCTCGTGATCCACCCGCCTCAGCCAGATATTTCTAAAAATCAAGCATGGTCTGAGCAGAAACCCTGCCCTCCCCGCCCCCCAAAAAAAAGGAAAAGAAAGGAAAAAAAAGTAAATGAAAAACAAGGAAAAGGAGAAAAGGGGCTTTAATATAAAAATGAGGGCATAGAGAAATGTCTTAAATGTAAAAAGTCTTGCAAGTTAAATATAAATTGAATTAATAAAGGAAAAAATTTGAGATCTCTTCATTACACTTCGTATACATGTGTCAAAATATCACACTGTATCCCATAAATATGTACATTGATTGTGTCAATTAAAAATAGTTATAAAAGGAAAAATACATTTTAAAAAATGAGCTTACTAATGAGAGATGGAAAAAATTCAAGCTAAAAACATAGGACTCTTGGAACTGAGATAGAATCGCTGATTCCGTTTAGCAGCTGCTAAGCATGAGAGAAAAGGGAAGTGCAGGAGAATGATGTGCTGGATCCACATTTGGTAGACAGCTGACATTTGTTTCTACCACAAATCAGAATTCAATGAAGAAGCTAATTCTGTCCTGAAAGCTATCACTTTAAACCTAAGAGAAATGAGTTTTATACCTGCAAATATTTTGCTAAAAACATATCAGTCCTTGAAGACATGTAACAGAAGAGATGTAAAACCTTTTTGAATATAATTAATAACCATCAATATTTATTTTGACGAAACATGTATAATTAAAGCTCTTATTTTTCCTAAGGAGGCTTTATGCCTGTTTTTAATATAAAATACTAATGTGATAAATATCTTATTAGCTGTTTAAGATGTTTTCAGTCAGGAAGGTTTCTCCTGATAACTAGTTCCCCCCATTGCCAGAAAGATATTTTATTTCTTTTTTTATTTTATTTTATTGCATTTTAGGTTTTGGGGTACATGTGAAGAACATGCAAGATTGTTGCATAGGTACACACGTGGCAGTGTGATTTGCTGCCCTCCTCTCCATCACCTACATCTGGCATCTCTCCCCTTGCTATCTCTCCCCAACTCCCCACCCCCCACCGTCCCTCCCCTATTTCCCCCCAACTGACCCCAGTGTGTAGTGCTCCCCTCCCTGTGTCCATGTGTTCTCATTGTTCAACACCCGCCTATGAGTGAGAACATGCGGAAAGACATTTTCTATTCATTTTTCAGCGTTCCTCCAACCATCCTTACCACACCAGTGAAGATGCATTTATCAAGCTCTTTCTACAAGCTCCTTGAAGCCAAGTCGATTAGGCACTTCTCTTTCTTGACTTGACAGCTTAGTGACCTGGGGCAGAGTTAAATGTTCCCTCCTGCTTGAAACACTGTTCTCAGGCCACCACTCCCACCTCTCAGCCTCTCCTGCTTTTGTTCCTGGCTCCTCCTCTCACCTGCCTCTCCAGGGCACAGTGCTATAGGGCTTGGCCTCAGGCTCACTTTTCATTTCTATCTCCATTCTTTCCCTTGATGATCTCTTTTAGTCCCACAGTGTTAAATGCCATGATTAATACTGCCGATGTCAGTCTTCACCCACTTACTTGGCATTGCCCGTTAATATTAATCTCACTTAAAATTTCCAAAACACAACCCTTGATAACTTTCACCTCGTTCCAAACCTCTTCTGTGCTCAGTTTTTTGTTGTTTTTGTTTGCGTCAAAGTCTCTGCTATCAGTTGCCTGAGTCAAACCCTGGGAAACATCCACCATCCCTCCTTTCCCTCATGCACACCCCAAACAGCCAGTGTGTCAGCTGCCTCTCCAGTTCTAATTCCAAGACAAATTTTGGATTCCCTCACTTATTTTTATCTCTTAAGTCATTTGTCTCTTGTTGGCACTGGTGAACAGGTGGACTCCTAACTGTTCTGGATCCCACGCTTGTCCTCTTAAAGCCTATTCTCCGGCGGCAGCCAGAGCAATAGATCTGAAAAGTTCAAGCACCCTTCCTGTTTTCTTTCCCTAACATTTGTTGGAGGCACCAGTGGGTTTGGAGCTAAGTGGGGAAGCCGTTTGAGGGAGGCAATAGTCTGGCAGGGTTGAAAGGATTGGTGGTATATAGGGGAAGTGACCAAATAGATACAAATATTAAATAGACTGGGAGCCAGGCTTCCTACCATCAGTAAAGGGAATTTTTACAAAATGAGGAAGTGTTGATTGTATGCCCATAAAACTTTTTCTGGATGCTGTTGTGCTCAAGGTTCAGGTGAAGATTTGCATATTGCAGTGTTTCTTGGAAGACAGTTTTTCCCCTTTTCCTTGGTATCTAACATGTTAACAATGGCTGGTGGTGCTCCCATTCCAAACTTATACACATGTCTTTATTTGCACAAACCTTTGACATTAGGTGGGGTGAAACCAGGTACATGCAGAGAAGAATACACTAAGAGGGTAAGGAGTGGGCAGCCAAGGCCCAGGTATGCTCTAGCATGGGAGCCATCTGAAGGACAGCTGAGTAGATTATAGGTAAGAACACAGATTTCACCTGGGAATGCAAGTTTCTAAATGTGGATGACCTCAGGGCACACCATACACAGAATGGCAAACAAAGTCCATGTTACGTTTAAGTTGAGTGGAAGGCTGGTTACTCCACGTCTTCCACTGCTGGACACATATGTTTAGCTAGTTGCTTCCTAGACAGGAGAAGTAGAAATGCCATCTAAAATTGGCTCTATTGGAATGTGGAAGAAAAGTTCTGAAGTATGAAAGACCTAGGAATGAGAGGAGAGGGAACCAGAGCCACAGAGAAAGGCTTTGGATTATTTAGGGAGAGACCTATGTAGGAAGGAAAAGCTGATAAAGTCCAAACCTTCCAGTTCTTGGTTGTTTTCCTTTCTCTTCTATATTTTTTTATTTTTTATTTATTTATTTATTTATTTAATTTTTTTAATAGATAGATTCTTGCTTTCTCACCCAGACTGGAGTACAGTGGTGTGATCTCTGCTTGCTGCAACCTCCACCTGCCAGGTTCAAGTGATTCTCATGTCTCAGCCTCCTGAGTAGCTGGGATTACAGGCATGCATCAACACTCCCGGCTAATTTGTGTATTTTTTGTAAAGACAGAGTTTTGCCATGTTGGCCAGGCTGGTCTTGAACTCCTGGCCTCAAGTGATCCACCTGCCTCAGCCTACAAAAGTGCATGGATTACAGGTGCAAGCCACAATGCTAGATGGTTTTTTAATTGTGGTAAAATACGCATAACATAAAATTTACCATTTTAACCATTCTTAAGTGTACGGTTTAGTAGTTTTAAGTACATTCGTGTTGTTGTGCTATCATTGCCACCATCCATCCACAGAACTTTTTTCATCTTGCAGACCTGGAATTCTATACCCATTAAGCAATTGCTCCCCATTCCTCCCTTTTCCCTAGCCCCTGGTAATCACTGTTCTACTTTTGTCTCTTTGAATTTGGCTACTCTAAGTACCTCATATAAGTAGAAATCATACATTTGTCTTTTTGTGTCAAGATTATTTCACTAAGTATGTTTTCAAGTTCACTTATTGTTGTGGCATGTGTTAGAATTTCTTTTTCTTTTAAGGTGGAATAATATTTTGTTCTATGTACATATTACTTTTTGTTGATCCCTTCATCTGCTAATTTGTTTTTGTTTTTGTTTTTTTTTCATCTGCTAATTTGTATTGTTTCTACACTTTGGCTATTATGAATAATGCTACTAAGAACCTTGTTGTACAAGTCTCTGTTTGAGTCCCTGCTTTCCATTCTTTTTGATGTATACCTAGGAATGGAATCACTGGATCATAAGGTAATCTTATCTTAAATTTTTTGAGAAACCACACTATCTTTTACAGTGGTTGCAACATTTTACATTCCCACTAACAATGCATAGGGTTCTGATCTCTCCACTTTCACACTAATATTTGTTATTTTTCACTTTTTGGTTACTTGTCATCCTAATGAGTGTGAAGTCATCCTAATGAGTGCGAAGTATCTAATTGTGGTTTTGATTTTTCATTTTTCTATAGTAATGTTGAACATCTTTTCATGTGCTTATTAATCATTTGTATATTTACTTTGGAGAAATGTCCATTGAAGTCCTTCACTCATTTTTAAATTGAGTTGTTTGTATTTTTTGTTGTTAAGTTTGTTGTTTTATTTATTTACCTGCTTTTTCCCTTAGGAGCTGTACATGTCTGGGACCTGGGTCATGTCGCTATCTAGAATATGAAATCTTATTTCTTAGGCTGAGTGGCATGGCATCCATTCTCAGAAGCTTTTGTTGAAAGAAGCTGTGTTTACTGTTGAAGAATGAAACTCCTCTGGGAGGCAGGCAGTTATGATATCCCAATTTGATATCCTTGCAGAACCAGCAGTGCTGCTCAGACCTCTCCAAAGAAAACTGGATAGCACAGCTCTTAGGGCATGGCTGAGAAGAATGGGGGCCTTTAGAATGAGGCAGACAGCACAGTTGACTGCACAGTGGCATCCAAGATATAGATGCCAGAATAGCGTAATAGAACCATTATCTGCCCAGATGCAGCCCTAAACAAACCTCTAGCCTATTTCTGCTACCTGCAGACTCTGAGAGAAAGGCTAGGATGTGCTGGGTAGGGCTAGGCTGGATGGTTAGGTAGCTCAGGGATATTGACCAAAGAGAGAGGGGTAGGATAGATGAGAGCAGGGAGTGACAGCCAAGCATGCAAAATGGCTTTGTAAACTGTAAAGCCACAGGAAAATAGGTGCTGGTGATTGCCGTCCCTGTATGTAAAAGCACAGGGGCCAAGGCCCTTGACTCCTGAAGCTTTGCTGAAAAAAATCAACTTGCAAAAGGCAGATTAATTAGAGAAAGGCATAAAAATTATTTATTTTGTCAACACAGGAGGCTTCAGAATGAAGACTCAAGGATATGCTGTAGATTGTCCATTTTTATGCTGAAGTTTAACAACGTATGAACAGCGTGTAGAAATATAATTAGACTAAAAGGGTAAGACCTAATGCTAATAGATGGAGCAAGGAAACCCAGCAAGTCTTGTCTGTCTAGACTTTTCTTGGCCTTTCTGTGCAACATTTCTTCCTTCTGGATGTGGGGCAGGGCTGTCTCTGGAATAGGGGTCTTATGACCCACATAATTTCCTCATGGCCAATTTTTATACGGAACGGCAGAGGGGAACGTTATAGTAATATTTTTAAGTTTTATGGCTGGCTTTAGATTCTGGTTTCTTTAGCATTCTGGTTTCTATGGGTAGCCCCGGGGAAGAATGGCATTGAGAGAGAGGCGGGCAGGTGAGGGTTAAAGAAAAATATTTGCTTCTGAGGGTGTCATTTTGGGGTCTTGTTTTCAGAGCCCTAAGAAAACCTGGGCGATGAAGGAAAATGTCAGCCTCTCTGATGAATGGAGAAACTGAAAAAGCATTTCTCCTCTGAAAGAGAAAACGCATATGTAAACCATGCTTATCCCTTTTCCTTTTCCTGCTTCTGTGATCTAATAACTAACTTTGTGTTTTAGGAGTTTGGGTGGTTTGTGCTGCTTTTGAGGGAATAATAAGTATGTTGTGGTACAGAAGCACAAAGAATTGAAGAGCAATTGCTATCAATGACTAAATGAGAGGGAGATGTATGAATAGCCTGACAGCAACTCCACAGAGCTTTCTTTCACTCTGTAACCATAGTAAACCTGCACTCTCCTTGTAGTTAGTGACTGCTATATGAACAGCGACTGGATAAAACATTGTGGCTCAGTGTGGTGCTTTGTTCAGACATTCTCGTACTCTACCTGGCTCCACAAAGCAGAGCTTTTTGAGATCATCCTGCTGGTATGTAGAAATAGCTGTTGCTGTGGTCATAGCTTATGATGGGCTTCTACCTGAGTCTTTGAAAGAACAAATAGATAAATTTTAAAAATTAACAGTGAAGAGAAGGTAAATTGAGGAATATTCAGGAGCCACAGGTTACGTTTTATTCCTTCAGTGATGTAAGGTCCTCTATATCTTTTTAAATATCTACTAAAATGTTTAACTTCTTCCTTTCTTCTTTCTACTATCAGTGAGCTCACTCTGTAAGATTTCATTTATTACCCCTTGCCTCAGGTTGTCATCATTTGTATTTCTGTAGGCCCCTTGTAATCAGAGCAGAGGGATAGTTTCTTAAAGCCCCATGCAAGCTCTGCTCTGGATTGGACATTGAATCAAGAGGAGGTTTCGGTGTCAGGGAGCATTGGCAGATTTGAAAGAGAGCAAGAGCAGTGGTGGGTTTGGAAAGCATTGAAGGGATTAAAAAAAGAAGAAGAAGAAGGAGGTCCAGAGAGAGAGAGAGAGAGAGAGAGAGAGAGAGAGAGAGAGATTGAAAGAAGGAGGAGAACAGGGGAAGGAGAAAGGAGTTAGGGCAGAGGTTCATTCAAACTTAATTTCCATTCTCTGTCTTGCTATTTTTAAAAAGGTGCCCTCTGTACCACATATTATTTATTTTGTATGCTAATATGGGCTCAGAGTGTTTAACTTTTTGCTTGACAAATTTTGCAAATCAATATGTTTCTGTTATGGGAATCAATGGAAGTTTATAAGTAGTAAAATAAATAAATAAATGACCAGAGTTGTAAAACAGAAGAATTATTGATTTATTAGCCTTTGCCATTTTTAAATTTATTCACTTACTCATCACTCATTTAACAAATATTTATTGAACATGTCTGCAGGCATTATGGATCTAGGCAAGATCCTAGAACTCGAGGAGCTCAATATAGTGGAAGAGATTGAAGGTAGAAAATGAACTAGTGCATATTTAACACTGAATTTATTACTATAAAAGCAAGTGGGGGCTTTGCCACTAAAACTAATGGCAATAAATTACCAATTACCAATGGTAATTTGTTAATGATAAATGGTAATTTATTACCATTACTTTTTTTTTTTTTTTTTTTTTTTTTTCTGAGACGGAGTTTCGCTCTTGTTACCCAGGCTGGAGTGCAATGGCGCGATCTCGGCTCACCTCAACCTCCGCCTCCTGGGTTCAGGCAATTCTCCTGCCCCAGCCTCCTGAGTCGCTGGGATTACAGGCACGTGCCATCATGCCTAGCTAATTTCTTGTATTTTTAGTAGAGACGGGGTTTCACCATGTTGACCAGGATGGTCTCGATCTCTTGACCTCGTGATCCACCCGCCTCGGCCTCCCACAGTGCTGGGATTACAGGCTTGAGCCACTGCGCCCGGCCTTACCATTACTTTTAATGGCAAAACCTACAATTACTTTTGTACCAATTGAAATACAACTACTTGAAAAGGAATGAATCATCTAGATTGCTACAGAAATCATTTTCATTCTGGTCCAGTAAAAACAACGAGAAAAACAACGAGAATTTCCTGAAACAAACACATCCTTTAGTGCCATTGAGATCACTTTAGTTAGGCATGGGACAATAAGAAAACTGTGTAACTGATGTTCATTTTTCAATTAAAGATAAACTGAGGTAGATAGAGACCTTTTGCAATTTTTATAAGGAATTTGAAGAGGAAATTGAACAATTCTGTTCCCTGTTGAGGTCATGATCATTGCAGAACCCCATATTCCTCTTTGCACAGGGAAGACATTAGATACAGATCTGCTGAATAAATTCTTCAATAGTGTATCCTAAAACAGTAGGGCCAAAAATATATTTAAGTCTCTGTATGCTTTTTGTATCAAGATAATGCTGACCTCATGTAATGAATTGGGAAGCGTTTTCATGTTCATGTTGTGGAATATCTTGAGTAGAACTGGCACTATTTACCTCTCAAATGTTGGCAGAACTCACTAACGATGCTACTTAAACCTGGAGTGTTTACTGTGGGAAGCTTTTTAACTAAAAACTCATTTTCTTTCATTGATATGAGGGTATTTGGGTTAGCTATCTTTTTTGAGTGAGCTTTAGTAATTTTTTTTTGACTGGTGGGGGTAGAATTTATTAGAATGTGCTTTAATGCAGGCACTGGGGGCTTGCCCATGGTGCACTTGATATACAAAGCCTAGACATTCTGCCAATTTTTCTTGAGTAATGACACTAGGAATTTGACAATCAGGTGAATATTACATACAAGCTTATTTTCTATAACACTTCCATGGCCAACAGCCACAGCCAGACACGGCACCCTTGTCATCTCAAACTTGATTGTGGAACTTCACCTCATTCACTTTGTTTTCATTGTGTGTCCACAGGGAAGGGAACGTGTCAGCCCTATGTAGGTCCGGGCCAAGGATTTATGGGATTGTATGATCAATGACTCTGAGGCCAAAAGGGCATCCTACTTCTTGGCCAGCTTCTTGACCAGTTTCTTGTTCAGGTTGGGTGTTTTCAGCACCTCGGTGTCCGTGTAGGGGATGTCCACAGCCTTGGCCTTGTTACAGTGCTGCTGGTCCCCCAGGACACACACTTTGAGTGGGGGATAGACTTACACCTGACGGTGCCCGAGAAGCATTTGTCCTTCTGAGGATCGTAGTTCATCAAACTGATCTGCAACTCCAGTTTCCAAAAACGTGGGGCACTTGCACTGGTTCCATGCAGGACCTTCCGCACCATCTCATACAGGGCGTCCTGAGAGACTTTGCTGCTCATGGATCCTCATGGCATGGTAACTGGAAAAGGAGCTTTAGTAATTTTTATCTTACAAAAACTTGTTCACTTTATCTACACTGATAAATTTCTTATTGTGAATTTGTTCATGACATCCCCTTATTATTATTTTTTATTTTGTGTAGGATCTGCTGTACTGTTTCTCATGGAGATATTTTATCTCTTTTTTTCCGCTTGTCTGTATTGCTATTGACAGCTTCAAAGAATCAGACTTCGGTTTCACTGATTTTTATATGCATGGTTTTGTTTTCTGGTTTTTCTTTCACTGAATTCTGCTCTTTATTTATTCTCTTGCCTATTTTAGTTTAATTTGTTTTTTTTCCTTTTTACATTCTTAGAAATTTATCATTTAAAGCCTTGCTTTTTTCATTTTTCTCTTTTTTTTCTTTTCTTTTTTCTTTTTTTTTTTTTTTTTTTTTTGGTGACATAGTCTTGCTCTGTCACCAAGGCTGGAGTGCAGTAGCATAATCTCAGCTCACTGCAACCTCTGCCTCCCAGGTTTAAGTGATTCTCATGCCTCAGCCTCCCAAGTAGTTGGTATTTCAGGTGTGTGCCACCATATCCAGCTAAATTTGTATTTTTAGTAGAGACGGGGTTTTACCATGTTGGTCAGGTTGGTCTCAAACTCGTGGCCTTGAGTGATCCACCCAAGTGGCCTCCCAAAGTGCTGGATTACAGACTGGATTACAGACATGAGCCATGCTACTGGCTTACTAAAATTCTTTTAACTTGATAGAGACTTGTTTTAAAGCCTAGAATAAGATCCATTTTGGTAAATGGTCTATGTCCTCTTAAATAAAAGAATTCTGCTATCTATTTAGTGGAATGTTCCATAAATGTCAGTTCAGTGAGGCCAGTTGATAGTATTTTTTAATTCCTCTGTGAAAATATTGATATGTTATTTACTTGTTCTATCCACTAGTGAAAAAGGGGTTTCAAAGTCACTAAATAGTTAAGGACTTTAAAATTTCTCTTTAAGTTCTGTTAGCTTTTGCTTTATGTATTTTTAAGCTCTCTTTTTAGTTACATAAAAGTTTAGTTCTGTCCTCTTGATGAATCTACCCCGTTACCATTGTAAAATTACTTTATTACATCTTTCTCAAATTTTGATACTTTTTGGCCATTATATTTTTCAAATATTTTTTTTTTCTGTCTCTTCTCCTTCAGAGGTTGCAAGGACATATATATTAGGTTTCTTGTGTTGTCACTGATTTTCTGTTCATCTACTATTTTTTATTTGTCTTTTCATGGAGTTCATTAACCTTTTCACATGTTGTGCCTAATCTGCTATGAATCCCATTCAGTGTATTTATCATTTCTAGAATTTAGATGTGTGTCTTTTGCTATATCCTTTAAAATCTCTCTTTAGCAAACTTAGCTTCTCAAACATATAGAATATAGCTACAGTAAAGTTATAGTGTTTTTTTAAATAACTGTGTCTACTAATTTGATTATCTGTATCATTTCTTAGTTGACTTCAATTGCTTAATTGTTTTTCTCACTGTGGATCAGCTTCATGTTTCTTGGCATGTCTGGTGGATTTTATGGATGCCAGATATTGTGGATTTGATTTTATTCTGTGCTGGATATTATAATATTTTAAAAATATTCTTTAGTTTTATTAAGTATAATTACTAGTTACTGGTGAACAATTTGGGTTTTTTTTTTGAGACTTGCTCTTTTTTTTTTTTTTTTTTTTTTTAAGAGACTGGGCCTCACCATGTTGCCTAAGCTGGAGTACAGTGGCTGTTCACAGGCCGCCATGCCCAAATTTGAGGCTTGCTTTTTATGATTTTTTTTTTTCCTTTAAGGAGAGACCAAAGCAGCCATAGTCTAGGGCTAATTGTTTTCTGTTTTATTTTCCAGACACTATCTTTCTAATTACTCTACTTCCCATGCATTACAACATACATGTACACTCTGAATGCAACACCACCTTTTTCTGGCCTTGTGTATGTGTTGGCTATTATTCCAACTGCTCTTTCCAGGCAGGTATTTCCCAGGGGACAGTTAGGTAGCTCCTCACAGCTGTGTGCCAATCAGCACTCAGCTGAAGACTCAAGGAGACCTGAAGATCTTCCGTGCTTCTCTGTGAGGATTTTTCTCTATCTAGAATTCTGTGCTGCCAACTCCAGCCTTTCTGAAATCCCACCTCTTTCCCCTCAAGTTAGAGATTTTGGTGGACTCTTCCAGGGTTCCGCTTTTCTCTGCCATGGCAAGAAAGCTCCCTTAGTGTGGGTCTGGCCCTCAGCAGGATGCTCTGGGCTGGTGATGTACATTTGCAGATTACTGGAATGTACAGCCAGGGATGCCTTGGGAGTAAAATAAAGTCCCTCGGGAAAGGGGTACAGAGTGAGAAGAGAAAATCCTAAGATAGAGCCATAAGGAACATGGAAATATATGTAGGAAGTGAAGTAATAACTCTGTTATAAGAATTTTAGAGAAATGCCCCTAAGTCATTTGTAGTCTAGACTTTCTGCTGTGATTCCATAGCATAGTCATTACCAAAAAGTTTGATAAGTCACCAGAGGAGGTTACTCTGGATCTACTTGGTGTCCTGCTTCCTTTGGGAACATGACTAGGAGCTCAAGATAACAGCAAATCTAGAATCATAGGAAAGTCCTACAAGCCCAGGAATACCACATCCCCACAGATCAAGGCAGTGTTCAACCTTCATTTCTACAGTAATGGACCAAGCTGGAAAGTTAACAAAAAGTAATGATAATAACAATAATCATAGTGAAAATTAAGTAGAAAATGAAGGAGTCAAAAAGAAAGTGAAAAAGGGGAAAGTCTGCATCTACAAAACAGATACAGAGATTTTGGATTTCTAGACCTAAGCTAAATATCCAGACTGTCTCCTACTGTTTGTTTGGTTCACCTTGGACAGCTCAATAACTAAATGTCTTTGAGTCCCAGTTTGCATATTTTTCATATAGGGAATAATTATACTAGAACTTCCAGCTTTGTAAATTTTAAGAACTATACACATCAAAGTGTTACTTTTAAGACTTGGTCATGATTTTGTTTTAAAAAAATTTGTCATGGTAAATAAATGACAAAGATATGAATAATTTTAATTTTTGAATAATTTTTGCACATTGTCGTTTTTGCCTCTAGAGTCATAGGCACAAATTCCTTTTTTTCTCTTTAAATGAAATGAGGTCTCAGTATGTGGGCCAGCATAGTCTTGAACTCTTGGCTTCAAGCAGTCCTCCCACCTTGGCCTCCCAAAGTGCTGGGACTACAGGCATGAGTCACTGCCCCACCCTAGGTGCAAATTCCTTTTAAGAGCTTGTTCAATGATATAAAAGCCCAGCTTGAAAATTTCAAGTTTAATACTCTCTCTAGTTAGAGATAATATATCTCTGTTTCTGTATTTGAGTTAAAACATAATTGTTAAGGATATGACATTCAAATATTTTGAATGTTAGCATTTTTTAAGATTTACTTCTTGACCAAGAAAGCAATTCTTTCCATTTGCATGTAAACTGTGAAAAGTACAGATTGGCTGATGCTATATAATAGCATTTTAAATTTTGTTTTTTCTTAATCAGTGAAGTTTAGGTTATAAGCATGTTTATGGAGTCTCCTTAAAACTGCTTCCCTTGATTAAATTCAATAAAAACAGAAAATGTAGTTCAAATTGATTTCTGGAATTACCTGTTAAGGATTTGAAAATTAATGTCTCTTGGTTCCCTGGAGTTTGATATCATTTATGTGGCTCTTATGCTATCATTTGAACAGAATCTTTCAATTCTGATGAGATGGAAATTAAATGAGACTAAGGAAAGTAGTGGCATGACCTTATATAGTTATAGTACATTGTTCCAAAGAGATATTTAAAAATGAGTATCAGAGTCTGAATTCTTCTTCTTTGGCAAATGGAAATAACTAGCTAAACTTCTTCTTTTAATAGAATTTAATAATATAAAATTAAACTAATAGAAGTTAAATTCATGAGAGTTACCACATTAAAGTACTTCCAAAAGCATACAAAGTAGCCAGAGTTCTTACTTCTCTATTGTGATTTGTTATAGCATTCAGAATAAAGATAAACACATCAATGATACTGTATTAACTTTGTAGGATTCATTCACTGAATGCCTGCTATGTACCTGGTACGGTATTTTCAAGCTGCTATCATCAGAATTGTTATTGCAATAACTAATTACATTTTCCTCAGTTAGACTATCTTCTGGATGGATTAATGTGAAAATTATTACATTACTTTAAATCTTATTAAAAGCTTTTTTTTTTTTTTTTTTTTTTTTTTTTTTTTTTTTTGCTCGCTTCCATTTACAATGTCCAGGGAAACTGGATAAAATGAAAAAAAGTTTAATCACTTTTTTCTATTGTAAATGAGTGGCTTCGTGGAAGATTTTTAGGGTAAAGGAGACAATGGTATTTCCATGTATTGGAATGTTATGTAAACATTTAGAACTATGCTATGAAAGGACATTTAAGGGCACTAACATATGATCGAGTGCAAAAAGCAGAGTATAAACCTTACCTACAGCATGATACAATGATCAGATTGCTAGATAGGCAGATGGAATATAGGAAAGAACAAGAACAAAATATAAATGGCAGTTAGGTCTCAGTAGGATTATGAGTGATTTTCTTTTTACATTATAAGCGCTTTTTTCAAAATAGTTAAAAGCAAACATTTTCTGATTATATAAATAATGAATATCATTAAAACAAATAAAACCTGAGGGCCAGAAGAAAACGTTTTCAGAATTTAAAAATATTATTTAAAATTATCTTTAAGCCACCACAAAGAAAAAAGGATAAATTACCAAATTTATATTTCTGTCATTAGGGTGTATTTATCGTGATCCTTTTAATGTGCCAAAATGAACTACTAGAAACTAGAAAAGTAATACAAAGGATCAATAAAACTAAAAAATTAAGAGTGGTATTTTCAAAAATAAAATTGACAAAACTTTGGCTGGACTAACCAAGAAAAGAAGAGAGAAAAGACTCAAGTAAAATCAGAAGTAAAAATGGAAACATTACAACTGATACCACAGAAACACAATCATAAGAAACGATTATGAACAATTATATGCCAACAAATTGGATGACCTAGAAGAAATACATTCCTAGACATATTGTCACGGATATCACCTGCAGGGGTCTGTCCTGCAGACTTGGATGCAGTGATGGATGAATAAAGTACACTGACACACAGATACTATGCTTTCCCAGTTCAGCTGAGGGTCTGTGGCTGCTTACAGACTCCCTGGAGAGTGCTGTAAAGAGATAGCAGCCGCCGGCCCCTACCACTCAGTGATACTCACTTTTATTCAGTAAAGTTTAATTGAAAAAGGCTTGAGTCAAAACTACTAGAGATTAAAGATTAAAGGACAGGTTCTGATGTCCAAAGAAAACAGCATTAGCGGGTAATTTTCCTGGTCGACCTCCCCTCGAGAGGGCCATCCAGCTCAAAGTTTAGTTTTAAGACCACATGAGCAAACAAGTTAGTTAGGTAAACTCCCCCACATACCCTAGCTATTTGCTTTACTTATTACCTAAATGTAACCTTCAGCCAAGAACTATAGAAAAACCCTCCCAAAAGGGTTTGAAACTGTATTCTGTAAATTTCTCTAATATTTTTCCCTTAATATTTTTGCTGCCACACTGAATGAATCCTCACATCTCCCCCTTTTCTGTTTTTATTATGTGGTTCTGTCGACTGAAGAGATGTCACAGTCACCAGTTTGTCAGGCAAGGCAGTCATTGCTTTTATTTCAGCTTTGCATCCTAGAAGTAACAAATAACAAAAGACAATTATGAGTACAATTAGCAACATTCTTTTCCAGTCAAAGAGTGGTCTCTAGGAGTGGGGGTCTAACCAGAAGAGAGGATCTTGCACATCCTCCCATATGGCTGTTTGTTGGATGTGTAGATCTATAGTGTGAAAGGATTCTAAAATTTTAGTTTTAAGTCGCTTTATGTCTGCTGTTAAATTGTCATGAAACGTTCCCTAGAGGTGTTGTCTCACCTTATCCCAACTACGTGTTGATTGATTCCATGGCAGAGAAGTGATACAGATATGTTTACGTTCCCAGTCACAGCTTAATTGCTGTAGTCATGCCAGTGCATCCTGTCACTCTGCCACATATTCCACAGCAGCCACAAGGGCTTGCAGATGTGCAAGAATTTTTTGATCTATACCTTGCTGTAAGAGAAGTTCTTTAGACACATTTTTGGCCAGATTATCTGCAAAGGCAACTGTTTGTACTGACTCAGTAATAGATGCCACTGCAATGCTGGCTATTGCCAGGATGACTGTGGCTAAGACTATAAAGGCCATGAGTGTAACTATGAATCTTTTCTGTCTGACCTGGGACAGGGCATGTTCTAAGGTGGCGAGGGCAGAGGAACCTTGCCAATCACATGTCACATTGACTGGTAGAAATGCCTCAGATTGTCTTCTTAATACCGTGACACTAGTAATTTTTTAAATTAGATATGTTGTGATTAGTAATACATGAGGCAAACCAAGCCTATCCCTGCACCCAGGTTACAAACATGGAGTGATATGTAGTGTCATCTGGCACCTTAGTCCAATGTGTGCCATTATTGAGGGACAGACCCTACTGGAGGTATATCTAGCTCTCCTGGCCAATCAGGTACATTGTTAGAAGCTGAGAAAGGGGTGTTTATTTAAGTAACAGGGTAAAAAAAAGGCAGATTTGAAGATGGGCTTAATAGAGTGTGGCAGATACAGGCTGTAGGTAGAGTGAGAGATTTAAAAAAAAAAATTACCTGGAGCAAATGATGTCTGTGTCCAGAGCAGGACTTGTTCAGCCACCTGAGTCGTTCTCTTCAGCATTCTTTAGGTGATGTCTGGGGTTTGTGTGGTCCTTTAGGGTCGTTCCTAGTCTGGCTCAAGGTTTTTCTTCTTTCCATCTTTTGATGAGAATGTAGCCTCTAGGCTGGTGCTGGTGTACTGGGACTTGTAGGGGTTGTGCCTGTGCTAAGAGACTGTTTATAATCTTTGTTAAAGAGTAGGTTAGTGCTTAAAGAAAAACCTGTTGTGCTTTATTTTAACGTCTAGTTCATAGAAACACTGGATGGTATTTCTTTAACTTTAGCCAATATGTTTACACACAGAGTTTCTTTCACAATTAACGTTTTAAAACTTGCTCAGACCTTCAAAACAAAAATTATACAACATTTCCTGCATAAATTCCTTCCTATAACATTTTTCACAACTTTCACAGACAGTCTTTAACATGCCTTAACTTTCTTTTTCTCCTTCTCTTTCTTTCTTTACCTCTCATTCTCTTTGCCTCCTCTTTCTCTCTCTCTCTTCCCCCCTCTTATTTTTATGTTCTTTTTTTCCTTAATCTCACTTTCTGTGTTTATCTCTGATCTCTGTCCCTTCTCACCTTTCTCATACTGATTCTTTCCTTCTATTTCTCTAATCTTTGTTTCTGTCTTGAGAGGTTTTAGCAAAGTGCTTTTCTACAGCTGATTGCAAGTTGTCATCTAAGTTTAGAAAATTAAGGGTAAATAAGGCATGTGCCATTAGTGTTGCCGTTTAAGATAGAAAACAGGTTTTGCAACTTATTAGTTAATTAGGACATTCTTTACTGAGGAGCAAAGCTATCTCTGGCCTTTAATGGCTCCTTAACTAATTCATGGGTTCTCTGTAATTTTTCTCCCTTCGGAGGCTATTGTTCTACTATAATAGAATTTTCAGATAGCTATATTAGAGGTAGGGTTGGAATAACAACAGTGGCCATTATCAGAAAAAGGTCTTACAAATTCTTAAATTCTACCTGAACCTCAGCAGAGAATTACATGAAATTTTACCATGGGCCACCTGCAGAGCTAGAGAGCAGCGGCGTGGGTCCTTGGCAGCGGTTGCTTTTCACTTGTGCTGCTCCCTCCCTGCAGCTGCGTTCCCAGGAGCATTTGCTGGCTCTGGGTTTGTGAGCTTTCCTACTGCTCTTTGGCCCTATGGCTTCGGCTTCTAAGGCTTTTCCTTATCTTTTTATGTACATGATTTCATTGTCAATCTTGCACTACCAGGCAGGCTAAGAACTCCCCTTCCAATGCTGCTTGCTTATCTATTGGAGGAGGGGGCTCAGGCAAAACCTCTGTTTCCTCTTTGTTATTTTGGCCCAATAATAGTGTTACAGGGACCCATTGCCCTTGTGCATGATGTTATTTAAGATTTCTCCCCACTTGTTCCAAGTGTTCAATGTCTGGCGTTCCTTCTTCTGGGAACCATGGACTTTGGGAAACAACAGTTTGCATTAGGTTCCTTTTCTGTTGAGCTGATAACTGTTGTCTCATGATGAAACCTCGGCCTGAACAGTACCTCCCTAAACTTGGTAATCCCCAGGAGGTACCAATGACTTACTGACTCACTGTTTTACTGACTCAACTGTGTGGTCTTCTGCACCTTCATATTCAGGAGGTCTGTCATTCTCCCTTTGCAGCAATGATCATGTTGGAGTCCTCTTCACCTGCTGAGGCTCCTCACATGAGGCACCAATGTTGAGGTCACCCCACATTGGGAACCACTCTTGGGGTCACCACCTGCAGGGATCTGTCCTGCAGACCCTGACTCAGTGAGGGATGACTAAAGTACACTGACACACAGATATTATGCCTTCCCAGTTTGGCTGAGGGTCCATGGCTGCTTACAGACTCCCTGGGGGGTGCTGTAAAGAGATAGCAGCCACTGGCCCCCACCATTTAGTGAGACTCACATTTATTTAGTAAAGTTTAATTGACACAGGCTTGAGTCAACTCCACTAGAGGTTAAAGATTAAATGACAGATTCCAATGCCCAAAGGAAGCACCATTAGTGGGCAATCTCTCTGGTTGACCTCTCCCCAAGAGGGCCATTTGGCTCAAAGGTTAGTTTTAAGACCACATGAGTAAACAAGTTAGTTAGGTAAACTCCCCCACATACCCTAGCTAATTGCTTTACTTATTAACTAAATGTAAAGGGGATTTAGGCTGCCTTCAGCCAAGAACTATAGAAAAAACCCTTAGGCCTTACAAAAGGGTTTGAGACTATATAACTTTCTCTAATATTTTTCCCTTAATATTTTTGCCACCATCCTGCGTGAATCTCCACAACATATAACACATATATCAAGACTGAATCACAAAGAAGTAGAAAAGTCTGAGCAGATCAATAACAAGTGAGGAGATTGAACAAGTAATAAAAAGTCTTCCATCAAGAAAAGCCCAAGATCTGATGGCTTTTCTGCTGAATGCTACCAGACATTTAAAGAACTATTACCAATTCCCCACTGACTTTTCTAAGAAGTCAAAGGGGAAAGAACACTTCCAAAGTCTTTTTATAAAGTCGGCATTACCACTATACCAAAGTCAGGCATGGACATTGTAAGTAAAGAAAGCTGCAGGCCAATATCCATAATAAATATAGATGCAAATATCCTCAACAAAATACAAATAAAATTTAACAACACATGAAAAGGATCATTTACCATGATCAAATGGGATTTATCCCTGGGATGCAAGGATATATTTACTTTGACAAATCATTAAATGTGATATACCACATCAACAGAAAAAAATAAGTCATATTAATATCACATTAGATGCAGAAAAAGTCACAAAATTTAACATCCTTTCATGAGAAAAACACTCAAATTGTATATAGGAGAAATGTACTTCATAATAAGGCCCTATATAAAAAGCTCACAGATAGCATTATACTCAATGGTGAAAAATTAGAGCCCTTTCCTCTAAGATCCAGGATAAGACAAGAATGCCCATTTCCATCACTAATACAACATAGTATTAGAAGTCCTGGCAAGAACAATAAGCTAAGACAGAGAAATAAAAAGCATCCAAATAGGAAAGTAAGAAGTGAAACTGTTGTTATTTGCTGATGACATGATCTTGTAGGACAGAAGCCCCCAATATTGGGGCTTAGTCCAGAAGGGTTTTTGGCTTCACCCAGGAAATATTCAACAGTAAGCCAGTGCTGTTAGACAGCAATCTTATTAAATGGTACTTCTCCTTGAAGAGTGGGACTATCTCATTGGCTGAATGCCCTGGGTTCTTTGCACAAAAGGCCTTGGCAATGGTATTATAATCAGATAAACCTGAGTATAATACCATTGCCTGCTTTCAATTATAGGCAAATTAAGTGATAGGTAAATGTAAATTCAGGATGGACTATTTAGAACTCTCTAGGAAAAGGACCATAACTTCCAGGCTGTTGACAAAGGGGTGGTAACTTCTGGGTCATAGTCATGGCATGTGTAAACTGTCATGGTGCTGGTGGGGAGTGTCTTATGCCAATTAGCAAGGAGGGCAGGTAGGGATCACTTTCATCATCATCTACTGGTTCCTGCCAGTTTCTTCACTTTATCCTGTCTGGACCAGATCTTGTTTTGTGACCAGAAGGTAAATCCTGCTGGTCTCTTGCCTTAGTCTTATGCATAAGAAATCCTAAAGAATCCACCAAGAAACCTGTTAGAACTTAAAAACAAATTCAGTGAAGTTACAGGATATGAAATCAACATGGAAAAATTAGTAGGTTTTTTTTACACAAACAAACTTTTTGAAAAAGAAATCAAGAGAATAATTCCATTTATGCTATAAAAAATAAAATCAGATTAAATTTAATAAAGGAGGTGAAAGACACATACACCAAAAAGTATAAAACATTAATGAAAAAAATTGAAGAAGATACAAACATATGGAAATAATTCTTCATGGGTTGGAATAATTAATATTGCAAGCCATATATCTGATAGAGAATTAGTATTCAAAATACATAAGGAACTCAAACAACTCAAAGAAAAACAATCTGATTAAGAAATATGCAAAGCACCTATGAATAGATATTGTAAGAATAATCAAACTAACCAAAGCAAGCTACAGATTCATTGCAATTCTTATCAAAATCCCAATGTCATTTTTCACTGATAAAGAAAAACACAATCCTAAAAATGTATATGTAATCACAAAAAAACTCTGACTGGCTAAGGCAATCATTAGCAAAAAGAACAACGCTAGAGGCATCGCACTACCTGATTTCCATCTATATTGCACTACAAAACAGTAGTAATTAAAGCATCCTAGTACTGGAATAAAAGTAGACACATTGACCAATGGAAAAGAAAAGAGAGGACAGAACTGAAACCACACAGCTGTGGTCAATTGATTTTTGACAAAGGTGTTAAGAATATACAATGGGAAAAGAGCACAGTCTTCAATAAATGGTGTTGGGAAAACTGGATATTCATATGCAATAGAAAGAAACTGGACCTTATCTTACACTATTTACAAAAATGAACTCAAAATGGATCAAAGAAACATAAAACCTGAAAGTGTGAAAGTACTAGAAGAAAACAGAGGAAGAGCTACATGACATTGGCCTGGATGATAACTTTTTTAGATTTCACCTCAAAAGCACAGGCAAAAAGGCAAAAATAAACAAATGGGATTACATTCCAATAAAATGCTTATTTAAAACAAAGGAATTAACAGAGTGAAGAAACACCCTATGGATTAGGAGAAAATATTTGCAAGCCATATATCTGGCAGAGAACTAATACCCAAGCTATGCAAGAAGTCAGCTCTATAGAAAGAAAACAAATAACCTGATTAAGAAATAAGTAAAGGACTTTTGTAGATATTTCTTTAAAGAAGACGTGCAAATGGGTAATAGATACATAAAAAATGTTCAGTATCCCTAACCATTAGGGAGATGCAAATTAAAACCACAGTGAGATATTACCTTACACCTATTAGAAGGACTATCATCAAAAAGACAAAAGACTAGCATTGGCAAGGATTGGAGAAAAGGGACCTTGTGCACTGTTGGTGGAAATGTAAATTAGTGTAGCCATTATAGAAAACTGTATGGAGATTTCTCAAAAAACTAAAAATAGACTTGCCATTGCCATATGATCTAGCAATCCTACTTTTGAGTAATTACCCAAAGATTTTAAATTAGTATGTTGAAGAGATATCTGTACACCATTGCACCACTATTCATAATAATTAAGCTATGGGATTAACCTAAGTGCCCATCAACAGATGAATGGATTTTTTAAAATAATGGAATTTATGTACAAAAAAAATAGTATTCAGCCTGAAAAGAGAAGAAAGTTTCACATTTGGTCGAGTGTGGTGGCTCACACCTGTAATCTCAGCTCTTTGGGAGGCCGAGGCAGCTGGACCACAAGGTCAGGAGTTCAAGACCAGCCTGACCAACATGGGGAAACTATGTCTGTATAAAAAATGCAAAAATTAACCAGGCATGTCAACATGAATGGAATTGGAGAACATATGCTAAGTGATACACCAAACATAGACAGATACCACATGTTCTCACTGATATGTGGAATATAAAACAGTTGAAGTTATAGAAGCAGAGAGTAGAATGGTGGTTACCAGAGGCTGGTGGGTAGAGGGTTGGGGAGATGATAAGCAAAGGGTACAAAGCCTAAGATAGGAGGAATAAGTCTGATTACTTTTGAGATCTGTTGTGCAGCATAGTGAAAATAAATAATACTTGAGTACTGTACATTATATCATTAAATATCCCCAGTGTTCTCATCACAAAAATGTCAAATATTTGAGGTGATGGATAGCTTTATTGCTTAACTTATGCTTCTTCCAATATTTTTAAAAGTATCACTTTGTATCTTATAACTATAATTTGTCAAAATATGATAAAAAATATAGTGAGGAATAAGGGGTGAATGAAAAATAAAATGGCAAGAGAAATACAGTCTATTCTGCAAGTTTTATATAGGTGCTAAATGTGGCCCATGAATTTGTCTGTGGCATGAGCAGAAAGTAAAAAAGGATGAACTACAAAATTTATAATCACCAAAATATGGCATCAAGCCAGTTTTCAGAAAGGTCACAGCTGAGTTTTGAGAGAAACATTTTATGTGTCTCTGCATTCTCAGAAGTGTGCTGTATTAGTCTGTTCCCATGCTGCTAATAAAGACATACCTGAGATTGGGTAATTTATAAAGGAAAGAGAAGTTTAATGGACTCATAGTTCCACATGGCTGAGGAGGCCTCACAATCAATGGTGAAAAGTGATGGAGGAGCAAAGGCACATCTTACATGGTGGCAAGCAAGAGAGCGTGTGCAGGGGAACTACCCTTCATAAAACCATGAGATCTCGTGACACTTATTCACTAGCATGAGAACAGCATGGGAAAAACCCACCCCCATTATTTAATTACCTCCCACCCGCTTCCTCCTATAACATGGGAATTATAGGAACTAAAAGATGAGATTTGGGGTGGGGGACACAGCCAAACCATATTATATGCCATTGTAATTTTCATTTCATTCATTCACTTTTTATTTACTTATGCAATAATTATTTCTTGAACACATTCTGTTTGTTAGGATTGTGCTGTTTGCTTGCAGATAGAATAAAACAAAACCCATGTCTTACAGATAAGCAGGGTCTAGGGTAAAAGAATAATGTCTGTATCTTTAGCTTTCATCACTTTATGTTTGAGTGGGGAGTAAGAGAATATAATGACAGGCAAGAATGGACTTGGATTGAGGTTGCAGAATATGAGGCCTGAAGGAGGATTTGAAACAAAAATGAAGCACTCATGTGAGCTGATGGTGTCTGGTCACAGAAACACCATTGATTCCTTTTACTTGACTACATCTATTTCTAACTACAATTTGTCATCAAAGGATACCTCTAGATGACCTGGACTCTGAGTTTGGGAGGCTTCTTGGATTCTTAGGGGATCATGTGGCTTTAGTGATAAAGGGAAGGAGGGTGGTAAGAGGATGCAAATTCAGTTGGTTTCAGAAAGGTTCTGAACTGTGTGTGTGTGTGTGTGTGTGTGTGTACACATGTATCTATCTCATCACCAACAGAGTGATATACGCCTGGCTGCCTGTCCAAAGATGACCCTTTCACCTCTGTAAATAACCCCTAAAAGCTGAACATAGACTTTTAAAATTGCTTTTTCTCCTTTCTCCATCCAGAATTTATCTAATTTATCTTGGTCTTTTTGGGCTATAACAAAATATCATAAACTGGGTAGCTTATACACAACAGAAATTTATTTCTCATAGTTTTTGAGGCTGGGAAGTCCAAGATCAAGATGCTGGGGGATTTGGCATCTGGTGAGGGCCCATTTCCTTTTTCATCTGTGGTGCCGTCTTGCTGCATCTTTACATGATAGAAGGGGCAAGGGAGCGCCTTAGGGCCTCTTTTTTTTTTTTCTTTTAGAGATAAATTCTCACTATGATGCCCACATTGGGGTGTAGTGGCTATTCATAGGTACAGTCATAGTGCACTGCAGCCTCAAAACCTTGGGATCAAGCGATCCTCCTACCCCAGCTTCCTTACCAGCTGGAACTACAGGTGCCACTATACCCATTTCTGGGACTCGTTTAGGGCCACCAATCTCATTCACGAGGGCAGAACTCTGCTTTCATGACCTAATCACTTCCCAAAAGGCCCTGTCTCCTAATATCATCACTTTGGAGGTTAAGATTTCAACATATGGGTTTTGGGTGTACACAAATATTTAGACTGTAGCAGAGGGAAAGCAGGCAGAATAATTTGTCATAGTGGTCACAGCTCCTGCCCACTTATCATGGCTCTGTCTTTTGCCACCTTTAGCCAGAGCCCCTAGAGAGAGGAATGGTTCAAATTATAATACTTGGGTCTAGTGATATGTCTGTGGGTGACTTTGATCACTTGGACATTCAGCCTATGTTTCTAAGTGAAAATCATATCAAGAGTTATGTTTGTGTTCAGAGTTTAAACATAAACAATGTCAGTCAAATAACACATTGTAAACCAAGAATAAAATTTTAAACTCCCCAACCATCTGAGTGGAACCCTCCTCTCAGCCAAGGGCATTCCAAGGTTAACCTGACAAACTAGTTCAGGCCGTAATGAGAAGTGGGAGCCGGACATGCCTCATTTGTTCCCTCTTCCCTTTTGTAATTGCTGATAGAACAGACTCTAAGTCTAATAAGAAACATTTGCAATTTATTCTCTCTGAAGCTCACTTCTGGAGGCTTCATCTGCATGATAAAGCCTTGGTCTCTACAACCTCTTATAGTAACTCAGACATTCCTTGCTATTGATAATAACTCTTTCAACCAATTGCCAATCAGAAAATCTTTGAATACGCCTATAACCTGAAGCCCCCACTTCCAGCTGTCCTGCCTTTCTGGACTGAACCAGTGTGCATTTTACATGTATTGATTGATGTCTTATGTCTCCTTAAAATGTGTAAAACCAAGTTATGGCTCAACCACCCTGGGCACAAGGTCTCAGGATCTCCTGAGGGTTCTGTCCTGGGCCGTTGGTCACTCATATTTGGCTCAGAGTAAATCTCTTCAAATATCTTACAGAGTTTTTCTTTTAATTGACAGCATGATCCTGGCCTATGTGTTTCATTTTTAATTTGAAACAGTAGATGTTATAGTGATCTTTTCTGGGCTGCTTTTGAGTAGAAAGACAAAGAAGAGCAAACTCATTTGGAAGCCTGGATACTACCCTTGAATTATTTAACAGGGTCCGTCATATATAGTGGGGTTTGAAGGCTGTGTTGAGAAAGAAGCATGAAGGTCTTGGGCATGCTCCTTTGAGAAAGCTTTCCCTTCTCTGGCAGTGATACTCTCCCCACCCGTTTTTCATGGAGTGTTGAGAAGTTGTCACGTCTCGAGTTTCCCGAGAGAACGCACACCACTTACTTTTCTTTGTCTTCGTTTCTTCTTTCAGTCCCAGCAGAAGTGCATCGTGATCTTTGCCCTGGTGTGCTGCTTTGCCATTCTAGTTGCACTGATCTTTTCAGCTGTGGACATCATGGGAGAGGATGAGGATGGACTCTCAGAAAAAAATTGCCAAAATAAATGTCGGTAAGAGGTAACAAACAAAAATTCTCTTTTAGGGGGTGGGCAAGAAATCCAAGGAGGGCCTTGAATAATGGAGAAGAAAATACAAAAGCACACCTAGTCATCCAGGCTCCCCTTGGCTTAAGCTGAGGCGTGAGTCTGTCCACTGGTGCTCTTACTTTTAGCCCAAGTGCTGAGTAATGATTGAAATCACTTTACAATCTGGTCGCATTGTCTACAGGCTGGTGGGAAACAAAATGAAATTCTGTTTGTCAGAGTGGTCACAGCTGCATTTCTGGAGACCACCGTATATGAGGTTTTGGGTGTTCCGTGATAAGCCTGGCAAAAATGAGTGCCCCAAAGGGCAGAGAACGCTGTGCCGGTTGTTACATCAAATGCAAGTTAAAAAAAATACACGCCTCAGGGAAAGTTCCAACTTAAGTTAGGGGTTAAAGAAGTACACATTTCAATGAGACAGAGCTCATCGAGCTGTCCCAGTTTAGTACATGGTTTGTTTTTAATGTAGAAACTACAATAACTTGACTGTTTTATGTATGCATTCTGCCTCTTCAGTTACTTTAGCATTTCCTGGGGGCCATTGTTGACCAGCAGAGACATCACATCATAGTCTCAACCCTGTGCATCTCCTCATCAAACTCTTCTCTGAGCTGCTACCATTTTTTTTTTTTTTTTTCAGTTTCGGGGAGGGTAAGGAAAAGTACCAAAAGCAGGCAGATAGATAAGAGGTCTATTTTTATATATGTATTGCTGCAAAGCTGAAGTGAGGACACTAAATTACAACGGTCATTATGAATTAGAGCTTGTAATCAATTTAAATTGTTATTTTTCCCTGTGGAAAGCATTAACCTAAGACCCCCCACTTTCCTAGCTTAAAATCAACAACAACCTGGTAATGTGTATGCGACTTTTATTCTGGATATTTTGCTTTGAGGTTGACTGTTCTGGCACAGGAAATGTTCTGAAAAGACAATTGGCTTTTTTTTTTTTTTTAACCCATGATACCTTAGAGTCTAGTTACCAAGCAACAGGCATTATATACAGAGCAGAGCATACAAGAAAGAAGTCAATACACATTTTAGATTTTCTTCCTTCATGTTAGAAAGGTATTCCAAAACATTATGTAGCCAGTTCTTAAATTGGCTGACTCCTGGTTTTACCCAACCTTGTCCCCAGGGCAGCCTCAGCCATTGGTCCAGGCCCTGCTAAGTCTGCAGGGAGAGTGGGTCCCAGAGTTGTTCAGTTTCAGGTTCCTCCAGGCGGTCATGGAGGTAGAAGAGGTGAGGCTTTCGGAGATTCACTGTTGAATATTCTGGTGCTGACACAGACCGGTAGGAAAATCCACTGGTCTGCGGAAGTTCTCAGGCTTGCCAGTCTCAACTTAAACCTTTCTCTAGAAGATAATTCCTGTCCTTCCTCTCATGACCTCATCCCTTTCCTGGAGCTACCTGGACTCCTTCCCAGACTTTACCTAAAGGCGGAGCTAACTCTATCCCATGATGCTCAGTTTCCGGTGACTTTGTACTGAAGTCCAGAGTTCTCTTTCCGCTTTTCTCCTTGTGTGTGACCATCATAAAGTGCTGCTTGCTCCATTCAACCTCTGCTGAGATCTTACTACACTATCATTAAACTATCATTAAACTCCCTCTGTGTGGGTGACGCTCCTCACTCCTGAAAGTTGGAAGAAGATCAACATTTACAGCTGTGGGCATCTCATCACAGTTTTGACAGTCTCTCCCCAGGACCTCTTCATCTGGTGTACTCTTTCTTAAATACAGTGCTTTAATTCATCTTATTTCCTCTAATAAGATTCCCATTCTGATTCTTTCTGACTTGTTTTATTTCTCCCCCTCCTTTATATTATTTTGCTACTAGATTACTGTACTAATAGTGGCTAATTTTATCATAATTTCCCACACAAATCTACAAAATATCAAAGGCTCCAAACTTATTTTCCAAATGCCTTTTAATGAGCCTCAGTTGTAATGCCCCAAAAATAAGATCTTTGATCTCAGCAAATAACAGACCTATTTGTTTGTATCTTTGTACTGGATTTCTGGGCACTTCATACCATTTCCCAATATGTTTTAAATGATTGATTTGGCCTTTATAACTTTAAATCTTCTTGACACTTGATTACCTGAGAGGGTGAAAGACACATTTTCTGGTTTCTACTAGTAACCTACATGTCAGCAGGCTGAGGCATCACTGGTAGGTAAGGAAAGCTCAAACTGCTAGTTTAGGTTGCACACATCCTGTGACTTGGCCCTTTTGCAATTCGCTAGTGCCCCTAATTATCATCGTACCTCATTCTTGTGAAAGGTAACCACGCACTGTGAAGTTTTCCACACATCATGTCCTCAGGGACCAGCAGAGACATTGGATCTGAGCTCCAAGTGCTGCTCAATTGCAGAACACCTGCCCTCACGTGAGCACCCACCCTTTCGGAGGAGAGGTCTTCATTTTGTATACATAGCTGCTTCTATCTTCCCTTCTCCCCCCACAGAGGCATCCTACGTCAGTCATTTTCAGTTACTACTCCCCCGCTTATTAGAGACACTATTAGACACACTAGAAGAGGGACTTTTGTTACCATTCCTCCCTGATAAATACACACAGAACCAGTCAGCATCCTTCTCCCTGACTTCAGACCCAATTCTCATGACAATATGGGAATTAATGTCTGCAAAGTATCATTAAGCAAGCTGAGTATACATACAATCTTGGGTTGGCTACCATTGCCATATTGATGAGGATGTGTCGCCTATTTTATCTAGGTAATTATGGCAGCCCCTGCTCCTGGACCTCCTCACACTCACCTCTCATCTTCCTAAATCAGCCCCCATGCCTGGGTGACTACTAGTCTAGGTTGGCTCACTCTTGCCCACGTATCTTCACATTCATTTTAGCTTGCTCACTTGGTCTGAAATACGAAGGAAATGGAAGAACTCAGTGTATCCATCTGTATCTCTGTATCTTGGTTTCTATCTCTAACCTATCTAATCCCTATTATTCCTGAATCCAGGAATTTTCTTTCATCCTAAAATGAATAGATTTGGGTCTGTACAAAGGGGATCCCATGTAATAATATAGGTGGAGTCACCAATGTATAAATTTTCCATAGCAGTTCTCCAGTAAGGAGTGTCCTAGATCACCAAAGCTTGGTCACAGAAAGTACAGCAAGGACCAGACTCACTTTGTAATATACCACCCCTTCACACAGAGACTTTTTATACATCCTTTCTAAATTTTCAAGTTTCTCTATTAAAAAGCTGACTTCTCTACTTTACATTTTTCACATACTTTATTTGCTAAATCTCTTCCTCTGACCTA
This sequence comes from Sapajus apella, assembly GCF_009761245.1. Lineage (NCBI taxonomy): Eukaryota > Metazoa > Chordata > Mammalia > Primates > Cebidae > Sapajus > Sapajus apella. Next base: position 6,132,035 of record NW_022436989.1, read on the forward strand.
ACATTTCTTTCTTAAAATAAAAAAATCTACAGATGTGTAAATTAATATGAGTAACTCAGCTGCAGCTTCAGCATAGTACACACATAAGTTGGTTCGTCGATAATATGACATTCCTAGAAGACAGTATTGAGAGACCACTTTATGTGTTGACAATTACCTCTTAGTATTTTGTCACTTTCCTGTTTAAATCCATGACCTTAGAGCAGTCTTAACAGACTCAACTTGCTCCAGTGGACTTTAATCATTGTTTGCCCTTTTCTTTTTCTTTTCTTTCTTTCTTTTTTTTTTTTTTTTTTTTTTGAGACAGAGTCTTTCTCTGTCACCAGGCTGGAGTGCAGTGGTGCGATCTCGGCTCACTGCAACCACTGCCTCCCGGGTTCAAGCAATTCACCTGCCTCAGCCTCCTGAGTAGCTGGGACTACAGGTGCGTGCCACCACGCCCAGCTAGTTTTTGTATTTTTAGTAGAGACGGGGTTTCACCATGTTGGCCAGGATGGTCTTGATCTCTTGACCTCATGATCCGCCCGCCTCAGCCTCCCAAAGTGCTGGGATTACAGACTTGAGCCACCGTGCCAGGCTGTTTTCCCTTTTAATGCCCAAATTGTCACTACCTGGCCAGCGCGAGCCCCCTTTTGTACTTTTTGACAGTATTCCAGGTATCTCTTAGAGCAGCCTTGCTTTTTGGGAACAGCAAGCTTTTCTAGTGCTATTTTAAATTCGCTTGCTTTGAGACGTGGTGTTGTCTACTTTCAAATGAGCTCTCGTTCCTTTTCATGAAGACTTCTATTAAAGACCAGAATCTAAGTTCTATGGGTGTCCTTATATTGTCATCCAAGGGTATTGGTGATAGACACAATGATACCACGGGAAACGTTCTTAAACTGCAGTAATGAATAATTGTATAGGACTAACGAACTGTTCGGCACTGACCGAACAGCACTTCTCCCTTCTTCCTTCCCTCTTTCCTTCCCTCTTCCTCTCCCTTCGTTTCTGCATATTCCAGACATAAGCATGTGGACCTAGGGCCAGGTTACCTGGGGTTGAATCCGACTGACCCACCTAGGAGCTTTGCAAGCTTGGCCAAGTTTCTTGATTTTACTGTGCCCCATTTTCGTTTCATATGCATAATGCAGACAATTATTGTGTCTTGTGTGAAAGTCATCATCGGTCATATAATAAATGTTCAATAAATATCCACTATCATTCATTTTATTAAGGGACAAAAGTTTATTGCAGGTGTTTGCAGTTTCCTTTAAGTTTCATCTTACTTTGCTCCAAAATCAGGAAGAACTTATTATAATTTTTCACCTTTTTCTTAAACTATGAATTTTTCCCTTTATCTATATTAACTTTCATCAATTTTGCTTATACTGACAAACCCAACTATGTTTTCAAATTACCCCATTGCTCCCAAATTTAGAAGACCCCATTTGGTTCTGGCTCTTATTTGGTATCTGAGCGCTTTTCTGACTGCCTGAAAAAAAAGAAGAAAGTAGCCTTATTCTTGCTACCCTAGAGGAACTACAAATGTAAAATCCTAGAGCCCCTGATACTACAAATGAATTTCCAATGCACTAAATGAAAAATAGCAATGAAAAGTAGAATAAAAACTAAAACTGTGTCTAGAGCCTTTTATTTTATATCCTCTCCCAGTTTCTCCATTTGAGCTGACAGTGAGCCTATCACTTATATAATATTCTGAAGTATTTTCTCTTTTATCAGTGCTAGTATCTATTTCTTCCAGAATTTTCTCAGATCTAAGAAAGCGGAGAGATGAGCATTTATGTTTAACTCACCATGTTAAACATAAGTGAGTCATTTGATCCATTTCTTCCTGGCTCCCTCTCTTGCCCAGTTATAAATCCCTTCCACTTTCCTACAGCCCCACCCTTCCCTTCCCTGGGTCTCTGTTTAGAGATTGCTTTGGTTCAGAAGATGGCGTCCACCTGATGTAGCTCCTTCAGCTTTCCTTCCAACTCAGAATCGCCCAGGTAACTTCATTCGTCCTTCTGTCCTTCCGTTTTTATCTCAGAGGAAGAGATGTCCCTTTCCTTTTCCAAAACGAGCCCCTTTGTCAACGCACTGAATCCTGTGGAAATAAATGAAGGCCAACCCCATGAGAAAAGCAAAGGTTATTTATTCTGAGCTTGCTATAGCAAGAGACTCATTCACCATCGCTTGCATTTTGGCAGAGACTCCAGGGCTGGCAGAAGAGTGGGAAAGCTTTGTAGTGAGGAAAAATGAACAGGACATGCCACTTTCCCTTTTGAGCCTCTGTGCTTTCAAAGGTCATCTGCATTTTCCCAGAGTCCTGAGCTGAAGAACCTCAACCACTTTGACTATTCACTTTTTTGCCCCCTTTCTCCAAATCAAAGTCAATTTCTGTAATGGGAGCTTTGGCCTTTTATTGGAGTTATCAGCATTTTGGTTTTTTCCTTTTTCCCTGAATAGATCAAAAGCTCCCTGAGAACAAGGAACCCATCTGTCTGTCTCTCTTTGCGCCTGTGCAGTCTCTCACACTGGGCTGAGCAGCCACCCTTAGTGGGCAAGTTTCCAGGCAAATACAAGTATAAACTACAGAAATAATAGTGTGCATTGAGATCATATGTATTATTACTTTATTATTCCTGTGTAGTAGAATTTGCCTTAGATCAAACTGAGAATTATGAGAGAAGATACAATAGTTTATAGACGACATATCTAAAGACTATCATGTAGACATGAGTTAGAAAAAGAAACTTGCAGGGGAATTGTTAAAATGAAATAGAATAGTCTGCCACTGTACCTTTTCTCTAACTAGCATTGAATAAAAAATAACTTTTAATAATAAGGAAATGGAAGATAGCTTGATTTTAAGTGAAGGAAAGAGAAGTCTCCAAACACCTTTAAATACAGATATGTTTATGCTTCTGAACTCGACTCCTATGAGATGGTATGTATTGATATTTTCATTTCACCGTTGAGTCCAGTAAAATTCAGATTTCCTGAACTATGAGACTTGAGTAGCCCAGTACCCAGAAAGTATTGTTTATATTCCACAGCTAAAATTTAACAGATTATGTTAAAAATGATGTTTCATTTTTAGCATTTAATGTTTAAAGGAGGAAATCCGAGAGAGCGTGACACTCCCTGACGGTCTATAATTACCACTCTGAGAAGCAGCAGAAGCTAATTATTTCAAAGTTTTGATTTTAATGAAACTTAATATATGATTAATGATGTTGACATTTCCTGTCGCCAGGCTTGTTTTGCAAAAAGATCATTTGAATATGGTATATATTTTTCAAAAAGTTCATTGAACCCTTATAGGCACAGTCATAGCTGATCCTCATGAGTCGTGTTGAAAACAGAAAGTATAGCTGTCTTTGCAGACAACGTGTTTCAGCTGCCTTGTCAGGAAGGGACTCTGTGTAATCATTCTCACAGTAACAGCTGAGAGCTCAACCTGAACCTGAGGCAATAGGAACATTGATGGAGGGAGTGGAGTGGGAAGAAAAATAAAGAGAAAACTGGAGTTTATGTGCCTGATGGGTATTCTTATATTTTGGTTATAGACCTGTAATTAGAAATTTTTCTAATCAGAACTTCCAGTTAAAGTATTTGCCATGGTCACAAAGACTGTATTGAGGAAAAATTTTCAACAGAAAAATCTGTTAAATAATTCATGGGAACTCAGCTTCCGAAACAGTAGAATTTAGACATTGAGAACAGCTTGCACGGTTGGAATGCAGCATCTCAGAATGGGGTTATGCTTCAGAGTGGAAACTTTGACCTGCTGAGTCTAAAAGGCATGGCGGCAGCAATACAAGGTTCTGCAAGCCAACCTGAACTGCAAATCCAAAGCTAGTTTTCAGATATTACTCACCCTTGATGCAGTGATATGTTTGCAGCATGAAACTTAGGTTCAGACGACGCAGGACAGGTTTCCTGTTGTCCTTCCAAGCTGGGGAACTCATCCAAACTCAGCCTCCGTTCTCTCATTTGTAAATTGATGATAATTTTTCTTTCTTGCGGCCATGAGACAGAAATAAGATAATGCATGTGTAGAAGATTGCAAAGTGCCTTACAACGTGAGGTATTATATGATTTGATTATTTATTAATTTGTTTGAGATGGAGTTTTGCTGTTGTTGCTCCGGCTGGAGTGCAATGGTATGGTCCCAGCTGGCTGTAAACTCTGCCACCTGGGTTCAAACGATTCTTCTACCTCAGCCTTCCGGGTAGCTGGGATTACAGGCACCTACCACCACGCCCAGCTAATTTTTGTATTGTTAGTAGAGATAGGGTTTCACCATGTTGGTTAGGCTTGTCTGGAACTCCTGACCTCAGATGATCCACCCACCTTGGCCTCCCAAAGTGCTGGGATTACAGACGTGAGCCACCGTGCCCAGCCAATTCGCTTATTTTTTGAGCCACACTCTCAAGGGCCAATAGCTTCCAGTGTCAGAAATGTCATTTAAAAAATATAATCTACTACCTCCTGAGGCCTACACTTTCATGAAAATAGAAGAGAAAATAGCATTATGCAGATACTTTCTTATATCTACCTCGCAGTTCTCAGAGCCATCACAAGCCACTGAGAGGCTTCAGTGGCCCAATCCTCGCTGGGCAGCAGAAGTCAAGGTGAAGTGTGTGAGACATACCCAAGAGCTCACTGAAGCTTCGCATCCAGGAGACCTGATTGTTCATCTCAGCTCAGCCACCTGCTGTGCAAACTTGGTCATTTAACCAGCCTTGATTTGTGTGTAGAATGACAGTGGCCATACTAGTACATATTCTATAGAGTTTTATAAAAAATAAATGACAGGGTGTAACTTGTTAGACCAAAACAAAGAAACATATAGGTCAGAGATCTCTTCCCTCCAGGTTAATCTACAAAACTCATCTTAGATGTATCTCATTTAATTTTGCTTGTTTTATTACATCTGTATTTCCAAGTTATTTCATTACATCCTTTTAAAACAAGTAACTATGCAATTGAAAAACTAATATATACAGATGATAATAATGTCCACAATTCAGTTTTATAGTGAAACAGTCCCCCTCTTGTTATTGCAGGCCCTGTGTCCCCTTGCCCAGAGGCAAACACTGCAACACTTTGCGATATATCCTCCCAGAAATATGATTTTATATACAGATATTTGTTTTGTGCATATCTATGCATCGGTCCGTTTTTTCTCACAGATGGGAGTGTATAGACAGGATGTTGTACCATGAACAACTTTTTTCCATGCCTTTATGTATTAAGACGTATAGATCCATGGCTGCATGGCACTCATTGTATGAATATGATATAAATAATGCAACTAGTCCTTTATCGATTTGAAAGACATTTAGGTTCCTTGGGGGTTTTGTTGTTAGTGTAACAGCAATGCCACCACGGAGATCTTTATTGATCCTGGAACACATTTAGCCTAGGTAGTAGAGTATCTTTAAATTCCTAGAAAGGAAATTTCTAGCTCAGAGGGTAGATGCACTTTAATTGTGGATAGATAGTACAAGTTGGATTCCAAAGAGTCTGTATCATTAATGTTATGATTTTATGATTGCTTGTTTTCCCTGATTGTCAGCGTCATATATTATCAATTTATCTTTGCTAATCTGATAAAAGAAAAAATTGTTCTTTTTTTTTTTTTTTTTTTTTTAAGACGGAGTCTCGCTCTGTCGCCAGGCTGGAGTAGAGCGGGGTGATCTCGGCTCACTGCATCCTCTGCCTCCTGGGTTCAAGCAATTCTTCTGCCTCAGACTCCCAAATAGCTGGGACTACAGGAGCACCCCACCACGCCCAGCTAATTTTGTATTTTTAGTAGAGATGGGTTTCACCATATTGGCCAGGATGGTCTCAATCTCTTGACCTTGTGATCCGCCCACCTCGGCCTCCTAAAGTGCTGGGATTACAGGTGTGAGACACTGTGCCTGGCTCAAAAATTGTATTTTTAAAAATTATGAGTATTGTTGAAAATCTTTTCACGTGTTTGTGAGCCATGTTTACTTCTTCACGTGTGGCTTGCCTATCGATGTCCTTTACATACCTAGGAGAAATATAGTTTAATAGAGGATTCAGTAAAATATATTGACCTTGTTAATAAAGAAATATGGTTTAATAGAAGATTCAGGAAAATATATTGACCTTGTTAATAAAATAAGAAACCATTACTGTGATCAAAATCATTATTAGTAACAAAATAAATAACATCACTCACAGAGCACATCTAATTTATTAGAGAGCTATAATTAGATTTTGGAGCCTTTCATTTTCATCATATTAGAAATATCAAATTGTAGGAGATTCTTACAGGCAGTTATTAATGTTTTACTTTCATAGAACATTGAAAATGGATGATTTGTGCATATAAAACTTTCACTGTGAGTTCTTTGCCTCAATAATTGTAACATTTATTCTATAAGATGAACCAGGGCCTGTCCCTTATTATAAATGAAGTACTTTATTCTGAGTACTCTTTTGGAAATATTGCAGTCTGGGATATTCAGTCATTTAGCTAGATGTAGCTTCTATGCAGATGCTTTCTTATTCTTACCACGCAATTCTCAGTAATGCTGTTTGCTAGTAACTGAAGTTAAAGTCAACTATTATATTTTGACTCGATTATCGCATTATTTAGTCTCCAGGCATATCTTGATAGTCTGTTCTTACTATGAAAGGATCTAAATGGTGTGGACTGTGGTCCATGACAAATGACCAGTTTTTGGATATTATTTGGTGTTATTACAGCTGTCACTTATTATATATCTATAATATGCCAGCTACTTAATTAGGGAAACTCGTGTTATCTCATTGATTCTTATACTAAGGGAGATACTGTGATACGAATTTTACAGATGAAATAAGTTTAAACATTACGATGTAATCTACATAGCAAGGGGTCAAGCTGGGTCTCATTGGGGAAGAACAACTTTTTCTTGACCTCTTGGTTTCAGTGGCAGAAGCCCTGAATATTAAACTGACAACAAATAGGTTAACAGGAGAAAAAGTTTTGTTTCATATGCATACGGATAGGGTCTCACAGAAATAAAAACCGCAGAGAGGTGGTCAGACCCAGAGATTTGTATACTAATTTTACAAAAGGGCAATTCTATACCTAGAAGAAATATGGATGCAAATTTGGGGAGAAATAACAAGACAAAGAAAAAGAGGTTTTTTGTTTTTTTACATTTTTCTTTTTTCTAACTAAAATAACCAGTTTAAAAGAAAAAGAATTTTGAACTTCTAGAGGATGTACATTGTGGAAAAATAAATGTATATGGGAAACTAATGAAAGATAAGGGGTAATTAAGTTTGTTTGGACAGGCCCATCATGGTGCTGGCTTCTGTATTGTTCATGGGCATGAAAGTCCCCTGGGAAAAAGGATTCATGACAGTCCTCATTTCTCAATAGTTTCTGCTCTTAGTCGGATAAGGGAAGTTCCATGAAGGTTTCTTTTGTCTCAAAATAGTCCGTATGCCAAAGTGGCATGCTTTGGGGTGGCATATTCTGATTCCTTAATGTTTAAATCCAGCTTTGGCTGGCTGACCTGATTTTCATGCTCCCAGGGCCAAGTCAGGGCTGCTGTGATGAGGGCTGCCTACCAAAGGTGGGGAGAATGAGGCCCCGGTGTCTGTTACGTTGTCCGCCACACTGCATGCCCAGAGGAGCTCGTATCGCAGTGTTTCCTGTAGCACACATCCTGCTATCAGTCTCTGCCTCAGTGTCTTGTTTTATTTTATCCGATAATAAGAGCATCTTCAATTATTAGACTCCAGTTGTTGATGCATACTCACCTTCATTTCCTGCACCTGCTGGTGTGGGACAGAAATGTATAGCAGGTGTAGATTAAGGTTTTATGGGAGTGGATGAAGTATCTTATAATCCCAGAAATGAGCCTCGGGAAGACATGTTGATTCTGAATCACTATAGCCCCTCACAAATTTTGCCCATATAATACTGTGTCCCAGGTCATAACAGGGGAGTTCTCTCTGGATTTCCCCACCTTGAAACTTTTTCTTCATATACGTTAGTGGGAGTGTAGACTAGTATAGTCACTATGGAGAACAGTATGCAAGTTCCTCAAAAAAACTAAAAACATACACTTCTCTACCATACAATTTAGCAATTCCGCTACTGGGTATATATCCAAAAGAAAGGGAATCCATATATCAAAGAGTGATCTGCACGCCCAGGTGTATTGCAGCACTATTCGCAGTAGCCAAGATATGGCATCAACCTAAGCTCCCATCAATGGATGAATAAAGGAAGTAAATGTGGTACATACATGCAATGGAATATTATTCAGCCATAAAAAGAATGAAATCCTGTAATTTATAGCAACATGGATGGAACTGGAGGTCATTATGTTAAATGAAATAAGCCAGCCAGGGAGACAAATATTGTATGTTCTCACTCATATGAGGGAACTAAAAATGTGGACCTCATGGTGATATGGAGTAGATTGGTGGTTACTAGGGGCCAGGAAGGAGAGAGGGGACAGAGTGGGGAAAAGGACATAAATTTATTTATTACCATTGAACCTTACACTTAAAAATGGTAAAAATGGTACATTTTAAAAGGTGATTTTTAGAAAAAGAAATTTTCCCCTAACCAGTCCCTGGTACACTCCTGTCCTTGTCCTCTGGGAGACCATGGTCCTGAGGTCTCAAAGTATTTCCCTAAGGACCCACCACAGGCATTGCCCAGAGGATAGAGGCCTTTTCGGTGAATACATTGCTGACTGTTGAAATGTTTCTATTGATTTCATTATGCAAAATATGGTTCTGAATTGTGCAAGCCTTTAAGATATAAATCCTTGCACTGCATTTTCTTATAGCCCAAATTCGTCTGAAGATTTGCGTCAGGAGATTGTTTTTGTCCATTAAATAGGGGCTAACTTGGAGATCCTCTGCTTTGTTGTGTGCAAAGAGTCAAGTTCCCTGCTGCCTGAACAGCTCCATCTTTTGACAAGCCTTCTTTTAGCGACTTCCACCCTCTGCTGTGGGCAGTGCAGATGTTTTCCTGGGCCCTAAAAGCACCAAGCTTTCCCGGGCTTCTGTGCCATCATTCTCTTGCTTTCTTTGCTGGGCACAGCCTTCCTCCTTGCTTCTGTCTCTTGAGTTTCACCTGAGGCAACCCCTCCTGCAGGAGGTATATTCTGTTCACCTTGTTCCCTGTGAGTTTACTGTCCTGGGTGCTGCCACACTGGCCAGAGCTGACCTCCGTTATAGTACTTGGTATTTACGAGTGAACATCAAGTATTAGTTTTTCCAACAATGTAACCACTCTTCATAGGAGGCTTATTTTACAAAATTGGTATCACGAAGTCATTGAAAATTCCTATTAGAAATGTGTACTGGAAACACTTCGGACTTCAGCTCAGTCCATAATATTGAGCAGAGCTACTTGATGGAAGAGCACTTTGTGAATTTGTTTGTCTTTCTTTTTGTATTGTTATTTTAAAAAGACATTGCACTGGTCATTAGAGAAATGCAAATCAAAACCACAATGAGATACTATCTCATGTCAGTTGGAATGGCACACATTAAAAAGTTGGGAAACAACAGATGCTGGAGAGGATGTGGAGAAATAGGAACGCTTTTACACTGCTGGTGGGAGTGTAAATTAGTTCATCCATTGTGGAAGACAGTGTGGTGATCCCTCAAGGATCTAGAACCAGAAATACCATTTGACCCAGCAATCCCATTACTTGGGTATATACCCAAAGATTTATAAATCATTCTACTATAGAGACACATGCACACATATGCTTATTACAGCACTATTCACAATAGCAAAGACTTGAAACCAACCCAAATGCCCATCAGTGATAGACTGGAGAAAGAAAACGTGGCACATATGCACCATGGAATACTATGCAGCCATAAAAAGGGTGAGCTCATGTCCTTTGCAGGGACATGGATGAATCAGGAAACCATCATTCTCAGCAAACTAACACAGGAACAGAAAATCAAACACCACATGTTCTCATTCATAAGTGGGAGTTGAACAATGAGAACACAGGGACACAGGGAGGGGAACATCACACACTGGGGCCTGTTGGGGGTGGGGGCTAGGGGAGGGATAGTAGTAGGAGAAATACCTAATGTGGATGACAGGTTGAGGGGTGCAGCAAACCACCGTGGCACGTTTCTACCTCTGTAACAAACCTGCACGTTCTGCACATGTATCCCAGAACATAAAGCATAATCATAATTTTTTTAAAAAGGCATTGCTAAGTGAGGGACTTTGCCCCCCTAGTTTTCACCTATTAGGAATATTATGCACACAGCACTCTAAAACTCTAGAAGTATTAACATCATATTCATGTATCTCTCAAAATATTCTTAGATGAGTGAATATTGAGTTTGGACTTTGGTCTGAGATTAATGAAAGTTGAATCGGGGGTATTTTGAACAATCTAAGACACACTCAATTTGTGTGTGAATCAATCAAGCCTGGAAATGTAATATTAAACCTTGATTATGTTGCTTTCTATCTGCTGTGTCTTTTCCAGGTTCTGGCATTAGCCATTATGTTCTCAGAGACCTCGGTTTTCATTCTGCCTTGGGAATCAAGGGATGTTAGCAGGTCCCTTCCAGAGGTCACTTATTTTTTGACATTTCCATGACAGATGAGTTAAGCCTTCTCAGATGTGTGCTTTGTTATTCTTTTCCTGATTGACCCTTTCCTCCCTATTACAAGTTTGGTGAAGAAGGCAGCAGTGACATTTGTCCTTGGTATACATTACTGCCAAGTTTTTATTCCGTGTTTAATCCTAAAGATGTCACGGAGGGCAAGGTCTTTTGCTGACGTCCAGGGGCGCCCGTTTGGTTAGGCTGGTAATGCAAAACTTGAGACACCATGTCTTAATTGCTGCATGCTAAACTGTCTTCTCTTCTAGAATGCAAGCTTGTTTGGGTTGGGAACTCTGTCTTATTAATATTTGCATTTCTGGCAGCTGGCACAGTGCCAGTTCATGTCACCTGTTCAAGGGCTGAGTCAGCAGTATTGAAGAAACGCAGTGGTAAAACAGCATATCTGACCCAGTTGTACCCCACGTAGAGTGGGTGCTTAAAAAAATGTTAAACCAGGATAAAAGATGAAAAAGAAGAAGGAAGTGGTTTGGGGTAAGAAGAGGGAGCTGGACCAGGAAAAGAAGAGCTTTCAAATCTCCACTGAATTTGCTGAGGAAAATTGAGAAAGCTACTTAATTATTCCTTGTTTGTGTTTTCCCATCTGTAAAATGAGATCATTTAAGATGAACTCCAAAATCCCCCTTTCCTCTAAAAATATGTCTGTGAAATGCCAGAAGACTGAGATAGGTGATGATGTATTTTATTAACATGTGAAAAATGCTCATGTGCGGCCACAGAATGTTTAAGCTTTTAGCTTTTTTTAACATCTGTCAATGTTCAACAGATGGATTTCTATTTTTTTTGATCTGTCAATATTTAATAAGGGTCTACTTTGTCTAAGGACTATGCAAATGCTAGAGATACAAAGAGGAACCATCGTCAGTTTCTACCACTAAGAATGCAGGAGAGATCAGTGAGTTAAGAAAGAACTGTAGCTTCAGCAGAAAGTGCTACAATGAGGTATGTCCCCTGCGCTAGGGAGTCACAGGAACGAGCCACTGACTCTAGGGGATGACAGAGCAGGCAGCTGAATTCAAACAATCTCAGCCTTCTAAGTAAGAGCCACAGCATGGGCCAAGATTTGCCGATGTGAAAAGGCTCAACATTGTCACAGAATGTAAGGTAAGGAAGGATAGGAGACACAAATAACATTGTGACCACCAGGTGAAGGTCATACGCACCAGGCTGGGATATTGTTTTGAAACTGATTGGGAGCCATTAAACAACAAGAATATGGACAGAATTCTATTTGCACTTCACGGAAAAAGTTAATAATAGCATGGCTGATAGAAATCGTTTTTTTGTTTGTTTGTTTTTTCTCAAAAGAGTATACCTAGTTCCCTGTTGGAGAATCCCATGATTGCTTATTAAAGTGCATGTACTTGGGTTTCAGTCTAATTCAAGAGGTTCATAATTTCTATGGGTTTGCCTCAGAAATCCGTATTAAAAAAAAAAAAAAAATCTTACAACTTACGCAGTTTAAACTGTGGGAACTACTAGGTAAGAGAATGGAGGGTTAGTGGCAGGAAACTCATAAACATTGGCTCTCTGTGAGTCTCTTAGTAGCTGGTTGATCTTAGCTAAGTTATTCAGCACCTCTGAAGCTGGGTTTCCCTTGTAAATGGGTTTAAGAGTACCTACCTCATAGGGTTTCGGTAGGGATTATCTGAGATAACATACATAAAGCATCTAATATACCAAGTTTGGGGGCACATCGCAATCACCTAGACAACTTATTCAAACTCTGTGCTCCACAGGATACTAGCATAGGGTGTAGAGAACTCAAGAAACTCCCCAGATGATATGGATTAGGAACCAGTAAGAGTTAACTCCCCTTCTCCTAAGGCAGACAGTCAAGATGTCCGACGACCTAAGTGATTCCTAAGGTTTTAGTTTCAGATGGCTGGTTATATCAAAGTGTAGGTGAAGAAAGCAGTTCTATTTTGAACATGATAGTGTCCCCTGGATCATCTGAGTGGAGATGTCCAGAAGCTGGTGCTACATAGTGGACAAGGACCTTAGAAAAAAGCCAAAGGTGGCGACACAGAGTGGGCTGTCAAGTGGTGGCTGAAAAGGACATAGCCCCCCAGGAATGGATGGGGTTGGAGGATAAGAGGAGGCTTCGGGACTCGCCTTCACATAAACACCAAATTTAAATTTTTTTGGAGGAAAAGGGTCAGGCACAGTGGTTCATGTCTGTAATCCCAGTACTTTGGGAGGCCAAGGCAGGTCGATCACCTGACATCAGGAGTTCAAGACCAGCCTGGGCAACATGGTGAAACCTCATCACTACTAAAAATACAAAACTTAGCCAGGTGTGGTGGCAAGCAGCTATGATCCCAGCTACTCTGGAGGCTGAGGCACGAGAATCGCTTGAACTCGGGAGGTGGAGGTTGCAATGAGCCAAAATCATACCACTGCACTCCAGCCTGGGTGACAGAGCAAGACTGTGTTTCAAAATAATAATAATAAATAAAACAAAAAATTTTCAGGAAAAAAAATCAGTGAAGTAAAATGAAAAGAAATAGGAGTAAGAAGAAAACCAGGGAGGGTTTTATCTGAGGAACACACTAAAAAAGAGACTCCCAAATGCCACAGTAAAATCAAGTGAGGCTGAAAGTTGCTCTAAAGCAGAAATTCTGTCTTGCCAATGATGAGCTCTTTGGCCGTGGTAGCTGGTTGGGTGGCAGGCTGATTTTGGAGAAATGCTGGTATCTTTGGCTTTGTATTCTTACCTGAAATACCTAATAAAACCTCAGAGGCAGAAAGTAGTTCTTTACTATTTGAGTGGGAAGAATACTTCCAAGCATCTCTTGTTCTCAATAACTATTATATATATATATACACACACACACACAAACATATATATATGTATGTTTGTGTGTGTATGTATGTATGTGTGTGTATGTATGTATATGTGTATGTGTATGTGTGTGTATGTATGTATGTATGTGTGTGTGTGTGTGTGTGTATATATATATATTCATCTTTGGTAATCTAGAAAGTACTGTGTCCTCTGGAGAACCACAAGGATGGTTCTTAGTACAAAACAAACACCCACTCCTAACAGTTCTCTTTCCAGTTTGTTGTTAATGATTGACTATTCAGTTGTATCTTTATGCCTTGATAAAGGGTTTTTTTTGTTTGTTTTTGTTTTTGTTTTCGACAGGCTGCGGTGCAGTGGTGCAACCATGACTCCCTGCAGCCTTGACGTCCTGGGCTTAAGCAATCTTCCCGCCTCGGCTAGTGCACGCCACCTTACCCAGCTAATTTTTATTTTCTAACTAGAGACAAGGTCTTGCTATGTTGCCCAGGCTTGTCTTGAACTCCTGGGATGAAACAGTCCTCTGCTTAAGCCTCCAAAGGGCTGGGATTACAGGCATGAGCCACTGTGCCTGCCTCTTGATAGAGTTTTTAATACCAAGGTGGTTATGTTTCTCTGGAGTAAGAACATTTCAAAATAAGTTACATTTTGAAAGTTAAAATTCCAAGTGCACTGAATTTCCTATGGCAGGTTATGGCAATTAAACCACAAACTGCAACTCATCACTGTGTTTGAAGGATGATCTTTTTGTCTTCTAGTAAATTTGAAATGTGCAGCTCTTTTGTAACATTTTCAGAGTCAGCATATTTGAAATTCTCTGTCTCAAGTTTTATTATCTGGAATTAGCTTCATTTAAAACTGTTAATAAGTAATGAGGGGCTGTTTAGCCCATTGCTCTGTTCTAGGGCTAATACAAGGAATTGCAGTTCACTATATTTTAAGTTTGGAATAGTAGTCAGTAAAGAACTCTAGTTTATATTGTAAAAATATTGTTTTATACACCCACTGAGGAAATACATCAAATGAGCTCTGCAGTCACGTGTGTGTGTGTGTGAGTATTTTTTTTTTTTAACTCGTATAAAAGATGGAGGCTGATGTAGTGGCTCATGCCTGCAATCCCAGCACTTTGGGAAGCCAAGGTGGGAGGCTGCCTTGAGCCCAGCTGTTCAAGACCAACCTGGGCAACATAGTGAGACCCCATTTCTATGAAATTATTTTTAATCAGCCAGATGTGGTAACATTTGCCTGTGGTCCTAGCTACTTGGGAGGTTGAGGTGGGAGGATCATTTGAGCTAGGACAGTCAAGGCTGCAGTGAGCTGTGATCACGCCACTGCACTCTAGCCCGGGTGAGACCCTGTCTCAAAAACAAAACACAAGAAAAAAACATAGAAAAGATGGAAAGGAATAGCTAATAACCAAAAGAGAATATAAACAAATATCAGGATCTTTTATCAGCAGTGCAAAGTTTCAAGCAGAGAATGGGCTATAGTTTATAGTTATAGCTTTTCCTAAAACAGAAGAAGGAATAAGGGAGGTTCTAAGGCTTGTCTGACATGAGTATATGTCAGGATCTTTAAATAAACGATATCTTTTCTCATTTTGATTAGACTGAAAGAAGTCAATTAACTTATCCACATACAAACAGGGACCAGGAATCCAGTCCCTGACTCTTATGACTCTAGCATGACCCCATGTTTTCACCAGAGGAAAAACAACCTTGAGCCACAGTACCTTTATTTTTAGTATGCAAATACTTAGCAGATATTTTTGACTTTCAGAAACTAGCAAAAGTGCTTCACAGCAAATTCTTTTGAAAAAGCAGGGCATGAACAACCTGCATAATTTTATTTCCGAACAGAACAATGTGAGGCAAGGAATGTAACCTATAACCATAGTACTTTGGGAGGCCGAGTGGGGAGGATCATTTGAGGACAGGAGTTCAAAACCAGCCTGGGCAACATAAGAAGACCCTGTCTCTACAAAAAAAATTAAAAATTAGCTGGATGGGGTGACACATGCCTGTAGTCCCAACTACTCAGGAGACTGAGATGGGTAGATCATTTAACGCCCAGGAATTCGAGGTTACAGTGAGGTATAGTGCCACTGCACTATAGCCTGGGTGTAGACAGAGTGACACCCCAACTCTAAGAATAATAGGCCGGGTGCGGTGGCTCATGCCTGTAATCCCAACACTTTGGGAGGCCGAGGTGGGTGTATCACAAGGTCAAGAGATCGAGACCATCCTGGTCAACATGGTGAAACCCCGTCTCTACTAAAAATACAAAAAATTAGGTGGGCATGGTGGCGCGTGCCTGTAATCCCAGCTACTCGGGAGGCTGAGGCAGGAGAATTGCCTGAACCCAGGAGGCGGAGGTTGCAGTGAGCCGAGATCGCGCCATTGCACTCCAGCCTGGGTAACAAGAGCGAAACTCCGTCCCAAAAAAAAAAAAAAGAAGAATAAAAAGAAAAATAAATTTTATTTGACTCTAATAAGAATTTCTGAGTTATAACTGGCTTTTGAAGTAATTTAAGAAGAGCTCCCCATAAGTTCTGAGAGCTGTGGGATGGCAGGGAAGGTGTAGGTGTGTGGATGTGTTCTGCCCATTCTGGTCACTCCAGGTTACAAAAGCCCTCAAGGTCTAGCCATGAGGAAATGTGTGGGCTATAGCAAGGCCTAGAACTTATAGAGGACCAGAGTCCATGCTTGCCAGCATGAAAGGGTTCAAATTCAATGGATAAAGCAAATACAAAAATGAACAAAACCAAATACAACACAATGCAGGCTTAATAGTCCTTATCTATGGAGTCAGTCCACTCACTGTCGTTTAGACCCCTACTTTACAGTTACAGCACACTGGTGTATAAAGATTTATTTTAGAATGTAGTGAGGTTGGAAACTAATAAACTACCATTTGTGCTTATTTTTATGGATGACATAGGACCACTTTCTGGATGTGTAGGATGTTTTCTAGCCTTATGCTCAATACATATTTCACAGCACTTGTAACCAGCCCATGGGTTCTTATTGCCTGCCACCCAGATAGAGCCAATTTATTGAGGCACGGGAATTGCAATAGAGAAAGAGTTTAATATGTATCGAGTTGGCTAAACAGGAGACCAGGGTTTTATTATTACTCAAATCAGCCTCTCTGAAATTCAGAGGCTAGGGTAGTTTAAAGGTAGTTAGGCAGGCAGGGGCCTAGAGAATGAGAAATGATGATTGGCTTGGTCAGGGTTGAAATCCCAGGGAGTTGAAGATGTCCTCTTGAGCTGGGTCAGTTCCTGGATGGTGGCCACAAGACCTGATCAGCCAGTTTACTGGTCTGGGTGGGGCAAGCTGGTCCATCAAAATGCAAAGTCTGAAAAACACTCAAACATCAATTTTAGGTTTTATAGTAGTAGTGTTATCTATAGGAGCGTTGGAGATGTTAGGAATCTTATGGCCTCTGGCTGCCTGACTTGTAAGTCCTAATTCTTAATCTTGTGGATGATTTGCTAGTTTTACAAAGGTGGTGTGGTCCCCAAGCAAAAAGGAGGCTTGTTTTAGGGAGGGGCTATTGTCAGGTTTGTTTTAGGAGGTTTGTTTTAGGGAGGTTTAATTTTTAGTTTAACTGTGAAGCAAACTATAGTTTATCATGTGTGCTTCACAGTTAAACTATAAATTTCTTGCAAAATTAGTCCAACCTACACCCGGGAAAGAACAGGGCAGCTTGGAGATTAGAAGCAAGATAGAGTTAGGTCATATTTCTTTCACTGTCACAATTTTGCAAAGGTGATTTCACACAAAGTATGCACTTTACAAGCTTATTCTGTTTTTAGCAAAAAGTAACTGAAATCACTTTTGCTTAGCATGCAAATTATTTTTTAATGGAAATTCAGTACTGCCTTTGATCATTCTAAAGGAATCATCTTGCTCTTTACTCCCTGGAGTCCACAATATCTGGATTTATTCCTTATTTTGGATTTGGACTGAAAGCTCCTTTTTACATTTTAACTGGCTCTCATTTGCCTGAAAGTAATTGTGTGGGGGTGCCTCTTTAAATGCATTTACAACAAATTGCTTTGCTGTGAATGGGAGGGTAAAACTGAAATTGGTCATGTTTTCTTCTCCCTCTGTCAAAATTGCATTTTTCATTTTATGCATATGGTGAAGATAAAGATTTTGATGCTTGACTGCAAAGATCTGACTCTACAGGGATGTGCTTACTCTCTTTTGTGAAAAGGCAATGATTTCATAGTCTCCTGCCTTGAGCAAACTACATTTGTTAACTTTATTTCTTGTTTCATAGAGTCATGTATGACTTTTCTGCTGCTTCTTTGCCGTCCATAATCATCTTCTGACCATCTGGGAAACCTCTGATCATCTATGCAGAGTGCATTTAAACATTTTAGTACTAGAGGAGTGAAAATGTTGTAAAAATGTAAAATGTTTTTCCATTGTTACACTGGGAGCAAAAATAAAATGTTTAAATGTGCTTTCCTGCTGAGTAAGAGTTTTAGAGATTAGAGGCTTGTGTATAGAATTCTGAATGGGGACAGCAGTTCCAGTGCACCTAGGGAATTTGAGAAAGCTGCAGGAATTGTCAACAAAAGGGACTGGAGTGATTTGTTGTATTGCCTTTATTTTCAGAATAACTCCTGATAAATATTAGAGAGACATATTAACTCTTCAAGGCAGTGGAACAACCTGCATGCATTTTGGGGGCAATTCTTGGAAGGGATTTCTGTTTTAAAATCAAGACATTAGCCTTTGGGATGTCAGATTCCTATTGATAAACTGAGGAAAGTGACTATCAGGTGTTACCTTTGGAAACTACGAAAAAGCAGTTACCTAAAGGGAGAGTAATGAAAATAACAGGAAATGTGAATCACCCAGCCTCAGTTTTGCAAGTCACTGATGTGACTTTTACATTTCCATTAATGACAAAGCTCATAATTTTATGATACAAATATCAGCAACAGCCACCTGCAGGTTTTGTTTTTCTTCTCTCTATTTTGAGTTTCTTCCTTCATCTGTTTTGTTTTATTTTTATTAAAGAATAAAGTATTTCTTTTTTTTAGCAAAGATTTATATTAAGTAAAATAATTATAATTTACTGTAGTCCTAGTACATATTTTTTTGTTCATTCAACAAATATTTATTGACTAAATGCCAGGCGTGGTTAGACATTGTCTAGTGGGAGACAGACAGACAGAGAGAGAGAGAGAGAGAGAGAATGAATATCTGGCCTTGAAGAGCTTAGAGTCTAGTGGGGAATGCAGACAATAAACAGTAATACAGATAGAGAGGTAGATAAATAGATAGATTGATACATACATACATATGTATTAGTCCACTGCTATAAAGAACTACTTGAGACTGGGTAGTTTATAAAGAAAAGTAGTTTAATTGACTCACAGTTCCACATGGCTGGGGAGCCCTCAGTAAACTTAGACCCATGGCAAATGGCAAATTAGAAGCAAGCCATGTCTTACATGGCAGCAAGAGAGAGAGGGCGAAGGAGGAAGTGCCACACTTTTAAACTATCAGATCTTGTGAGAACTCACTCACTGTCCTGAGAACAGCATGGGGACATCTACCCTCATGATCTGATCACCTCCCACCAGGCCCTTCCTCTGACAAGTGGGAATTACAATTTGAGATGAGATTTGGATGGGGACACAGAACCAAACCATATCACATAGATATATAGCTGATAGAAGTTAGAAAGTGATAAAAGGTGTGAAAAGAAAGCAGGCTGGGCGCCCTGGGCACAGTGGCTCACACCTGTAATCCCAGTACTTTGGGAGGCCAAGGTGGGTGGGTTGCCTGAGCTCAGGAGTTTGCAACCAGCCTGGGCAACATGGTGAAACCCCATCTCTACTAAAATACAAACAATCCGTCAGGCATGGTGGCACGTGCCTATAATCCCAGTTGCTTGGGAGGCTGAGACAGGAGAACCGAGGAGGTGGAGGTTACAGTCAACCAAGATTGCACCACTGCACTCCAGCCTGAGTGAAAGAGCGAGACTCCATCTCAAAAAAAAAAAAGAAGCAGAAGAAAGTGTAGCACAGAGAAATCAATGGGAAGAGAGAGCAGCTGCAGGCAACTTTAAATCAAGTATTCAGACAGCCCTGACAGAGTCTGTGGATTTCGGACAAAGACTTGAAAAAGATGAATATCTGGGGAAGAGGGTTCCAGGTGGAAAAAGGGGGGTGACATGGCTGGCATATTCGAAGAGTAACAGCAAGACTGTGCAGCCAAAGCAGGGTGAACAAATAAATGTACGTAAAATGAGATCATTTATACCAAGAATGTGTGGCATGCGTAGTGCCTGGTGCAGAGTCCACGCTCCAGAGCTGTGAAGCCCTGCTCTGCCTTCACCAGCTTTCACCCCACCCCACCCATCATACATGTAGACCCTTTCTAAGGTCACCAAGGACTGGTGGCTTCTAGGTGGAATTTTTGTGATGTTGACATTTGTTGTGTTAACGTCTGTGCCTTTAATAACGTGACTTTACATTGCACCGTCTCATTGGTGGTTTGATGAAAGGCTGTCTTTTTGCCTGTTAACCACAGTAAGGTTTTACAGTGAAAAAAGAGAATCCCTACATGATTTTGTAGGGGTAAAGAGAAAACTTTCCCTTCACCCTCTAAAGGATTGTTTACAAATCAAGTCACAAAAGGCTGACTGATTGGAGAAAAGGCATAAAAATGTATTAACATGCACACATGGAAAAATCACACAGTGATTACCCCAGCCACCAATGGGGTATAGAAGCTTATATATCATCTTGATGTACAGAAAAAATGGGCATTAAAAAACAGGTAATGGTGGCAAAACAGGTTATGGGAGGGAGAGAAGAGGAGACTGGCCAGGAAAAAGTAGCAGGCCTCAGAAAGAATAGATGGGGCCAGGAGTGGTGGCTCACACCTGTAATCCCAGCACTTTGTAAGGCTGAAGCAGGCAGATCATCTGAGGTTAGGAGTTCAAGACCAGCCTGGCCAACATGATGAAACTCTGTCTCTACTAAAAAATACAAAAATTAACTGAGCATCTGTAATCCCAGCTACTTGGGAGGCTGAGGCAGGAGAATCACTTGAACCCAGGAGGTAGAGGTTGCAGTGAGCTGAGATCACACCTCTGCACTCCAGCCTGAGTGACAAGAGGGAAACTCCGTTTCAAAAAAAAAAATAGATGGTAAATGTTTTTTCCTCTGACTTTTAAATGTGTCAAACTCTCCTTTTTTAGAGTGGGGTGAGGGGAGGCCTGGATGCATTGATTTAGATTTTCTGTAGATGTCAATGTCTCCCACAAAAGACAGCTTTGCGGAGTTGCTTCTGTTTGCTGGGTCTCTGAGCAAGCCATCTCAAAATATGTCAAAGAAATATATTTTGGGGTAGAATATTTTTATTTCTTTTGGTTGATTATGGAATGTTTTGTCCTGCTGCAAATAGTTAGCAGATCTCTGATGAGAGGGAATTTTGAGAATTTGGGAATTAGTTTCAGAAGCTCTGACGAGAGGGAATTTTTTCTTCATTCTTTTGGTAATCTTTGAAGTAGTGGTTTTCACTTTAGCTGCACATTAGAATCACTTGGAGAGCTTCAAAGAAAATACTGCTACCCAGGCCCCACTGCAAATCAATCAAATCCCAGCCTCTGGAAGTGGGACCTGCTATTATATTTTCAGCTCCCCAGGTTCTAATGGGATGCCATTAGAACTCACGCTCAAGTGATCTTCCTGAAAACGGTCACCGAGGTTGATGCTAAGTATGTGTATTTTTTTCTTATGATACGTCTGCTTCTGCCTCTTCATATTATCGTGTCTCAAAGGATCAGAAGACCTTAGAACTTTCTGTCTGCAACACTTGTCAATCTTCTCATTCCAGCTCTATTTGTGACTGGTTCATAAACTCCAGGTCCAGAAGCAGAGCTGGCTCATGACCAAGCTTTGCTGGGTCCAGCAGCCTTCTCAGGTGCTTGTTCTGGGTAGCCACTCTTCAGATGCAGGCCCCTGGGGCTCTGAAAGCGGAGTGTGTTCTTCACCAGCCCCTTTCCGGAAGTTGTAGCCAGCTTTGCCTGGCTCTCTCCACCACTTTCATGACATTAGCCAACCAGAATGCTTCCATTCCCATCAGGAGGTTTATGCATAAGCTCACATTTCAAATGTGGTCAAGAATGTCTACAAGTAGATATTTGAGCTGTATTCATGTTTCACTGTTCAACATGAACCCATTGACCCACTTCTGCTAAAAAAAAATCACCTGCAATATTATACTGTTGATAAATTGAATGTTAATTGTTGTATATTTACATTTTAAACCTATTCGTACATCTCATGCATGCGTGTTGTAAATCAAAAAAGATAACCGAGGTGAGTCACAATTATTTTAAAAGGTTTATTTGCCAAGGTCAAGGACGTGCCATGGAAAAAAAGAACACGAAACCATAGGAAAAATCTGCAGTCTGTGCTTTTTTCCAAAGTGGGTCTGGGGGCTTCAATATTTAAAGGGGAAAAAACAGGTATTGGGGGAAAGAGAAAGAAAAAAATTTTTTTAAGGAGGGTGGATAAAAGAGGCAAGAGGTTGCATCCTTTTTAGTCTTGGACCAGCATTCTCTGAATCCACATTTTACACATGAGAGGGGTAGAGGAATAGTCACTTACGCCTTCATCTCATGCTTAGTGAATCTGCATTATTACATAAGATAAACGTGGGGTAGAGGAAGCAGCAAGATAGGCACCTGTCTGAGGTGAGTGGAGAGATGGCTTTTCAGTTCTGTCCTTTGTCCCACACCTGTGAAGATCAGCTATCAGGTTACACGGTCGGGGTGAAATTCAGCAGAACTGTTTTAGGGTAAAGATCTGGAATCTTAGTAAAGAGCTAGGAATTTTCTTGTGGGAAAATTGTGAGGGAGGTATATACCCATTTTATCTCTGTGGCTATCTTATTTA
This sequence comes from Sapajus apella, assembly GCF_009761245.1. Lineage (NCBI taxonomy): Eukaryota > Metazoa > Chordata > Mammalia > Primates > Cebidae > Sapajus > Sapajus apella. The sequence continues at coordinate 6,154,417 of NW_022436989.1, forward strand.
GGAAGAAAATGGGGGCAGGTTTGTATGACACAGTTCCTAGCTTGACTTTTCTCTTTGGCTTAGTGAGTTTGGGGACCCAAGATTTCTTTTCCTTGCACAGTATATAACACACACAATCATATATACGCACACACAGACATTTACGGATGTGTGTTTGTAAGTATCAGTATTTATTTGTAGTGATTATAGATAATCTTCCCAAATAATCAGTCTGGAGGTCAGCTGAACTTTCATAGACTCTTTTTATCATGCAATTGTGTGTTTTTCTAATGAGGGTGAGAGATGAGATGTTAAAATGCTACCGTGTTGAAGATGACATAATTGAAGCTCTGGGATTTTTTTTTCCCTAGCGAAATAAAAAGTGGGCGATTCAGAATTGTCTCAGGTTATTTTTCTTTAATTTTGCTGGTCCACAATATTTACAGCAACCAACCCTGGGAACTGAGAGGCTGGAAACTCCCATGTTCTAGGAGGGCTTCTCTGGAGCCCCTCCCACCTCACCTCTGCTCATAGTCCAGTGACATTAGGGGAGAGTGAAATCAGCATGACAGAGTCACTCGCCTCCACCCCTTTCCGCAAGACATCCCAACACCAGGTGCTAATTTCATGACTTAGTCTCTCCTGCCTCTGTGCTAAAAAGGCATCACTTTTCTCTATCCCTTTCTTCCCTTTTCTCTTCTTGTTCCCCCTTTTTGAATTGAAATCAACATTCCTTCCATTTTAAAAAGCTATAGGCTAGATGAGGTGGCTCATGCCTGTAATTCCAGCACTTTGGATGTCAAGGCAGGACGATCACTTGAGCCTAGGAGTTCAAAACCAGCCTGGGCAACATAGTGAGACACCCATCTTAAAAATTTTTTTTTTAAATCAAAAGCCCAAAAAGTTCAAACACTTTTTTTCTTGACCGATGCACTTGGCATTTCCCTTTGACAGGCATTCCACATCCCACGTTGGGATTCACAAGGTACAAGGTAGTTCCAAGAACCAAGGTGCAAACCAATAAACCACTTTGCCTCACAAAGTGTCAGGGCTTGCTGGTGGCAGAGTGCTCCTTCTTTCTCCCGTCGGCACACTTGTTTGGCACCTAGCCCAAGAGCATCCACATCCTGGTAGTGCCCACTGGCAGCATTTGGCAGGTGTGACAGAAGAGGAGTCTGAAAAATAGCAAACCTGGCCTTCCCAGGAGGAACAGGGTGGGACTCAGGGTACTAGCATATAGAAGAACGTGCTTTCTGCAGACCATCCACCTTCGGTCCTCTTTTCAACCTGGGCAGAGGAGTGTTTTAATCCCAGCCTTTCTTCTACGCTCACACTCTCTTCCACAGCCCCAGCATGTCACTTTGTCCTACACGATGCCATTATTACTCCCTTTCTGTTTTTCTTCTTAGGCAAGCCACTTTAAAAAAATATTCCTAGCACTTAGGGAAGCCAAGGTGGGTGGATCACAAGGTCAAGAGATCGAGCCCATCCTGGCCAACATGGTGAAGCCCCGTCCCTACTAAAAATACAAAAATCAGCTGGGCGTGGTGGCATGTGCCTGCAGACCCAGATACTCAGGAGGCTGAGGCAGGAGAATCGCTTGAAACCTAGAGGCGGAGGTTGCAGTGAGCTCAGATTGCACCACTGCACTCCAGCCTGGCAACACAGTGAGACTCCGTATCAAAAAAACAAAAAACAAAATTATAGTGTTTCTATTCCAAACCTCTTCTCCCCTCTCAAGCTGCAGATAAAGGCACCAATATAAGCAAAGCTTTTTTATGCCTCCTTGCCCAGGTACCTGGTACTGTGCTCCCGGGACTGCCTTTCCATGAACAGTAGCACTCAGAGACATTGCAGAGCAAAGGGAAAGTGACTTGTCACTGATTCCCTGTTGAAAGGGATGACATCCTGGTCAGGTTGTCAGGTTCTCAACCTGTCTTCCTCTCCTTGGAACATTTCTTGGGCATTTTTCTCAGAAATCTCATGTTTGCCCTGGAATAGAGAACAGAGTTTATTTGGAACATGGAACATGGCCAGGTTGGTGGGTTTTCTTTTTCTTTGAAATGAGATTCTGAGCTATGGACCTATTTCTTTTTTAACTACCTTCTGACCTAGTTCATAATATTACCACCAGAAGCAGAACTGACAAAGAACATGATGCTTGCTTTAAGAGATTGAAAAAGTCTCAACCTCTTGAAGTTCAAGAGATGAAAATCACCGTTCATTCTGAGATAAGATAACTTGCTTCAATTTGAACTTCTCTTTATAGTTGTTAGGAGTGTAGAATGGAGAATGGACTTATATTTTTCTGCAGAAAAGTGTTTGACAAATTCTTAAATATTTCCCAATTATAGGTTCTGTTATAAAAATAATTTGAAGCCTATATGTTAAATAATGTAAAATTATTAAATGTTATGCACATGTATGTTCATTTACAATAGCAAAGACATAGAATCAACCTAAATGTTCATCAATAGTGGAGGCTGGGCACAGTAGCTTGTGCCTCTAATCCCAGCACTTTAGGAGGTTGAGGCAGGTGGATCACCTGAGGTCAGGAGTTTGAGACCAGCATGGCCAACATGGTGAAACCCTGTCTCTACTAGAGTTATAAAACGTTAGCCAGCCATGGTGGTGGGCACCTGTAATCCTAGTTACTTGGGAGGCGGAGGCAGAAGAATTACTTGAACCCGGGAAGCAGAGGTTGCAGTGAGCCAAGATCGCAGCACTGCACTCCAGCCTGAGTGAAAGAGCAAGACTCTGTCTCAAAAAAAAAAAAAAAAAAGAATATGTAGACTGAATTAAGAAATGTGGTACATATACATCGTGGAATACTATGCAGCCACATGTCTTTTGCAGGAACGTGAATGGAGCTGGAGGCCATTATCCTTAGCAAACTAATACAGGAACAGAAAACCAAATACCACATGTTCTCATTTATAAGTGGGAGCTAAATGATGAGAACACATGGACACAGAGGGGAGCAACAGACACTGGGGCCTACTCGAGAGTGGAGGGTGGGGGGAGGGAGAGGTTCAGGAAAAATAACTAATGGGTACTAGGCTTAATACCTGGGTAATGAAATAATCTGCACAACAGACCCGCATGACACAAGTTTACCTATGTAACAAACCTGCACTTGTAACCCTGAACTTAAAATTATTAAATGTTAAATAATTTAAAATTAATAATTAAGTGTATATGTTACTTCAATGTTAATAATAGGATTGTTATCTAAGTATTCATCTAACCAGAGATAAATACAAGCATAAAATAAGAAAAATTAAAGTTGAAGAAAGGTTTCAAAAACATGTTGTATAACCTTCTTCCTGATGCAGGAGACCTGTTCTTCCAGCCTCAACTGAAAGCCATGAAGGGGCCTTCAACAGTGGGGGCTCCAGCAGGAAAGAGTGTGCTTCAGTAACAGAGCCAACTGCTTCCTAAAGAAGCCTCCTCCACTGTTGGAGGTCTCTGTTTTAATCTGTATTGAGCACAAAACGGCATCGTCAAATTTGCTGCCCCCGAAATGGGCACTCGTTTTAAGCACGCTTTGTGTTGAAAATACAGTAAATCATTTAATGCTCAAATACTAATGACAACTGGCATTTATTACATAATCGCCATGCGCTAGGCACTGTGTTAAGCACTTTACATTTGTTATGGCATTTACTTCTTACGTACATTCTGTGGAATACCATTTCCCCTCCTTTTTCCACACAAGGAAACAGGTATTTAGGACTTATGTAACTTACACAAGGTCACCATGGTAGAAAATGACTGACCCAGGATTCAAGCCCGGGCCCATGTGACTTCAGGACCTAAGCTCTCACCCGTTGGTTGTACTTTTCACTTCTAGTAAGTGTCTGTTTTACCATATTAACTTTGTGTTACCCTTTCACTTATTAAGTGTATGTTTCACCCTATTAAGTGTATGTTGCATTCCTACAAAGAACTGAGGCTCCCATATCAAAGTAATTTCCCCAAGATAAGTGGAGTCTTAAAGCAGATCACTGTTTCCAAAGCTTGTGTTTTATGTCATCATAACTCAACCAGAATGCAGCAGAGAGCATCAGAAAATTAAAGGAGTGGGGCATGGTGGTGTGTGCCTGTAGTCCCAGCTACTCGGGAGGCTGAGGTGGGAGGACCACTTGAGCTCAGGAGGCCAAATGCAGTCTAGACAATGTAGCAAGATCCCTTTTCAAAAAGAAAAAAAAGTTAAATGATCCACAATAAGTTATCAAGGCAGCTGCAGTTGAGGACCTGAGGGTATCAATACCCACTGGAACTGCATTATTATTTCTATAATAAAAATATTGAATGCTAGAGCTCCCAAGGATGTTCAAGACTCTCCCCAGGCAAGAAAAGTGAGTAAGCCTGAAGGGTAGAACTGCGTTTTTCATTTGTATTTCCCCAAAGTCTAGCATAGTTCTTAAATCATTGTAGGTATTCAGCAAATGTTTGTTGACACATTACCTCTACCTAGAAATTTAGAATTTCTTGTAAATTTAGGAACATGCCCTTTCTGACGTTATTTATTGATTTAGACTCCATCTGTTTCCAAAAGGAATTTAAAGTGCCATTCTTGCCAGCACAATTTTTATTTGAATCATCTGGTTTTAACTAATTGGTTAAGTTTTGGTGCCTACCTTACAGTGTTTGTTTTCTCTGTAAAAAGCGGTGGCAGCATGGACTCCCCACTGCAGAGGCTGTGTTTGATGAAGCCAGAGAAAAACACCATCCTGGGAGTTTTCAGTCACCCACAGCAGTGGGGCAAGTCTGGCTGTGTGTTAAAATATGGAAATCTTCAAGTGGGTAGCTGCTTGGCCAAATTATGCGGGAACACAGTAAGGAAAATGTACAGCTCTTCTATGTGTCGTATTTCACTTACAGAAATTAGGGAGCATTTTAGGCTGCAGATACAATTTAGTGTTTAGATTTTTTTAAATTATTCTATGTAAAAATGCAGGTTGCTATCAGTTGGCATACAACAGGGGCTAACAAAGTCATTCCTCCAACTTAGAAAAGGTTGTGATCAGAGTTAAATTGGTAAAAATTAAAATCAGGAGCGGTCTGTGGGAGAGAGTCAGGAGATCTATCTTTAAATACATACCTGAATACTTTAGAGGTACCCAAAAGTCCAGTCAAGGTGATGCAGGCATATTTTCAGCAAAGCAGAGCTATTCCATGATTAGAATTTGAAATGAGAAATTGTATCTTATTTGGAGGGAAAAGAGAAGGGATAGAAAGAGTCAGTCTACCTCGGAAACACAAAGAGACATAAAGGCAAGCCCTAGCTAGGAGACAAGGGGTTTTCCTCAAGGGAACTTGGGGATCCTTGAGCAAGTTTGTTCCTGGAATAGGTGAGGTGATTCAAGCTACCTTAGATTAGAAACACTGTTGAAGACTAATGGTCTTTCCTTTGTTCTGACTCCATTCTTACACAAGACGTTGGATTGTTGAGGTTTCAAGCAGCTTGTCAACAGTGAGAATATATGCTGGCCAGACCTCCTTGTTCATTCTTGGCTATGGTAGATTAATGCAAAGCCATCTGGCTTGTCTCTTTAAGCTTGACTAATGCAGTTTCACATCCCAATTTCAGTGTGCTGATCAAATCAGGTTTCTGAGCCACCATCACATCTGAAAACTTGACCTTGAGGTGATAGAGTCACCAAGGCTTAGCTGCTGGTAAGGATCTGGTTGGATGAAATTTCCTCTAGGTTGGGAAATTTCTTTCAGCAATACCAATAGCCTCTGCCGCAGGACTGATGTTCCTAGATTCTCTTGCTGGTTGCTTCTCAGGTGACCACTAACGTGACCACTAAGTCTATGAAAAATACCTTTGATGTCTGGCTCAGATGGCTGCTCTAAGTTATGGCCTTCACTGTCATCTGCTGCCCACAAGTTCTGTTAACTGAAGGTGATACTCACCTTGAAAACCCTGCATGGCCGATGCTGTTGCACCCAGCACTACAGCTCACCTGCTTAGCAGTGTGTTCCCGAGTGCAGGACCAATGAAGCACATTCTCTATAAAAGCAGCAGAAAAAAAAGGCATTGTATGTGTTCATCAAAATGGAAGGTAGGCAGAAAGTAAAGTTAAGTTGTTTTGTCAGAAAAGACAGAACTAGGCTCAACATTCGACCAAAATGTGGGAAATGAAGGAGGCACACAATGGACACGGGTTATTTGAGAAGTAGGAAATAGCTTCAAAGAGAGAAAAAGGTGCCTTTACTCCTATTTATTTATGTATTTGAGATGGAGTCTCATTCTGTCACCAGGCTGGGGTGCAGTGGTGAGATCTCAACTCACTGCAACTTCCGCCTCCCAGGTCCAAGTGATTCTCCTGCCTCAGCCTCCTGAGTAGTGGGGACTACAGGAGCCTGCCACTACACCCAGCTAACTTTTGTAATTTTAGTCCAGTTGGGGTTTCACCATGTTGGCCAGGATGGCCTCGATCTCGTGATCCACCTGCCTTGGACTTCCAAAGTACTGAAATTACAGTCATGAGCCACCACACCTGGTCCTACTCTTCTATTATTTTATCAAGCTTGAATATATGCGCATTAAGCCTGGCCAAGCCTGTATGAAAGATAAGACTTAAGTCTTATGTGCAACTTTCTCACAATGCCACTAGAATAAAAACTTCATTAGACCTTAGATAGGTAACGAGAATGGAAACTGCTCTTAAAAGTTGCGAACAAGCATGACTTGGGAAAACATGAAACATGAGAGCAAAAGATCTGTCTTATATGTTAAGTAACATATACCCTTTATGGATAAGAGATAGACAGTAGCACTTCAGAGGAAGATGGGCATAGCATAGATCAGGAAACTGGCATTTGTGGGTGTGCCGGGGAAGGAAACGTTTGTGATTAAAGCACAATGAGTCAGCATTCTGCCACATGCATTGTAGACTGTCTGTGATGGATATAAGAAAGATAAGGAGGCCGGGCGCGGTGGCTCACGCCTGTAATCCCAGCACTTTGGGAGGCTGAGGCGGGTGGATCACGAGGTCAATGGATCAAGACCATCCTGGTCAACATGGTGAAACCCCGTCTCTACTAAAACTACAAAAAATTAGCTGGGCATGGTGGCGCGTACCTGTAGTCCCAGCTACTCAGGAGGCTGAGGCAGGAGAATTGCCTGAACCCAGGAGGCGGAGGTTGTGGTGAGCCAAGATCGTGCCATTGCACTCCAGCCTGGGTAACAAGAGCGAAACTCCGTCTCCAAAAAAAAAAAAAAAGAAAGATGAACTAAATCTGTACTCTGCAATTGTACAATTTTTATAATAGTGGCCAAAGTTTATTGAGCTTTTCCTATATGCAAAGTCTGTGCTAAATTCTTTATGTGCATTGTCTCATTTAATCATCTGGAAAACCCTGTGAAGTGAGTACAATAAGGAACTGAAGCTTAAGAAGGTATATGCTGGGGACATCAGCAAGATAGCAGACTAGGAAGTTTTAGGCCCCTGTTTTCCCGTGGAAATGTTAAATAAACAACAAGAGGCTAAATAATTTTACAGTACCCCCAGGAATCAGTTAAAAATTTATAACAACCAAGCAAATATTCAATTAAGAAAAATCCACATGAAAAGTAGTTGGAAATTTTATTGCATTTTTACTCACCCTTGCCCTATGCCCTCCCCAAGGCAACACAAGTCTGGGGTTTGTGATGGCCTGGTACCCAGTTTCCTTCTGCAAATTGGAGAGATTTGGACCAAATTTGCAATGTTTTAACCTGTATGACAGAAGCCTCAGAGACTGGCTTCTGTGCTGCTCAACGAGGAGCTCAGACAGTAAAAGTGGCACAGTTTGGATTTCAGGCTAGAGAAAGACAGGAGAAGAAGCAGGCATGGCTTCTGAAAATCACAAGGGCTTTATAGACACACAGATGCCTAGGGCAAGAGATCTTTGATTGAGCAAAACAATCGAACAGGTGAGAACTCAGGGAGAAGCAGGGTGAGACTGTTAGAGACACTGAGACAAGGACCAGTGGTGTATATGAGGGAATCAGAAAAAAGCAGGCACACAGGTCCAGGGAAGACACACGGCCAGAAAAGGGCTTCACAGAGGGCCTATTAGTGAAGGTCTTCTTCTGCTTAGAGCCAGTCTTCAAGACTAGGAGAGGTGGCTATTTTTTTTTCAAATGCCCAATTTTCAACAAAACATCACAAGACATTAAAATTAAAAAAACAAACAGGAAAATCTGGCCCATTCCAAGGAACAAAATAAATCTTCAAAAGCTTGAAGAAGCACAACCATCGGACTTACTAGACAAAAGACTTTAAAACCACTCTCTTAAATATGCTTAAGAGCTAAAAAAAAAAAAAAAAAAAAAAAAAAAAAAAAAAAAAAAAAATCAAGAAAATAGCATGAACAAAATGAGGATTTCAAAAAATAAGCAGGAATTATAAAAGGAGTCAAATAGAAATTCTGGATTGAAAATTACAATAAGTGATTTAAAAAATTGACCAGAGGGGTCCAACAGCAGCCTTGAACAGACAGAAGAAATAATCTGTGAATTTGAAAAAGGTCATTTAAAATCATTGAGCCTGAGGAATAAAAAGAAAAAAATAACAAAAAGTGAACAGAGCCTAAGGAACTTGCAGGATCCCATCAAGTGGACCAATATATGCGTTATGAGCATTCCAGAAAGAAGAAGAGAGAGAGTCCAGAGAGATTATTTGAAGAAACAGTGGCAGAAAATATATCCCAGATTTGAGGAAAGACATGAATGTACAAATACAAGAAGCTCAAGGAAGTCCGAGATAAACCTCAAAGACCCACACAAAGTTACACTCAGACTGTTGAAAGCGAATGACAAAGAATCTTGAAAGCAGTAAAGTAGCTTGCCATGTACAAAGGATCGTCAATAACATCACCATGTATTTCCCAGAAGGAATTGGGTAATTTGCCTGAGATCAAACAACTAAGAAGAGGTGGACTTGAACCCAGACCCATTAATGCCAAGCACATTCTCTTAACCAGTGATTCTCAAAGTGTGGTCCCTGGGCCTACAGCATCAGCATCACTTGGGAACTGGTTAGAATAGAAGTAAAAATTCTCAGGCTTCACTCCTGACCTCCTGAATCAGGAATTGGGGTTGCAGCAAACTGACTTTTAATAAATCCTGCAGATGTTTGAACTGCTCTTAACCATTGTACAGTGGATGTACAGCTTTAAAATGCTTGAGGATTTTTTCTTCTTCTTCTCTTAGAAATATAGCCATATAGGACCACAACCCATTATCTGCAATTCTAAAAGTTCGGAAAACTCTGAACACCAAAAAATATTTTTTCAGTCGTTTGTGGTGGCAAAAGTCTTACCTAAACTAACAATTGGTTACTTAGGGTTTTTGTTGATCCTGCTTAGTGCAAATATTCATATGTTTCACTGTAAGGGTATAATTGTGTTTAATGACAGTGTGTTGCCTCAGAGGCTGTTGAGGGTTTTTTGTTTATAATGTGTGCGTTATAAATAAATGTGCTCCAGTAACTGGCCACTGGTAGAAGTAAAAATTTTAAATGAAGTAGAAATTTAAAAATAGACATGGCCCTATGAGTTTCACATTTTGGGTCCGTTCAGTAAATAGGATTACTGGACTGTGATTCTGGAAGCCTGAGCTAAAAGCAGACCTAGCTCTGCTATCTTTGCCTTGGTTTCATCCCTACTTAACCAGGGATTGAAGTAACTAATCTCACAATCTCTTCCAGCCCCATCCATTAGAGATATGCCTGGACATACCTGGAACACAGACTTTTAGTGATTTCCTTAATTCTATTATTTTCTCTGCAGGTTGCTCTTCATTTGATATTATCAGGTTGGTGCAAAAGTAATTGCAGTTTTTGTCAGTACTTTTAATGGCAAAAACCGCAATTTTTGCACCAACCTCTAAGATGCTGTCCATCTTCCTCTCTTTAATTTGGTGCAAGAAGACTAAGTGGTGTGACCACATTTATTCATAAATGTTTTCAAAAGGACCTCCCCCAAACTCAATCATTGTTATTTGTGTTATAGGGGAGCCTAAGAACAGGAGTGGCTTTTTTTTAAAGGCACTGTTACCACCCACTAAGTTTGGAGCGATTTGGTCTCATTAAGTATGCTAGAAGAAAAATAAAAGAATCCCACTGGTCTTTCTGGGAAGATATCCAGGAGTCACCTATCCAGGAGACAGGAGTCACAAGCTGTCTGTCCACAGCCTGTTGAAGGAGTGAGACAGAACCCAAGATGATGGACTGTGTGCTCTCAGCATGTGTGCGTAGGGAACATGAGACCAGACTGAGGCACTGCCGGCAGCGGAGCCTCCAAGTCTTGACAACATCTTGTACAATTGCTGCTGCTGACTTACCCCCCAGCTGTGCAAGGATGCTTTAGGGATGGAGCCCCTGGTGAGGGTGACTTTTTGCTGAAAAAAATTGATCCTATTGATCCTAAACCAAGGAGGCTATTGGCATTTGAGTGTGAAGACTGAAAGAACCCACTGTTGAGTGAGCTATTATCCTGGTTTAAACTTTACATGGTACATCTTGTGACAAGGTGTTCTTTTTGACCTCCAGGTAAAATATTTTTCCATACTCTAAGAATAAAAAAAACCCAATAAATTATTTATTCCACTCAGGCAGGAGCTTGCTCAAAATGTCTGTATTGAGCAATTATAAAAGCCTTGGAAATTTCCATCTTCATCCTTAGAAATGACTGATTGAATTCCAATTAGGGAATCATGGACAGGAGAGAATTGGAAGGAGAAGTATTTCCTGTAACAAAGTTTGAATTATAGAAAAATAGGCCAAGCATGGTGGCTTATACCTGTAATCCCAGCACTTTGGGAGGCCAAGGTGGGCAGATCACTTGAGGCCAGGAGTTTGAGACCAGCCTGGCCAACATGATGAAACTCCACCTGTATTAAAAATGCAAAAATTAACTGGGCATGATAGCATGCACCTGTAATCCCAGCTACCTGGAAGACTGAGGTAGGAGAATTGCTTGAACCCAGGAGGCAGAGCCGAGATCGTGCCGCTGTGCTCCAGCCCCGGTGACAGAGTGAGACTCCAGCTCAGAAAAAAAAAAAAGAAAAAAAATAGTCTACAACAACATTGTCCAACCCATCTTATTTTGTTGTTGTTGTTCTGTTTCATTAGACTTTTATCAGTCTGAAGCTGTGGATTTTAACTTCTGTCTGTAGTGGTAGGTGGAAGGGAGGGTGAGGAAGGGGCTTTACTGGCCCAACCAGACCACACACAGAAAGTAAGAAGCCGTGACTGTGTTCTCTCCCTTGGGCACCCTGCTCTGCACGCTCTCTATGGCCTCTTCTTCCTAAATGTATTCTTTCCCTACATTCAAGATTCCGTTTGTTAAATAGTATCCTCCCCTCTCACGGAAGCACCACTGTTTTCTTGGTTTCCCACCAGTTTCTTCCTCTCTCATTCTCGCATTAAGCCATCTTCTCATCTTCTGCCCCCACTCCACTTTCTTCCCCTGTGTTCCAGCTCCTCCCTCCATCCTCCCTCCCGCACACTCTCCAAATCCCAAAATAACAGAAGAGAACACACGGCATGCCCAAGCTTGAGAGTCGTGGTCAGGGTTAAGCAAGGGAGAATGAGAATGATTCTTTTATTTTTCCCAAACTTGAGCAATTAGGCTATTACTATTTCCCTTTAGGATAAAGATTAAAGAGTGTTAAGAAGTTATTAAATACTTTAAAAGAACTCATTCTGTGACTCCCAGTACTAATAGTTTGAAAATGTTCAGAGGTTTAGAATTTAATTTTTTAAAATTTCATGTATTTTAAACTGAAATCACATTGTTCACATTTAACTGGTTTCATTAGATGAGCAAATTATTTCTGATATATATAATATTTGTATATACACATATGCACACTCACTTCTCTGTATATACAACTTGATTTGTAATATTTTAATACATTTTAAATTAGGAGTTTTAAAATACATAATTTAGCATCTTCGCTCTGGAAGGTTCCTTTAAAAGTGTCTCTTGCACTCTCATCATTTTACAGGTGAGTAAAGTTATTTTCAAAGAAATAATTTGAGTAGAAGACAGATTTCAGCCTGGAATCAAGTTCATCATTCCTTTCACTAAACCCTAATGTCTCCCACGCAGATTCTAATTATATCTTATGAATTTTAAATTTCCAAGATTAGAGAATTGCAAGATTGAAGTTTTTCATAGACTAGTTGTAATGAGAGCAAATATAAATTAGAAGGTGATTGGAAGTGAATCAGGAGACTGAATTTATAGCTTCTAGGATGCTACTTAAATTAAAAAGTTAATTATAATGTGAATATGAATGAAAAATTTATTGCTCATTATTTAAAATATTTACATATTTATAAGAAACTTAATAGAAAACACTTGGTGTTCATTTTTCTTGTGTCTATAATACCTAGTAACTGTCATATTGTATAATAGAATTCAAACGTTTTAAAATATATCAAAATCCACTGAGACGTCAAGTAGAGAAATTATATCCCTTGGAGCTTTGAACACTCTTTGGAAGGATTGATAACAGCTGCTTGTGGAAATTGAAGCTAGATTTGGCGAGTTAATGTAGTCCTTTCAGGAATAAAAATCCATCCGTGTATTAATGGAGTGCAGACAATTATTGGTGATGGCAATAAATAACGTTTTATTATTTAGCAAAAAGGAGAAGCCTGACTCACAAATGTTTACTTCCGTTGGCATTCACAGTCACCCTTACCCTCCAGTCCATACCAGGGCTGGTTTTGAACTTTCGTCCTGATAGTCCCATACACCCACTGTGAGAGAAGCTTCCAAGGGGAAGTGTTTGAGCATGGCAGATTTTGCTGGCAGACAGACAAGACTGGAAAACTGATTCTGCTACTAAGTTGTGACTTTGGGCCTGTTACATGACACAACTGCCCAAACCTCATTGTCTTCATCTTCAAAATGAGAATGCGGCCAGGCGTGGTGGCTCACTCCTATAATCCCAGCAGTTTGGGAGGCCAAGGCAGGTGGATTGTCTTAGCTCAGGAGTTTGCAACCGGCCTGGGCAACACAGTGAAACCTTATCTCCACTAAAATACAAAAAAAAATAGCCAGGCGTGGTGGTGTATGCCTATAGTCCCAGCTATTCAGAAAGCTGAGGCAGGAGAATTGCTTGAACTTGGGAGGCGGAGGTTGCAGTGAGCTGAGATTGGGCCACTGCACTCCAACCTGGGTGACAGAGCAAGACTCCATCTCAAAAAAACAGAGAACGGTAAGACTTGTGTCCCAAGGTAGTGTCATCATGCCTGCAAAGCTCTTGGCTTATGGGTATCTCAATAAGTGACAGTTATTACTGTCATCTCCTCCTCATCATCATCATCACCATTTTGCTGTTTGAAATGCATGACTCTATGAGTATGTGTGTGGATTTTTCTAGGAAAGTTTCTAGTCTTCCTGATTTTGCCCATTTTCTGATGTCACCTTCTTCTAAGTTGAGCAGCAGCATCCTTTTGACAGGTACTCATCAGTTATATAATCTGGAAGCTGTTCAGCTCCACATAACACTGCATGCTATTAAAATACAGGAGAATCCCACTTAATATTCTCTGTCTAGACCACAAGCACAGTTAGCAGACAGAGGTTTCCTTTCCAATGACTTTAAATCTCTCACCAGCAAGGAATAGGCCTTTGAAAAAAACATTGCCCTACAAATTGGTAATGAGACAGGAGCCAATGGCAGCTTAGCCTGACGCACATCTCTCAACTCCTCAATTCCTTCTCCAGGAAGCTTAGTATAATTTCTCTGTCAAAAATTAGTAAGTATGTGATATCAGATGTCTTTCATGGGATGGGTTAAGCTTTATATGGGTTTTCTGTTTTTAGCCTGTACCTACAAAAGAGTTCGTTTGTGTAAGTGTATGGTGTGTGTGTGTGTGTGTGTGTGTGTGTGTGTGTGTGTGTGTGTGTGTTAACAAATTCTTGTTCTCTGTCTCAGTGTAGTATTCCTTGGTAATATGAGTGGAATTTCTGTTTGTCACATGGTGGGTGAGTTGCTTCGTTTCTGGATAAATGGCAAATTTTAATTTTGTATGTTCTTTTCTCTTAGGAGCAAATGCTTCTTTGTGCAGGCAGACAAGCTTACGTTATGTTAAAAAAAAATAAATAACACTGGTTAGAGACCACCATTTCTTGCTTCCAGAACATTTTCACAACTTGATCTCTCATCCCTGCCAGCATGAACTATTTTCAGTCAAGGGCTATTCCATGTAAACCCCGGGGAATTCCTTGATCATAAGCTTAGTAGGCTGGAGCATGGAAGCTGGTAACCATATGACCATCCTAAGAAGATCAAGTACCATGTGTGTGTGTGGTGGGTGTGAATCTCAGCCTAGCAACTCAGCTTTAAAGGATATTCCATTCCAAATCTTTATTTACCTGCCAAGCTGATGGCTAGCAGGAATTCAGTCTCAGCACTGACTGCCCAAGGTTGTACAAGATCTTGGAGTCTTTCCCAGTAGCTGGGGACCCCTCTGGATATATGCGTTTTTCCCAGCTAGTTGTCAGTAGACTCTATCAGCACAGCCTCATGTTCCTTCAGTTTTGGGGACTGGCAATGCTGGAGCCCCAGGGCCTACAATCCAGACTCTCCAGGTGCAACACACAACCTCTGACCTCTGAGAGTCTGCCATCTTCCCAGGCAGGCCTGGGGCCAGGTGGTGGGTCCTTTGATCCTTGGAAGACCCATGGACCTCTCCCCCTCTCCAGTTGTGAGGACTCTCTCCTCTCTACCTTGGTGCATCTCAAAGGCATTCTTCCATCTCTTCCCACTCCGGACACCCCGTGTCATCTCTTCAACAGCTCAGGATTTGGGAAGACAAAATACTATCTAGAAATGAATGTGGCTTGCGGGCAGTCTCTGCTTTGGCTCGGAATGAAACCTCTCTTGAGGTCCTGTCTTCCTTCAGATGAAGAAATGGAGGAAATAAGTATCTTAATAAATCATCCTGCATGCTTTGAGAGATTCAGACATAGACAGTTAAGCAGTGTGTATGAGGAAATACTTAAATAGAAAATAGATTAGCTGCAAAGAAATGTGTGTACAGGAAATAACTTCAGTTATAGAAAATAGCAGTGGGTACCAGTTGGTGACCCTGGGACAGGACACTGGAACACACAGCAACCAGGAGTGGGATTACTTTACACTGGGGATCACCTGTACTACTTGAAGTTTCTTAACCTATGCATGAAATGATCTCTAAAAATATCAAGAAGTTTTCTTGATTCTTAAAAGTGTGTTAATAGATTTAATTCACAATTATTTTATTTTATTTTATTTTATTTTTAGAGACAGGGTTCCCCTCTGTTGCCCAGGCTTGGGGGTGCAGTGGTACGATCCCAGCTCACTGCAACCTCTGCCTCCCGAGTTCAAATGATCCTCCTACCTCTGCCTCCAGGGTAGCTGGGACTACAGGCATGCTCCACCACGCCCAGCTAAATTTTTTGTATTTTTTTTAGAGACAGGGTTTTGCCATGTTCACCAGGCTGGTCTTGAACTGCTAGGCTCAAGCACACCACCTACTTCTGCCTCCCAAAGTGCTGGGGTAACAGGTATGAGCCGCCATGACAGCTCACAATTACTTTCATTATCAAAAAAAATGTTGTTTTTTTAATAGAAACATTCAATGAAGAAATCGGTTCTACCAAAACCATTTGAAGTTTTTCCTGAAGTTTTATATCAGGAAAATATAAAATAGAAATCTGATTTTAAAACTTAGACATTATATTCAAATTTAGATTTAATTAAAATTCTATGTACATAGAATATTTCTAATAGAAACTAATTTATTGCATTTGCATTAGGGAAATATTCCTGCATGGGCTTACAAGCTACTTTTGAGGGTCTGAAAGTGAATCAACTTGCAGAACTTATTTGCTTATCTAGCAAGATTCACTCATTACACAATCATCTCATCCCCTTCAATGTGTCAACTCGGAAGAAACTTAAGCCATATTCAGACTGTGAAAAGATACATTTAGAAAAACTATTTTAAACCTCTGGAAACAGCACATATTTGGCCAGATGATGCTGATCGCCCTTGGTGGACTTGAAATATAGCAGCCGAAATTGTCTTCCGTGCTGTGTGGCCAATCTGCAGTGAGGAGAGCCCATTATACAGCAGTCTCAAGAAAACATGATTTACAGTCCTTGCACCAAGCTGGGCCACAGAGTTGACACATATGCTTTTGAAAATCATTCTTTGGTTCTGTAGGTAATGCCAGCTGTATACAACTTTTCTAAGCAAGAAGTTAATGCTGTTCCTCTGAGGAATCTTTCCCAGATCTAAGTTCTTGCAAGGTTTTGAGGAGTCTTATTGAGGCACAGAAAATTTACCCCAGACAAGGTGTCAGGCATGTCATTGGCCATCACAGCTTCTCATTTAGCTGGTGTCAGTGCAGTCCATGTCAATTTGACAGAGCCCAAGGGGACAAAAAAGAATTAGCAAATAATGGGATTTATTAATGCAGTTTCAAATTATGAGAATTGCTGAGATTCAAGATGCTAGAGGAAAGGAAAAGGATCACATACAATCTCCCTCTCCTGGAAGAACACTTGCCACTAGCCTTGAGCAATGGTAGAGCAGAGCTGAATTGCTTTGTTGTTACTGGGTAAGATCTGGTGTTTAGGACTTGAGTCTGCTCTGCCATCTTTTTCCTGGCTCTTCCTTTGGAAACGAACATTAGCAATAATGAATGGTAAGTCCTCAATTCCTAAGAATTTCACTATGCTTTAATTTGAAGAGGCAACATGAATCCAAAAATATGCTTGAGTCAAGAATTTTATTTTAAAATAAATAACTCAATCCAAGGATAAATCCTGAACCCACAGATGGACCAACCTCCTGTGTCTTCTGCAAAGTGCAGACCCGAGGCCTTGAGGCAAACTTGCATGTCATAATTTCAGTTTTGGAAAATAGTATTTATACATTTTAGAAAGACTTTTAATGTGGGTTGAAATATAAATGATTTTCTAGATAAGTCTGGCTTAATTAGAAAATGTAATGAGCTCAATTTCCTAGTTTGCCTCCAAGTTGTAACTTCAATTTCATCTTGTGTGCAGCCTCAGTTGTTAGTAGCTGCCCAAAGCACTAGGCTGAGAGAGACGGTAAGGCCAAGGGCAGGCTCAGGAAAGAACGTCACGACGGACTGTCATTGCCTCCGCTGGGCATGTGAGTGAGGAGAGGCAGCATGTATTTGTCATTCTGGCCATAACTTGTCTATCAGCTGGAAAAGAACTGGAATTCTTGAGCTAATAAACAGTGCCTCCGTCATGATCATTTTCTGCAACTTAAAATTGTCTATTGCAGTTGTTCATCTTAGATTCTGATATTTGGTCCCCTACTCAATCAAAATATTCAGGAGAATTTCATATAGCAGAATCCCAACCCATGTCCAGACTCTACTTTTGGGGTCTCTGAGATGGCTTACTAGTGTAAGGGGGGGGCGGATAATTTTCCCTTTACCCTTCTAAATTCTGGGCTGAGATCACCTATAACAAAAGGCAGATTAACCCCCAATAAACAAGCAGAAGTTTACATGTACATTTCATATATACTTGGGAGATAACCAGAGAATGAACAAATCTCTCTCATTTAAAAAATTTAAAAAAATTTTTTTAGAGTCAAGGTCTTGCTCTGTCACCCAGGCTGGAGTGCAGGGGCACGATCATATTTCCCTGTAACCTCAAATTCCTGGCCTCAAACAATCCTCCTGCCTCAGTTTCCTGAGTAGCTAGGACTACAGGCACAGGCTACCATGTCTGGCTCATGTTTAAAGTTTATTTGTAGAGACAGGGTCTTGCTGTATTGACCAGGTTGATCTTACTCTCCTGGCCTCAAGCAGTTCTCTGGCCTCAGCCTCCCGAAGTGCTTGGATTGCAGGTGTGAGCCACCATACCCAGCCGAGAATGAGCAGTTCACAAAGCGGTGGCTTCTGACTCTGGCTTACATCACATCTTCAGTAAAGAACAATACATTTTTGGAGAAATGACAGGACAAAGGAAACAGACCTAGTGTCTCTAGAGTCAGCAAACCGTGGGAACATAAATGCAGTCATACATCACTTAATAATGGGTATCTGTTCTGAGAAATGCATCATTTCTCAGAATATAGCCCTACTACACACCTAGGCTATATGATAGAGCCTGTTGCTCCCAGGCTACAAACCTGTTCAGCATGTGACTGTCCTGAATCCTGCAGGCAATTTTAACACAATGGTAAGTATTTGTGTATCTAAACCTAAGGGAGGTATTGTTGGCCAGGTGCAGTGGCTTATGCCTGTAATCCCAGCACTTTGGGAAACCAAGGTCGGCATCAGGAGTTCCACCAGCCTGAGTCAGGAGGTTCCTGAGGTCAGGAGTTCAAGATCAGCCTGGCCAGCATGGTGAAACCCTGTCTCTACTAAAAATACAAAAATAATTAGCTGGGTGTGGTGGCAGGCACCAGTAATCCCAGCTATGTGGGAGGCTGAAGTAGGAGAATCACTTGAACCCAAGAGGTGGAGGTTGCAGTGAGCCGAGATCTCGCCATTGCACTCCAGCCTGGGTGGTAAGAGTGAGACTGTCTCAAAAAAAAAAAAAAAGAAAGAAAGAAAAATAAATAAACCTAGGGAAAGTACTATAAAAATGCAATCTTACAATTGTTACAGTCTTATGGGACCACCATCATATATGTGATCTGTTAACCAAAACGTCTGTATACAATGCCTGACTATAGGAGAAACTAATGGCAGATACATGCTAGTTAATTAAGTTTGTCATGTAGATTCCTCTGGAGTTGGTCTCCAGGCTGACTACAGTTGTCTAAAGTTGTCTCTGGTGTTTCACATTGTCCTTCCTAGTAGAACAGGGAGGAGGACACGTTTGTAAACTCATGTTCTGCTTTTAGGCAAATGGGGGAAACAGAGAGCTTTCCTTCTTTTTTTTTCCTCTATCACCTTCAGTTCAATATAATCCTTTTGCCAAAGTGGCATATTTTCGGGTAGCAAATTCTCCTGCCCTTCGAGAGCATCCTTCTCCCTGAACAAATTGTCACTTCTGACAAGGAGTAGCAGATGGAGGCCAAATGATCGCCTTGATGACAAAGGCTAAATTAGGAGCTGTAGCTTAATGTGAGATCCAAACATCTTCCTCACTGAACCCCAGAATTAGGGAGTCACAGCCAGTGCTAGACTAGGGCACATCTGGACATGAAGGGGCTTGTCCAGGCAAGACTTGAGGCATGGGTGTTGAGGGCGGGATGGGAGCTTCCCCAACAATAAGCAAGGAACCAAGCTGATAACTCTTCCTCAGTCTCACTATCAGATCATTCACTCCTCCGCCTGGGGCAGCGTGAGCGAAGGTTTGGAGGAAGGCAAGCTTGTCTCACATCACGCAAACATCCCTGAACCTGGGGGATGACATTAGGAATAGGGCAGATGAATTTCCCTCACTGGTGCCCATATTTCTGTCCACCTTACCTTAAACATGCATTCCCGATCTCTCCACTTTTCTTCACCGCCAGCATCCACACGGTGGTTCAACCTGCCACCGTCCTTCATCTGGGCTCCGTGCTATTGCAGTGGTCTTCTAATTATTCTCCTGCTGGATTCTTGCCCCCTGCAACCATTCCTGACAGGCATCAGAGACCATCCTGGTGGAGGGTAAATCAGATCATGTTCCACCCCTGCCCAGTCCACCGCGTCTCCTCATCACACCGTGTAAATCACAACTTCACACCACGCTCACCAGCCCTGTGTAATCTAACTCTTCACCAATGCTTTGACTTCCCCCAACTCTGCCCACCTCACTTCCTAGATTTCACCGCATTAACCTTCCTGATGTTCTCCCAACACTCCAACCTCATTTCTGCCTTGATTCCTTCTCTTTTTTTTTTTTTTTTTTTTTTTGATGGGGTTTTACTCTCGTTGCCCAGGCTGGAGTGCAATGGCACAATCTCGGCTCTCTGTAACCTCTGCCTCTTGGGTTGAAGCAACTCTTCTGTCTCAGCCTCTCAAATAGTTGGGATTGCTGGTGCCCGCAACCATGCCTGGCTAATTATTTTGTATTTTTAGTAGAGACAGAGTTTCACTGTGTTGGCCAGGCTGGTCTCAAACCCCTGACCTCAGGTAATGCACCTGCCTTGGCCTCCCAAAGTGCTGGGTTTACAGGCGTAAGCCACCACACCCAGGCAATTCCTTCTTGATTATGTTCCTTTCTGTTCTGAACACTCTGCTCACAAATTCTTTGCATCTCATCTCCATGTTATAGCTTCAGCAAGGCCTTTCCTGGCTGGCATTCTAAAGAAGCAACCTCTTTCTTAATCTCTGTCATTTCATACTTACTTCTCTCACACGTTCCATCTTTTTATCTCTCTGTTTACTTGTGTATTCACTGTGTCCTCCCCCAGGAAATGTAAGCTCCATTAAAACAGAGGTTTTTCCTGGGTGCCTTTCAGCACTTGGAGAGCTCATCATGGATTTGACATTCCATAAATATCAATTTACAGGGTATGAATAGATGACCCCAGAATCATCAGACAGAGTATGTCTTGAATTTTAATTCAGAGAAGGCAGTTGAAATAGTGATTATGTCTTTTGTAAAAAAACAACAACAACAACAAAAATAAAACAAATGTAACCTGACAGTGAGAGAATACATCCTAACAGAAAGTGACTCAGCTAGTGAATCTAGAATTCACTGTCATGGACATCGTGCCCCAGGATATTCATGACTTCGGGGAAAAAAACCCAGAATGTTGTACCTTTGCCTAGATATTTTGTTTTGAAAATTGGAAGAAGCAATGGAGTGTTGTGATTAAGATGATACACTCTGCAGTTATGTTGTGGGGCTTAGATCGGGCCCCATCACTCACTAGCTGTGTGCTCCTGGGCAAGTTACTTAAGTTCCTTGTGTCTCCATTTCCTTCTCCATGAAAATGGGGATAGTAACAGTAACTACTTTTGATAATTATTGTCAACATCAATTAATATAGTCAGTAAATCTACCTAACCTGCTGCCTGACACAAAATCAGCACTCAATAAATGCTCATTGAAAGTAATAAGAGTATAATGGGTACAAAAAAAATAGAAGAATTAATAAAATCTACTGTTCGATAGCACAGCAGGGTGACTATAGGTAATAATAACTTAATTGAATATTTAAAAATAAAGAGTGTAATTGCATTAATTGTAACTCAAAGGATACATGCTCGAGGGGTTGGATACCCCATTCTCCATAATGTGCTTATTTCACATTGCATGCCCGTATCAATACATCTCATGTTTTATATATATATATATATATATATATATATATATATAAATAAATGTTTGTGAGTACATAGGAATTAATGTATATTACATAGGAATTAATATATATATTAATCAATTTATATATATTTATATGTTAATTCCTATGTACCCACAAAAATTTTAAAAATTAAAATATTTAAAACATTTAAGAAAGTAATAGAGGTAATAGTATAATTACCATTTTGCCAGATGTTGAAGGGTAGTAACTGCCTTATAAATTATAACCATTTTTTTTTCAGTCATCCGCCTTCTACTGTTTTAGCTCTTTGAGGACAGTGTCAAGGCCTTTCTATAAATGAGCTCCCGCTTCTTTGCCACATCTTATATTAGTGAAATATCAAAAGGTAGGTGCGTTAAGTTCCACCGTTTTCCTCTTTTGTCTTCATCCTCCTCAGGCTTCTTTCTGATCGTTCCTTCCTTTCTGGATCAGGAGTTAGAAATATTAAGCCAGTTGCCGGGCGCAGTGGCTCAAGCCTGTAATCCCAGCACTTTGGGAGGCCGAGGCGGGTGGATCACGAGGTCAAGAGATCGAGACCATCCTGGTCAACATGGTGAAACCCCGCCTCTACTAAAAATACAAAAAATTAGCTGGGCATGGTGGCACGTGCCTGTAATCACAGCTACTGAGGAGGCTGAGGCAGGAGAATTGCCTGAACCCAGGAGGCGGAGGTTGCGGTGAGCCGAGATCGCGCCATTACACTCCAGCCTGGGTAACAAGAGCGAAACTCCGTCTCAAAAAAAAAAAAAAAAAAAAAAAGAAATATTAAGCCAGTTAAAAGTGTGCCCTCCTTTCACCATAGCTTTCCTGGTCAGTAAGATTGGCAGAGCAGCTTGTAGAATAAGGAGGGGAGCTCCTTACTAGAATAAGGTGAGAGAGCTGCCACTTCTACCTTCTCCTGTTCCCACACAGGGTCAGGATCTCAGTCCACGCTGATCTTCCCCTCTAAGACAGTAGCCTCTGCTTTCAAAATCGCTCTACTTAGTTCCTCTGTCAACCCAAAGTGTGCTTGTAGCAAGTCCTCTGAGATAACACAAGGGCTGAATCTAGTGTTGTCAAACACACGAGCTCAGACAAAAACCTGAGTTCAAATCCCAGCTCGGTGGTGTTCTCTCTAGCTAGATGACACCTGGGAGCCCTGCTCTCTTCGTCTCCCAAACTAAGATCATCCCTGTCTTGCAGGGTTATTGTTGACAATGATATGTAATAATATCTGCAGAAGTACTTTGAAACAGTAAGCAATGAATAATAGCTACAATTTTTCACTTAATACAATTATAGACCTGGAAATAATGAGGCTTTCATCTGCCTGAATCACCTACACTTAGAGAAACAGTGATCTCCTACCACCAACTCAAACTCACTATTATGTTCTCTGCAGCTATTGTCTTTGACAATCAATTAAAAAGTTAATAAAAAAGAAACATCTGGTGACAAAAAATAAGAGAGTATTAAAAATGGAAAGAAATATATCAAAACAACACAGAATGCAAATTATAAGAGTTCCCACTGGCAATATATGCAACAATTTGAATGATGAATGATGACAGTAGTAGGTTATAAAACTTTGAATTAAGAAACATGAATCCATACTAATTAAAAAAATTTTAATATAAAAAGTGACGGTTAGCTGGGTGTGGTGATGCATGCCTGTACTCTCAGCTTCTTGGGGTACTAAGGCAGAAGGATCACTTGAACCCAGGAGTTCAAGGCTACAGTGAGCTGTGATCCTTCTGTACTGCAGCCTAGGTGACAGAGCAAGACCCTACCTCAAAAAAAAAGTCTTAAAATAAAGGGTGATAGGAAAAGGAGGGAAGGTTTTCTTTGTGGAAGAATGCCAATAGCACATAATGGAATAGTTGGAGCAGAGTAGTGTGTGCCTGTAGTCCCAGTACTTTGGGAGGATCACTTGAGGCCAGGTGTTCAAGACTAGCCTGGGCAACATAGTGAGACTCCATCTCTACAAAAAAAAAAAAAAAAATTAGCTGGGCATGGTGGTATGCACCTGTGGCCCCAGCTACTCAGGAGGCTGTAAGGCAGGAGGATCACTTGAGCCTAGAAGTCTGAGCCTGCAGTGTGCTATGATCATGCCTATGAATAGCCACTGTACTTCAGTCTGAGTAACACAGCAAGACCCCATCTCTAAAAAAAAATCAGGATACTGTTAGCCAGCCAGCCCTTGCTGGTGTTCTTTCTGCTATTGTTCACAAGTAAATTCACTCTGATCCAAAGTCTTAGGGAGTGAAATACACATCTCAGTTGAAATAAACCAAGGTCTCTAGGTCTGGATCAACTATTTCCATGCCTAGAGGTGGTCAGTGACTCTGCCACATAGGTAGTCAGTCTCTAAGTCAGAAATTCCACTGTCTCTTTGGGAATGTGTTAACCATTGCCTTGTCAATCCTGTGCTTTAACTGTAGTCCTATGATCTCAAAAGCAAATGCAACAAAATGAAAAGCAGACGAATGGCACTTAATTAAACTAAAGAGCTTTTGCCCAGTGAAAGAAACAATCAAAAAAGTAAACAGACAATCTACAGAATGGGAGAAAATATTTGCAAATTATGCCTTGACAAGGGACTAATACCCAGAATTTATAAGGAACTTAAACCAACAAGAAAAAAAAAGTGGGCAAAGTACATGAACAGACACTTTTCAAAAGAAGCCATACTGGCGACCAACAAGCATGAAAAATGCCCAACATCACTAATTATGAGACTAACAGAAATTAAAACCAACAGTAAGATACCATTTCACACCAGTCAGAATGGCAATTATTAAAAAGTCAAAAAACAGCAGATGTTGGCAAGGATGCAGAGAAAAGGAAATACACATTGTTGGTGGGAATGTAGACTAGTTCAACCCCTATGGAAAACAGCAAGGGAATTTCTCAATGAACTAAAAATAGAGTTAGTATTTGACCCAGCAATTTTATTACTGGGTATCTACCCAAAGGGGAAAAAGATATTTTATCAAAAAGAAACTTGCACTTGTATGTTTATGCAGCGCTGTTCACAATAGCAAAGCCGTGGAATCAGACTAAGTGTCTATCAGTGGTGGATTGAATAAAGAAAATGTGGTATGTGCACACTGTGCACTACTGCACAGCCATAAAAAATAATGAAACCGTGTTCTTTGCAGCAGTGTGGATGCATCTGGAGGCCATTATCCTAAATGAAATAACTCAGAAACAGAAAATCGAATACTGCATGTTCTCACTTACACAAGGACATAAAGATGGAAATAATAGACACTGGAGATCCCAAAAGGGAGGAGAGAAGAAGAGGGGGAAGGGTTGATAAACTACCTGTTGGGTAGGTAGTATGTTCACTCTTTGGGTGATGAGATCACTAGAAGCCCAAACCCCAGCATTATGAGGCATACTTATGCAACAAACCTGCCTGTGTACCCCTGAATCTATAATTTTAAAAAAATTATAGCCATATGACCACAATAAGGGTAAAAAAACCAATCATCACTTTACTTTGAGTGCAAACCTAATTGCGTTGATGAGCCAAGATCTCCTGTTCAGCTTCATCAATGTGACCAGAGAATCCAAATCTAAAGAATGAATGCCAATGCATTGACTGTCATGTACCTTTTAAGGTCAAGTCATGATAACTGATGCAGTGCATTAGGCAACAAAAGAAAGCTCACAGTCACTTTGAAAATGTCATGTGGGCACCAGTTTATAAGACTCCTTTTAGCCAGTATATGTAGAAGCATTTTAGTAACTGTGCTTTATCAGTCTGAAAACTTGGAGACATTTTTTTCAATTATAACTCTTCAGACTAAGTTACTTTTAAAAATGTCTTTCATTTAGCGTTTACTATGAAGCAGGCATTAAGCTCAGCATGTCGCTGAGATTCCCTCCTCTAATCTTTGCAATAACCTTTTTTTCTGCTCAGAAGTGGGAACAGATTTAAAGAGGTTAGTAATTTGTTGAAGGTCACACAGCTCATAACTGGCAGAGCTGTGTTTTGTCTATTTCAAACCCTTTCCTTTTCAACTGTTCTCTACAATCATGCCAAAATCAGGTATGAAAGTATCATATTTTATAAAGATTCTTCTGCTTACCAAAACGCAGACACACACAGCACTTTTTAAAGCTGTCAAATGCATGGACTTCATTTTTTAGTAGCTTATTAAAGGGAAACTACACGTAGGTCTTTGAGAAGGTACAATATTGTTCCTGGTTTGAAAGTGAAATTTGGATGACCACATTAAGTTTGGAGAATAAATACCTGCTATTAATAAGAAGAGTTCCAATTCTATTTAAAATTCTGCTAACAACATAAAAAGCTTTTTCTTGTATTTATTCCACCTAAGCTCCCTGGACTCAGTTTACCTTACAGTATCAAGAAAAGAAGTA
The DNA here is from genome assembly GCF_009761245.1 of Sapajus apella. Lineage (NCBI taxonomy): Eukaryota > Metazoa > Chordata > Mammalia > Primates > Cebidae > Sapajus > Sapajus apella. The sequence goes on from NW_022436989.1 coordinate 6,180,072, forward strand.
TAAAAAGATCTTTGTTGTATTGTATTCCTGTATATTCGGTTTTCCTCTAGTTATTAGGTGTCAGAATAGTGCTGTACAGCCTCTGGGTTAGAGTTCTCTCACAGGTGGCAAATAGGTATTCCAGGGATTTGCCCAAAGGTGAATTTTAATGAGATCTGCCTACTTCTTTCTTAGCTTGAGAAGTATGAGTATTCTCAGGGCTGTGATGGCCTGAGAGTAAATGAGTACTGCTGCTCTGCTAATTAGATCAAGTCTCTGCAGAGTAGCCAGCTGTTGGTTGTTAAAGGAAATAAAAGTATAGGTCACAGAAATAAGTCATTTCAAAGCTGGTTTCTAGAGACCTTTTCTAGCATAAGAAACAGCCATATATCCCAGAAGGAGCAATCAGCATGTCCGGGTAAAGAGAGAGGAGGAGAGTGAGCAGATAAATAGGGTCATTATTTTGAAGCTTTCCCCTGGAATTCATTATCCACACAAAGTGTAGCCTGCAGACCTTGAGTGCTGTCTCTGTTTTTATTTTTACTATAAATTCATAGTTTATCTTGATATTTAATAAAAACCAAATAATAATACAGTAGTCCCCACTTTATCCTCAGAGGATATGATCCAAGACCCCCAGTGGATATGTGAATTCTTGGATACTGTGGAACTCTATGTGTACTCTACTTTTTTCCTATTCATATCTACCTGTGATAAAGTTTAATATCTAAAATAGGTACAGTAAGAAATTAATAATAAAAAAGAACACTTGTAACAGTATACTGTAATAGAAGTTATGTGAATATGGTCTCTCACTCCAGAATAACTTATTGAATGTAATATTTTCAGACCTTGGTGGACTATAACTGAAAGAGTAGAAATTGAAAGCAAGGATAAGGAAGAATACTGTAATAAACACGGTCTTCCTTGGCTCCCAGGGGATTACACTCTTCTACAGTATCTCCAGTACCTTCGTCTCTGTCTTCTTCTCTTGCTTCGCTTTCTCTACCAACCAGAAGTGATTAGATGCTTTCCATATTTGGCTTTGACCCTATTCTCATTTTTAAGGAAACCTCTCTCGATCATCTTACCCACCTCTAAAGCTTCAATAACTAAGGAAAATAAAGTCTTATTAGAATATGTGTGTAATAGAAGAAAAGGGAATAGATGTTTCATTATCCATCTGATGAGGGCATCTTACCCCTTCTTAGGCGTGGACCCCTTTGACAGTCTGATGAAACCTATGCATCATTCCCTGAATCATGCTTTTAAATGTATAAATTAAGATACTTAGGATTGCAAAGGAAACCAAAAATGTTAAAGTGACCAGAATATTTTTGCAAATACATTTATGATATGCTAATGTGTATCCTGCAGTACATATTCATGAAATAACAAGATCTGGTCACTACCGCACTTTCAAAGCAGTGAGAAAGACTTGGAAATGTTGTCTATAACTATATCACAGTATGAATTTTTTTTTTTTTTTGAGACGGAGTCTCACTCTGTTGCCCAGGCTGGAGTGCAGTAGCCCAAACTTGGCTCACTGCAACCAACCTCCACCTCCCGGGTTCCATTATCCTGCTTCAGCCTCCTGAGTAGCTAGGATTACAGGTGCACACCACCACACCCAGATAATTTTTGAATTTTTAGTAGAGACAGGGTTTCACTGTGTTGGCCAGGCTGGTATCAAACTTCTGACCTCGTGATCTGCCTACCTCAGCCTCCCAAAATGCTGGGATTACAGACATGAGCCACCGTGCCTGGCCTGGAAAATATCTAATGGAGACAAAATTGCAAGTTTCATTAATATTCCTGTGGTTTGTTGCCTATGTTCATAACTGGAGGGAATTTTACATTTTAGGTAGAGACTAGGGAAAATAAAGATGTAAAATTCAAATTCGTAGATCCCCTGAATTCTACCCATAGATCTAAGTTTAAGAACACCTGGTCTAAAAATTTCCAAAAGAGATTGGGAAGAGAACCCACAGGGGACAATGTGAAGAAGGGGATGTTATGGAGTCGTCTGTAATTGTACAGTTATACTATATTCCTCCCTTCATATGTTGGTTTATCTGGGCTTCTTGTGACTCCTCTAGTCTTTCTTCATATACCTCTTATATCAAAGTAGAATTAAAACTAGCCAGCTCTTCATTTGTTGGCAGCTGCTGTGTTTTGGCATTGTTTTCCTGGAGGGATGTTTTTGTTTTTTTGTTGAATTGTTTTTTAAGTATATCCAATGGTTGTAGCAGAAACTACGGATTATCTGGGATTGTTTATCCCTGCTATGTCTAGCTTCTATTAACATAGATAATTGGGCTTTAAATGTGAATAGAATGAAGGTATCCAGCTTCAACCTCTGTCTATTGCCTTCAAAGGCCTTGAGGTAGATAAAATAATCCCCTTTCCAACTTGGAACTCTGTCTCCCCTTGACTTCCTGAATGCTGCTTTTTCTTAGACGTCTCTCAGCTTCTCTAATGGTCTCTTCGGAATCCTCTCATCTGTTTCACACTCAACTGCCAGAAAAATGTAGGCGTTTCCCCCACGTTAGGCTTTAGACTGGTTTTCTTGTAGTGTTTTCTTCTTTGATACTCTCTCCCAATCCCCAATTTGCGTTCTTTCCCATGTTCCTTGTCAGTTTTAATGGATCCCAGCTCCCCTCGCCCCAGTTGAGATTTTAACAACACACAACAGGTTATACTATAGTATGTACTTATGGTAGGCACTGGGCATACAATTCTGGACCAGTGAAACAGGTTCCTGCCCTCACACACCCTATCATCTATCAAGGAAGGCCTTGATCAAGTAATTTCAAGAGTGACATGTAGGATGAAAGGGAGGAGCAGGTCACTACAGAAGTTGGTAATAAGGAGAGCTAGCCTAGTTTGGGGGTATACGGAAGCCAATCAGAAGAAGTGAAGTTTCGACTGGAACATTAAAGGTTAACTGTGAGATGGCTCAATAACCAGTGTAGGAATTGGGATTAGGAAGATGCACGTGGAATGCGAAAGTCTAAAAGCAATAGCAGGGAAGGAAGATGTCAAACATGGCTGTGGTATGAAATCCACAAAGGGTATTTGAATCCAGTGAAGCTGCAGAGAGGCAGGCCACGTTCGTAAATCCTTGTCAACAGGGGCGCCTCAAGGGCATCATCCTGAAGACAGTCGGGAAGTCATTAGGCAGCAGGCAGAGTGGCCGGATTCACATTTTTAAAAGATTAATCCAATTTCAGTAGCGAAAATGGTTTGGAGAAAGGCAGGAACCCATCTGAGGAGACCACTGGAGGGGGTTATAGAGCCCAGTTAAGAGACAATTTGTTGGCTTTGCAAGAAAATGTAAGTCCTCATTGTTTCTGCTTTGCCTGCCCCTCATACCTTTAAGATCTGGTCTCTAAAATAACTGGGCTTTAAACGTGATAGAATGAAGACATCCAGCTTCAACCTCTGTCTGTTGCCTTCAAAGGTCGTGAGGCAGATAAATGGAAAAGCTGCTTGCTGCTTTTCTTTCTCATTCAGCAAATTCAAGCTTCTTTTCCGCCCCCACCCCCCAACCCCGGTCTGTTGCAACAGCTTTACTCTCTACTGCCTTATCTTCCATTTCCCCTTCCTCCATGCACGGCGTGCTGTCAGAGTTAGCCCCCTAAAACACACGTGGTTGCTCCCACATGCATCAAAATTAAGTCCAAGCTCTTCTCCCTTGTTCACAGTCTCTGCGGTGTGGTCCCTACACAGGCTGCTGGCTTTCTCCACCATCGGGAGCTCCCACCACAACTTTCCTGCTTCATGCTCCCCTTGCCTCACTAACTCACAAGTATTCAGACAGGCTATGTTTTACAGACTCCCCCCTCCCTCCTAGAATATCTTTCTCTTCCAACTCACTCATAAGAAATTTGCATCTTTGAAGACTAATTTCAAGCCCAGTTTCCTGCAGATTTCAAGCCCAGCTTCCTCCTGGATGTCCCCAGTCGGAATTAATTTTTCCTTCCTGCCCTTGTTCCAATGGTTCTTTCAGTGATGTGTTTTTCCTTGGATTAAGTTTCTTACCCTTGTTTCACCATTCACTAGAGTTTACCTCCTATTTGAGACAGTATGTATGAGATAGGCTTTTCCAATAAATTATAAGTTTTTGAGGGCTAGGGAGATTTGTGTTAGTTATTTCTATGTTGCACATAGGGATTTGCCTACCCTGTGCTTATAAAGGCTCAACAAATGTTAGATTGGTTTTTGGGTGGTGGTAGGCTGATTGAACCCCAAAATTGCAAATTTATCTGAGCTACATATCCAGAGCCCATTCTGGTTATAATATTCTAGGTATGCACAAGAACATTTTGCTAACAGTATTGTTTTTGTTTCAAAAGGTGGCTAATCACAAGTCTCAATAAGGGTAACAATATAAGTATTGAGAACTGCTGCATTCTATGTTGAAAGCAGAAATTTATTCTATAAGTATTTCATGAGCCCTAATTATGTCTCTGGCTCTAGTGCATATGACTATGAACAAAACAAATTTGTTTTCTGGATATTTTTATAAGGGCTTGAGGCTTTCTCCATCAAGATTACAGGCCAGGTACAGTGGCTAACACCTGTGATGTCAACACTTTGGGAGGCCAAGGAGGGCAAATCACGAGAGGTCAGAAGCTGTAGACAAGCCTGTCCAACATGGTGAAATCCTGTCTCTTTGAAAAATTTAAAAAACAGTTATATAGGCCTGGTGGTGGGTGCCTGTAATCCTAGCTTCTTGGGAGGTTGAGTTAGGAGAACTGCTTGAACTCAGGAGGTGGAGGTTGCAGTGAGCCACGATTGCACCATTGTACTCCGGCCTGGGTGACACAGCAAGACCTTATCTCAAAGAAAAAGAATTGTAGAAGAATATACATGAATAAATCAAGCTTAATAAAGCTGGAAAAAAATAGTTCATTCCTTTGGTCAGATGTTATCTGTCACCTAACGCAGAAGTGAAAAAAAAATGCAGCCAAGGAAAGGTATGACAACACAATGGATATATGGCCAATATAACAAAAAGAGAAAAACAAACAGAAGATTGCTGATTGCAGCTTACTTAGGGCTTGATTATACTGTAATTTTACCCTTTTCTTGTCTCTGATTTTAATAAAGCCCTGCAGCAAGCAGGTGCTATAATTTTCTTCTCAGTGTCACTTTACACTGTAGACTGGGAAGCATCAGTGGATACTCAGCAATAATAACTGCATTTATTGGGTTCTAATATATGCCCTGCATTGTATTAGAAACTGGAGATATATAAAATTCAATTTATAGTCTCAAATAGCTCGCAGAGTAGTATCTTATATAGGAACTGAATTGCTTCCAGGAAAAAAAATAAAGGAATATATTACTAGATGAGGATGCTTCTGTAGGAAGCTCACAATTTTTTTTGCAGGCAAGATTGAAACTGGACGTTAGAGACATACTCCGTGATTTTCTGAAACATAAATGCAGTGCTCACTATGAAAAAATAGGCCATAAACTCTCAGAACACAATCGATTAGTGGAGGTTAAATATGTAAGAGGAATTTTATGGGAAAAAAATGCAAATTATGAGAAGAGAATACATTCAGAATGAGTAAAGAGTATTTTTTAGATGTCTACTGTATGCATGTATAAAGATCTGTGGCTTCAAATTTGACTAGATTTTGTTTGTTTGTTTTTCAAAATCTTTTCTAAGAATTGCCCTGGTGGAAAATATTCCTGAAGGCCTTAACTATTCAGAAAATGCACCATTTCACTTATCACTTTTCCAAGGCTGGATGAATTTACTCAACATGGCCAAAAAGTCTGTTGACATAGTGTCTTCCCATTGGGATCTCAACCACACTCATCCATCAGCATGTCAGGTAAGCTACATCTTCTGTGTGTGTGATAATTTTACTTATGTGCATTTTACACTCTTTGGCGTTCTCGTCCTCCACTCCTCAAACTCAAGCTCATTTCTTTTAGTCTACCCACACCCTGAGTACACGTACATCACATCATTGCATTTATGTGAATGTGCTGTTGTTAATCATATGTCGTTCAGCGCCTACTCGAATGCCAGGTTTGCAGGGACAAAATCGTGTTTCATCTTTGCCTACAATCGGCTCTTTATACAGAATGGCTGTATTGTACAACTTCAGGGGGTGCTGTTTACATATAATCTCTGTCAACGGCATGGTCCAGAATTCTGCTTCACATAACCTGCGTGTTTACAGTTCTAATTCTGTAACTGCTTACTGATGCATTATTTGGTTAGTTTGTATTATGATTTACCTTTCAAGTTATAATTCACCCACAGCCAAATGTTTTAATAATAGAGTGAAATTTCCCAGGATAGTTATTTTTTCTCAACTGTCATATCTGGGTGAATAGAAAAAAGAAATACTCTTATTTCTTTTAAAAAAAAAAATAAGGCTTAGGAGAACTACCTCTAGAAAATTGACTTAATGATCTGAATAATTTCTGAATAAAAGCTCTGGGTATAAGAAAATGGTGCTGATGTTTTTAGTACGTTTTTCTTTATATTGGTACAACAGTGGTAGTTTACATTAAGCTACCCTATCTAAATATATAGCCATTGGCCTACACTTAACATGTCATATATAAGTCAAGGGTAAAATAAGTTTTGTCTCCTTTTATACAGAATGTACTGGCATTAAGCTTATAATCATGATCTCACTGGTACTTTGAAAGCTATTGAATTTATTCTGTTATACTATGTTAAAGTCAAAAGCTGCTGGAAAATAAAAGCAAACAAAAAACACAAAGGCCATAACTAGTGAAGAATGGAATCAATTTGTTAACTATATTCTACACTTTTCCATCTCTGCTGAAGTTTAAATAAGTGTTTCAGGATTTATCACTACATAGTATCTCCTAAAATATAGTGGTTTAAAAAACAGTATTTATTTATTCATGATTCTGGGCAGGGTTTGGCAGAGAAGACTCATCTCTGATCCACATGGTGTTGGCTGGGTGGCTTAGCTGGGGCTGGAGAATCCTGGATGGCTTTCCTCACGTGTCTGGTATCTCAGCTGGAGTGACTGGAACATCTGGGATGGCTGCAGTCTGCCTGCAGGTTCTCTCATCATTCAGTAAACAATCCTGAATATGGAATCCTGAATATGGTGGCTGGAAACAATCCAACCACCTCTTTACATGGTGGTTGGGTCCTCAGAAGGCAGAGGGCTCTGGAATCCTAGAGTGTTGCTCCCAATCTATTCCATTGGTACAAGCACATCTCAAGTCCAGGATGGGAGAAGCAACATCCAAGTGCAGGAATGAGGATGACTGTGACCATCTTTGAAAATAACATACCACAGCCCACTCTCTGGCTGTAGCAATTCCTATCTCTTCTACATGTAAAACACATTCACCTCATTCCTCGAAATGTGAATTCTACTACATCAAGGGCTCTGGAGGGAAGCCAGAGATCGCCTCTAATACCCCGTCCACTCTGGCTGGATCTACAAATCAAATTGATACCAGGCAGATTGACAGGAGTAAATTTTATTAGTTTTACTCATACATGTGGATCTTCATGAGAGTGAAGTCCAAAGATGTGGCCAAAGTAAGATGTTTTTGTACTTTTTAGACAAAGAACAATAAATTTGGGAAGAAGTGACACAAAGGGGATCTGTGTGGGGGCAGCAAATTTCTAGGGGAACCACTAGGAGATACAGAGGAGGAATAAAACTAGTGGGGGATAGGGTTACTTCATTAAGTATATCCATTTGGGTCCGTGGCAGCCCCCAGTTTTCAGTCTCTGGTGATAGGGGCTATTTTTTCACCCTGGTACAGGGAGGATGTGCTTCTCAGAAGAATCTTTATGGTTTGCTGCATGCAGGAAGAGACAGGTCAGCTATCCTTTACTGAACTACCATTGGCCCAGTGTTTTGCACTTGAAATCATCATCAGTATACCAGTCTGACATATTGTGAGATGCCACATCCTTCAATCCTCACCTCAAAATCCAGAATCTCTTTATTTGCATCAGGTCTGGATCTGAATGAGGCCCCTCACGTGGACTTCTCTTGATTTAGCAACATGTGAACTAAAAAGAATAGTTATATGCCCCCAAACACAGACGCTGAATGTAAAATGCTAAGACAGGGGTAAGGTAACTAGAGATACTTTGGTTCAAAGGGGGCAATTGGAGAGTAGAAGATTGCCTCCTGGAGTGTGTGAGCGCGAGCAGGTATGGCTCTAGACTGGCTAGCTTGCATATGAACGCCTGGCTGAGGCATTCTTACCTCTAAGCATTGGCTAAGCCTTGGAGGGGCAGTCTCTTCTCAGTCAGAAAGGTGTGTGTGTGTGTGTGTGTGTGTGCGCGCGCGCGCGCGCGCACACACATGCGTGCGCTAGCACATGTGTGTGTGCACGCATGTGTGCATTTTTAATTGATGCATAATAGATATACATCATTTTGGGGTACATGTAATAATTCATTATTATAGTTTGTAGAGATCCAGTCAGTGTACTTTGGGAATTGATCACCTTAAACATTTGTCTTTTCTTTAGGCCAGAACCATTCAAATTCTTCCCTGAAGACAGAGCCTTGCTTTGTCACCCAGGTTGGAGTGTAGTGGTGCGATCTCAGCTCACTGCAACCTCTGCCTCCTGGGCTCAAGTGATTCTCCTGCCTCAGCCTCCCAAGTAGCTGGGATTATGGGTTCATGACACCATGCTCAACTAAGTTTTCTTATTTTTAGTAGAGATGAGGTTTCACCTTGTTGGCCAGGCTGGTCTCGAATTCCTGACCTCAAGTGATCCACCCGCCTTGGCCTCCCAAAGTGCTGGGATTACAGGCATGAGCCACTGTGCCCAGCCCCCTTCTACTTATTTTGAAATGGACAGTAGATTATTGTAAACTATATTTACCCTACTATCTATCTAGTACTAGGTCTTATTTCTCCTACCAAACTGTATGTTTGTGTCTGTCAATCAAGTTCTCTTCATCGACCTCCCACGCTTCCCAGCCCAGAAAGGTTTTTTTAAATGTCAGAATGTCATAATATACAGAAAATTATACGCCGTACAGAGCCCTTTTGTTTGGCTAAGAAGGCCATAGACACCCACCACCTGAAGTCATTTCTTACTTCAAGAATGTTGTGGTGAGTCGAGACACCAACCTCGATTCTCTACATTTTATCTAAATTCTGCAGGAAAACTAAACAACTCCTTCTTTAGTTTATCTCGCTCTTTGTACCCCTCATTATATACTGCAAAAATTTATAATCTGCCTGAAGAATTTCAGCTGGCTTCACAAGTCCAGTAGTTGTATTTTCTATGTTCTACTTTATAGCAGGTGGACTATTGCCAGCACTGTGCCATCACATCATGCAGACAGGCCTTTCTCAAGACTTCAAAAGCAACTTCCTGGCTGTTCTTCCAGCCTTGAATAATAGGAGCAGAGGCCAACCTCTACCATGACCCAATCCCACATGGCTTTATTTGTTTACTTATTTATTTTTTTGAGATGGAGTTTCACTCTGTCACCAAGGCTGGACTACAGTGGTGTGATCTTGGCTCACTGCAACCTCCATCTCCTGGGTTCAAGTGATTCTCCTGCCTCAGCCTCCTGAGTAGCTGGGATTGCAGGAACTTCCCACCACACCTGGCTAATTTTTGTATTTTTAGTAGAGATGGGGTTTCACCATGTTGACCAGACTGGTCTTGAACTCCTAACCTCAAGTGATTCACCTGCTGTGGTCTCCCATATGACTTCAGGTTTTTATATAGTAGTTTCTGTTTCGGTTACCTATGCCATGTAACAAACAGCTACAAACCATATTCTTCATTGTGTCCTACAATTCCGCAGGTTGGCTGCACTATCCTTTTGCGCCAAGAGCGCTCGCTGGAATCGCTCACACAGCTGCACGTAGGGGCTGGGCCGTCTGAAGGCTAGCCAGGTCTCATGCTCCCCAAGTGGACTCTCTTAATTCAGTAATTTAACCCAAGCTATATATAGGGCAGCTGGGTTCCAACAGGATGAAAATATAAACTATAAGACCTCTTAATGCCTGGATTCCTGGAACATTTGCCACATTCTGTTAGTCAAAGCAAGGCACAAGGCCAGTCCTCAGGGGAGGGGCAGTAGACCCCGGCAGTAGCATGCATGGGAGGAACTGTTGAAAGCTGACATTGGAAACAATCTACTGGAGGTGATCTGGTAGTGTGAGCAAGAGATAGTTCAAGTCGTCTTTCCTTAATCCTAGGAAGGCCAGTACATAGCCACTAAATGCAACAGGAGCTGCAAGCTTAGTTTGATTTGGGGAACCATGCAGTGGGCCCTGACCAGCACAGGCAACCGTGCTGTGTGAGCACGGGCTGTTAACAGCTCCTTTCCACCTCATGTGCTCCACAGAAGAGCCAGGTGTGTTAAACACACAGTAGGAAGATTTGCATTTACGCTTGGACTTGACGACCTGATTATCTCTTTTCTGCTATGCTGTGCCTTGGGAATGCTGACTTTTTCTCTTCAACTACAACGTTGTTTTTCCTGAGTGGCTTTCTTTTTCCCCTATGCTTTACCATTTCTCTCTGACCCTACCCTAAATCCTGGTTGGTTTTCAGTATCTATAATCAATCTAGATTGGAGCTGATTGGGCTGGGACATCCTAGGTAATGTGCAGCATTCCCCAGGGGTGCTCAATAAGTCTGTCTGCAGGACTCAGAGGATTTGGGGGGCTGAGGCAGTAATGCGGGGCACCCTGTGGTTTGGTCAGCACTGAGGATTGTTGTGAGGTGGTTCATACGACTGGAGCAGATGCTATGCAGGCAAAGTTCACATCCCTAGGAGGGTGACTTCGCCTCCCATCTTTAAAAGGGGCATGATCTTCCAGTGCAGTCTGAGGATTTCTGGGCCTTCCAGCTTTTAATCTGACCTTTCTTCCTAGTCCTTCAGCTGTGAGCTAAAGTCTTGCTCCTCAAAGTGTGGCCGTTGGATAAGCAGCAGCATCTTCATTACCTGGGAGGAAACAAGAAATGCAGGTTCCCAGAACTCACCCCAGCCCTCCTGACATCAGAATCTGCATTTCAACAAAATCCTCAACTGATTCATTTGCTCAAAAAGATCTGGAAAATGCTGAACTGAAACATTCTTCCCTCATGCTCTATGAGCCCAGCAAACTACCCTAGTGTTCAGAGCCTCTGGTAGAAGGAAGGTCTGTATCACGGTTCCTAAGGCTACATACGGAGAGTAATCCCACCCTCCTGCGCCTCGCTCATGGCTGAGGAGAGCTGAGGTTCCATGTCAGCTTTGCATGACACTGCAAGCATGGGTGCCTAGATACACAGTGAATAGTTGTTGAATGGATTTTGTCAAAGATAACCAAAAGTGGATACTAAAGTGATGGGGACTGATTTTGGTCAGTAATAAACCATTGCAATAGGGAAGTGTATCCAGGATGGACTGAACTCAGCCTTGATTTGTGAAGAAGTGACTGGGAGTTTAGAAGAGAATGAGGAAGTGGGAATGACATGGGCTTGGGCAGAGTCATGGAATTAGAAATTTATTAAAGGCCGGACGTGGTGGCTCATGCCTGTAATCCCAGCATTTTGGGAGGCTGAGGTGGGCAGATCACCTGAGATCAGGAGTTCAAAATCTGCCCGACTAACATAGTGAAACCCTGTTTCTACTAAAAGTACAAAAAAATTAGCCGGGTATGGCAGTGCATGCCTGTAATCCCAGCTACTCAGGAGGCTGAGACAGGAGAATTGCTCGAACCCAGGAGGGGGAAGTTGTGGTGAGCTGAGATCACACCATTGCATTCCAGCTTGGGCAGCAAGACCAGAACTCTGTCTCAAAAAAAAAAAAAGAAAGAAAAAGAAATTTATTGAAAATCGGGAGGGAGAGGTTGGTCCACGTGAAACCCATCTGGCTTTGCTAACTGGCACTTGTATAAATTAGACTCCTACCCTCCCGCAGAGGCTGTGAGACAGGGGCCCTATTGTTGTGGATTGGAACAAACAGCAGGTAGTCAAATGTGGCAAATCATGTGTCAGCCTTGAGCTTTCTCAGGCAGGTCCCTTACAGGGGAATAAGGGCCATCCTGGGGATGTGGCCTTGAGCAGGTAGACACTATGTTAGTGTTTGGTCAAGCCTTTTAAGTGGAGCTGTGAAAAAGATGGATAAAATCTTCTGTGCTGAGAATCAGCAGTCAGAGACCAGGGTTGAGGCTTAGTCAAGAAGGGGGCTCAGAGAAGTCTGGGTAGAGTTTGGCCAAAGAGAGAAGCTTCGTCAATTCTCCATGACATGAGAAGAAATTCAGGTAGATGCTATTGATGTGGAAAGACGATAACACTTGGAGGCCTAGTTCAAGTCGCTCTCTAACAACTGGCCTGCTGCCAACAAATGGACCTTTTCAACTTACTGCCGATGACATAACTACTGTTGAACTCACAGGCAAGCTCTTGGAAAGAGACCTAGTTTAGCCCAATGTCTTCTGGTAGAGTCAGACTGCTCCTGCCAAGGAGACATCTCTTAGTTCCCTCTTATCTCCCTGACGGCCCCAGACTTGTGTACCGTGTAAAACCAGTTGGTTTTCTGTAGTTTTGAGCCTAATTTTGCTTTCCCTCTTTACAAGGGGAAGATCTGTCTTTGCAGTCATGTAGGATAGAGGGGCTTTATCTGCTTTGGGAAATAAATGGATTCAAGGTGCTGTGAGACTGATCTCATAAACAGTTGTCCCTACACCTGCCTGTCCTTGGCCATGCCCTGTGGGGAACCAGAAACAATAATTTTGGAGGGTTCTCACTTCAGCAAGGTAGTGGAATTTCTCCTCTTTCTCTAGTTTGTTGGTAGCCAAGTGACTGTTTCTGCAGAATGCCATGCCTTTGGTCTCCACTGGCCAAGAGCCAGGCGTGGACCTGCTCTTTAAAGAAAGAGCGAGCATGCAGAAGCTAGGGTGTTCTGTTGCCTGACTGGCTCTCTTTCACCTTGCCCCATTCACCTCTCTCAACCCCTAGAGCAGCTTACACAACAGGCTAGCATTAAAAGGTCCAGGGGAACTTATCTAACGACCACATTTCTTGGGCATTTAAAGACTAACTTTAGAGGGCCAGGCATGGTGGCTCATGCCTGTAATCCCAGCACTTTGGGAGGCTGATGTGGGCAGATCGCCTGAGCAGGAGTTTGAGACCAGACTGACCAACATGGTAAAACCCCATCTGTCCCAAAAATACAGACATTAGCTGAGTGCATGGCACATGCCTGTCATCCCAGCTGCCCAGGAGGCTGAGGCAGGAGAATTGCTGGAACCTGGGAGGCAGAGGCTACAGTAAGCTGAGATGGAGCCACTGCACTCCAATCTGAGCGACAGAGCGAGACTCTGTGTCATGAAAAAAAAAAAAAAATAGAGTCTGTTCCACTCCTTTCCCCCTGACTGGGCAAGTAGGGGAATAATTGTGTAGTGATCAAGAATGGAGAAAGGAAACAGGTGCTCACTGCCACCTCCTCTTTGGGTACAGTTCAAGGACCCCTATATCCCTTTCTTTTCAGATAAAATCGCCAAGTTTTACCCTAAAACTGCAGTGCCTAAGAAAGGAGGCACTAACTTAAAGCTACTTTGGTTTAAATTTTTACCCGATTTTATCTTTCAAATTGAAAAGGAAATTCAGGACTACCCAGCTTTTCAAACTTGGGGCAGCCAGTCTTTGGACTTGTGTGTGCTCTTTTACTTTTACCAAGACCCTGTAAATATTGGGAGATAGTCACTCATTGGTTTATCGCGTGCAAAAAACAAAATGCTAGGAAAAATGGTTCACACCCTAATTATTTAAATTTAAATTTAAATTTTCTTTAAATTTAAATTTTCTTTAAAATATTCGTGTGCCAAACACTATCATTCACAAATATGTGTGATAAGAAAAATTGTGTCAGGTTCGCAGCTTATTTTTCATTAATTTTTTTTTAGAAATAATATTTTTTATTTGGGGGACAATAGTCAAATGTGACATTTAGTTCTAAACCAACACAGCCAGAAAAGTCCTAAATAGAACCATAAATGGCACGTGTATAAACAGGAACTATAACTAAAAAGCAGCCCAGCTGTTTATTATAATGTAGCGGTAAGGAAATGCGCCAAGAAACCGTGTAGCCAGCAGCAAGCAGCATAGCTGAGAAGCAAACGCGCACATTTTATTGGTCTGGTCTCAGGCTGAATAGCAATTTCGTAACAGTGAGTGATGGTTGTCACTAACAGGAATGATGACTATGTGCTTTTTTATTTTTCATTTGCATGGAAACAGACGGGTTGATTTAAAATGTGGTTTTTATCTGTACCTCCAAAAGGCTGCTGTTTGGGTTTCTACCCTGAAATACCCACTTTGTTTTTTTTTTTAATCTCCCACCTGCTGTTAATCTCTTTGTGTTCCTTTCCTCCTGTGCTAAAGGAAACTGGAGGGTACCCTTACTCCATATTCATGCCTGCGAAGGGCTGCTGAGGTCTATAGTTTCATGATAAATTCTAAAATATAGAATTTTATATTTTAGAATTTTATGAAAATACATGGTCAGGCAAAAGGTTTTGTTTTTCTGTCTGTCTTGATGATGAGATGCCACCCTAAAATACTGAAGTTCCTAGGACATCTTGATTGCTAATTTATGGGACAAAATGATGGGAATTTATGAAATCAAGCTTGTTCGGAAACAGCCAGGAAATATAACTGAAAAAGGCTTCTTAGTAGAGCTATCTAATTCATTGGGCAAAAAAAAAAAAACTAAAAACTCATACTTTGAATTCACTGTGAGGAATCAATAAAATAATGAGCTGCAGCAGTAGAATCTTAAAGAGATGTATTTATGTGAAATCAATTAGATACTAGTCTATCAGTGAGCTGTGATTGCCAACTGACGATACATCACAATTGTTTGATTTTGAGAAATTATGATTTTTTAAAATTGAACAGTATTTAATAAATCACAAGCAGCAAACATAAAAGCTCAGTGATCCAGGAGGCTGTTTTTGGAAAGTACAAGCCTGGATCCTACCTCTACACTGTGGCTAGCAGATCTTAGAGAGACTGCAGAAATGAGCCAGGAGTGGAGCTAAGGGTTTTTGTTTTGTTTCTTGACCTACCTATTAGCTGTGCAACCTTGGGCAAGAGGATGAACTCTCTATGCCTCAGTTTCCTCGACAGCAAAATCAGGGTGATAACAGAACCTGTCTCGTAGGTTGTTGTGAAGATTAGATTAGTTAATACATATGAAGAGTGTAGAATAGTGTTTGACCATTTTGGTGCCTATAAAAGGTTTATTATGATCGTGAATATTGTAATTCACATTCACTTATTTGTGTACACTCTGAAACTCTAGTTCAAGTTTATTCTATTAGCAGCAAGCTCTTTTTTTTTTTTTTTTTTTTTGAGATGGAGTTTTGCTCTTGTCGCCCATACTGGAGTGCAGTGGTGCAATCTCACTGCAACCTCCATCTCTCAGGTTCAAGCCATTCTCCTGCCTCAGCCCCCAGAGTAGCTGGGACAATAGGTGCACACACCACCATGCCTGGCTAATTTTTGTAGTTTAGCAGAGACGGAGTTTCATCATGTTGGCCGTGATGTTCTTGATCTCCTGACCTTGTAATACACTTGCCTTGGCCTCCCAAGATGCTGGGAATACAGTCGTGAGCCACCGAGCCTGGCCGGCAGCAAGTGTTGATTATGGCCTTGCACTGTGCTAGAAACTGGTCACCATGTAAAATTAGACAGGGATTATAGTTTCTACAAATGTGAGACTCTGAGTAGGTAAGAAGGATTAGGCAAGTGATCGTTAAGTGTGGAATTCTTACTTTCATTTGCTGTATTAATTAGAAATCTTCAAGCGTGCCTGCACACACACAGCCTGACTCTCACTCTTCTACTCAAGCAGTTCTCAGCTGACACACCCAATCTTTGGAGAAGCAGGGGGCACTTCAGCTTTGGAAAAGATCTGGAAGGACCGATCACCCCCTCACCATCCAAAAGAGCCCCATTCTCAGGAATTCTGCAAGCTTAAGAAACCCTTTTTTACCTCTCCGTTTGTCCTGAAATGTATGACCAATCACTATCTGGCAAAAATTATCTGCTAAGATCGTGAAGTATTTGATCTTAGAGCAGTGTTATTTAATAGAAAATACAACCCCAGTCTATATTTGCTGATATATATATACATACATATATATGTGTATGTATATAATATATACATACATACGTGTGTGTATAAATATATATATAAATCTCCCTGTGAACAAGTGACATCTTGAATTTTGAAAAAACAGCATATTATATGGTCTTCTCAAACCTACAGTCCCTTCCGATTTTTGTTGATTGACGTTTTGTTCTATTTTGAAAACCCATATGACCTGGCAGCATTCACATGAGCCTGCCATTGAGCTGCAGGCAGCTGTATTCACATGTGACAGGTCTCCTGGCACTGTCTGGTAGCCCACTCATTCCTTTTCTGCAATATTCTTCCTAACTGACCCGATCAATGCAGTTTAATAAACATACAAGGGCTTTTGTTTCATCAAATTAGAAAACGTTTCCTTGTCATGTTTCATAGCCATCCTTATGATTCATTCATAAATGGTATGATTAACATTTTCTATTACAACCACTGTATGTTTTGGCCCATAATGCCTCTTACCTGTCCTAAGGAAGCCCACGGTCTGGTGGAGTCCTCTACGGCCCCGTGCCTCCAGCACCTCTTACTCCCAGGTTCCGCCATCCTTTTCATTCTCCATCTTCCCTGGCCCTCTAGGACCACTTGTCCTCTCTTGCCCATCCCTACAGTCCTAGGCAAGTCCCCATTCCCTCTTCAGGTCTTCTAAAGGAGACTATTCACTCATTATGCACACAGTCAGCATCTACTTTGTAACATAGGGCTGTGCCTGAAACCCAGAAGAATCCTATTTTTGACAATGTCACTCCCATGTAAAAGTCTGATAAAAGTGTCCAATAATCATATAGCCCGAACATGAAATATTTAATTAAAATTTCTTTTTTTAACGATTTTTTTAACCCATGAAAACAACATCACAGCATTTCCTAGTTTTCATTTTGCCCGAAAAAAATATTGGCATAGTTGGTGGAGACTGGATCCTTTAAATAATTGAAATTCTTTGAGCCTATTGTAAGTGGCAGGTTGGGTAAGGGAGTCAGGGAAAGCAGGATATTCTGATGCAGCGTGAAAACACACATTTCATGTTTGTTTTGATGTAGATCCTGAGGGCTTACACACGTTTCTACTGTATTATGCAAACTTCCTACAGTGTAGTTTGTCTATGTTTAATAAGGACATAGAGAAAAATAAAACTGTATAAATTAATGAAAGCATAATTAGGATACATACAAATTCTGTTGTTGACGTGGCTCCATTCGGAATTGCTTATTTTGTTTCTGTTTAGTTCTCAGAGCTTGCTTTTACAGAAAAGGCAAACTTGCAGTGTTATTCCAGAGGCATGTACTAATACATTTGAATGACTAATAGTTTAGTAGTCGTGGTCTCATTGAACAAACGTCAAAACTCCTCTAATCTTCACTGGCCTCATCTATTAATTAAAATTAATGAATTAAATATTAAAATTAATTCTGATTTATAAAATCATAACCCTCTATAAAATGAGTATAATAATGATCCCTATCTCATTTAATTGCTTAGTGAATGCAATCAGGTACTATTTGCGAAACGATGAAGAATGGAGTCTATAAAAGGTAGTCGTGGTTTTCATTTTTGTGGTTTTGGTGCAGGACATTTACTTTCAAATTTAGTGGACACTTAACTGTAATCTTACAACAAGAATGATATTCAACTGTCAGGATTTCAACTTATAAGAAAAGACGTTAAGATAGGAAATTCTACACAGAATACAAATTCAAATTGCTCTCTAGGGTGCATGTGAGGAAAGGAGAAAGAAAAATACACCTGTTTTTCAGGTAGTTCTCACTTTTCTCTCTCAGTATGGTGGTTTTCAACTGTGGCTGCCAGTCAGAGTCACTGGGGAGATTTTTAAATATGCTGATGCCCAGGCCCATCCCAGCCCAATTAGATCAGAATATTTGGAGAGGGGCCCAGCCTTCAATACTTTTATTATTTTTATTTATTTTATTATACTTTAAGTTCTGGGGTACATGTGCAAATCGTGCAGGTTTGTTACATAGGTGTATACATGTGCCATGGTGGTTTGCTGCATCCATCACCCCGTCATCTACATTAGGTATTTCTCCTGATGCTATCTCTTCCCTATCTCCACACCCCTGCTATCCCTCCCCTAGCCCCCCAACCCCCAACAGGCCCTGGTGTGTGATAATCCCCTCCCCGTGTCCATGTGTTCTCACTGTTCAACATCCGCTTATAAGTGAGAATGTGCAGTGTATGGTTTTCTGTTCTTGTGTTAGTTTGCTGAAAATGATGGTTTCCAGATTCATCCATGTCCCTGCAAAGGACATGAACTCATCCTTTTTTATGGCTGCATAGTATTCCATGGTGTATATGTGCCACATTTTCTTTATCCATTCTGTGATGGATGGGCATTTTGGTTGGTTCCAAGTCTTCACTGTTGTGAACATTGCTGCAATAAACATACATGTGCATGTGTCTTTATAATAGAATGATCTAAAATCCTTTGGGTATATACCCAGTAATGGGATTGCTGGGTCAAATGGTATTTCTGTTTCTAGATCCTTGAGGAATCACCACACTGTTTTCCACAATGGTTGAACTAATTTACACTCCCACCAACAGTAGAAAAGCATTCCTATTTCTCCACATCCTCTCCAGCGTCTGTTGTCTCCAGATTTTTTAGTGATCGCCATTGTAACTGGCATGAGATGGTATCTGAATGTGGTTTTGATTTTCATTTCTCTAATGACCAGTGATGATGAGCTTTTTTACATATGTTTGTTGGCTGCATAAATGTCTTCTTTTGAGAAGTGTCTGTTCATGTCCTTCTCCTACTTTCAATACTTTTAAAAATGACTAGGGAACTTTACTGGGCAGGCAGGATTGAGAATCACTGCTTTAAACCATCTCAGTCTAATAAACAATGTTCGGCTTTCACAGGTTCCAAGATCAGACCAGCTTGGTCCCAACCCCAGCTTGTCAACCTTATTTTGCCTGTTTCAAATTAATCCTTTTATTGTCATTGTTCCCTCAGTAGTGATGTAGATGAGTAGCAGCTTATACTTGAATATTCCACATAGCCCTGGACTCTAGGACCCGTGTAGTATTTATCCTCGTGGCTTTATTGTGCAGCGTGCCACCATTAACAGAATGGAGCTCAATTGTTGCTTTTCGGTTTGAAACAGTAGATTACCTTCAGCCTTCTCATCTCCAGGCTACATGTGATATAGTAGAACTCCGCGTACAGTGTCACCATGAAAACAGCATAACCTCCTGGACAGAGTGCCCCTTTATTTCAAAGCAGCATCTTTTCCCTGCTCCACAAAATCAACATTCAGCAAATGCCGATTTGTTTATTAGCATTCTCCCATTTTAAATGAGACAACAAAATGATTTTAAATGTGTCTATGGAACAAACATTTATCAAGGTGCTGTGCTATTTGCTGGGGATAGAAAAATAAGCCAGGATCCCTACGTCCATAGAGCTCAAAGTGTGGTAGGGGAGACAGACAAACCAAAAACCATTTATAACAATACGGAATAGTAGAACAGCAATGAGGGGCGCTGTCAGGAAATTGGCTTCTGTGGGATTACCTCTGCTTTTGAAGTGTGCAGCAGAGCTCACAGACTCCGGTGGATTTTGGTCCTATTTTTCCTTGGTATATTCCTGCTACTGCTTCATGTTGCCATTACCCCGTCTGTTGAGTAATCCTGATCACGTCCTTGCTTGCTTTCCAACATATTTCTATGGGAAATCATTATTCTAATATAAACTCCTAAGCATTATCATTAGCAAGCGTTTAACCTCTATGATTCCTTTTAAATCCAATCATATGGCCATGAATAAACCATGAACCTAAGATAGTCCTCCTAATTGTTTGTTTTAATTACTTTAAGATTGTCCTATCTGAGTTTGTTTGCTTGCATGCTTACTTTTTCTCTGTATCTTCATTCGTGCCCTTTCCTATTTTTCTATGACCATTTATCTTTTTGGTACTTTCATTTAAATAGAATAGGTTCGATTTTTTTCCCTTATCATTAGTAATAACCTTCATGATAAAATATTTGGAAACTATGAAAAAACGAGAGAGAAACCAAATCCTCCAAACGGCCACCAGCAAAAAAAGTTTTTGACAATTTGGTATTTGTACATAATTCTTTTACATAGGCTCATATTATATATAAAGAATTATATCTTTTTTGTTTGTCTGTTTGTTTTTGAGATAAGGTCTCACCATGCTTCCCAGGGTGGAGTGCAGTGGCGTGACCCCAGCTCACTGGAACCTCCACCTCCCAGGTGCAAGCAATTCTCCTGCTTCAGTCTCCCAAGTAGCTGAGATTACAGGTGTGCGCCACCACACCTGGCTAGTTTTTGTATTTTCAGTAAAGATGAGGTTTCACCATTTTGCCCAGGCTGGTCTCAAACTCCTGGCCTTAAGTGATTCTCTTGTGTTGGCCTCCCAAAGTGCTGGGATTACAGGTGTGAGCTACTGCGCCTAGCCTAAAGAATTATTATCTTAATTTTGAACTTAACATTACAACATAAGCACCTTCCCATTTTATTAGAAACACTGGTAAACATATTTTAATTGGCTGCATAACATACAATATATTAGATTCACCAGGTTAAATTTATATAACTATTCCTCTCTATTGGACATTTAAGCATTTATCTTTCCCCCTTTTTCTGAATGAGCTGCTGCAGTAAATATCTTTGTGCAATTTGTGCAACTTTTTTGTCCATTTGCTCAAGATAATTCTCAAAAGTAAAATTTAAGGATAGGGTACCTGAGGTGCCCTGTTAAGACCATGGGATATTCAGGGAACATGTGGCAATTCTCAAGGTGTCTCCCTGGGGATGCCAGAATCTCTGGAGTGAGGTTTTGAAGGAATTTTCTGTTCATTCTGTGTGGGGTCCTTTTCCCACTCGGAACAAGTGATTGTGGAAGCGTTGGGGTGTTTGACACATCCTGGTGTTCCTTTCTTGCCTTGGTCTCCCCTGTCTCCTCTGGAGCAAAGGAATGACACAAGGCTGTGGACATTGTGCTCTTCCAGGCAATACTGAATAGCAGCACCAAGATAATACAGTCTGCCTCCCCTCTGCAGCCACAGTGGACCCTCGAGAAACCCCGCAAGTAATTTCCAGCCACTGTAGGATTCCAGCCGCTGAGAGCCTGGTTACCAACCTCCTCCTTCCAATATTAATCCCTTGCTATTTCCTGGTCCATTATTGGCATGATGAGCGTATTCATCTCTCTTCCTCTGTCCCTGACAGGGATGGCTATGTTTATGCCCACAGGGTGCATAATTGAGATAGCCATCATTAAGCAAGGCCTCGATGATGAACTGTTCAGACTAATTAAATCCTGTAATGAGATGGAGCCTGTTATGATGAATGCACAGGCAGCCTGCACGCCTCCACGACAGATACTCTCCGCTGGTTTCAAGCAGATATTTCTTGTGGCTCATTGCCAAAAAAATGAGTGTTCTCAATCAAGGTGCTGGGTCTGTGGCACTGAACTCCAAAGCCCTGATTGATCCGTCGGGACATTTGCGAAGATATGGAGTGGCCACTGTCTTCTGGGTTTGGAATGAGGAATTCTGTATTGCTCCTGGCACATCCTCAGAGCTGTCTGCGGACTGTGGCCACCACTCCAATCCCTCTATCTCTCTTAAGCTTCAGGCCTAATCAGCAGGTTCATACTGTGTTATCTCATAAACACTACCTGGATTCCCTCCAATTTTTAAATATTCAAATATATATGAATATACATATATATATGTATATACACGCATATGTATATATGTGTATATGTGTATATATATGAATGTACATATGTGTGTGTGTGTGTGTATTTGAGACAAGGTCTTGCTTTGTTGCCCAGGCCGGAGAGCAGTGGCACAATCATAAGCTCACCTGCAGCTTCAACCTCCTGGGTTGAAGCAATCCTGCCTCAGCCTCTCAAGTAACCGGGACTGTACATTTGTGTCACCACACCCAGCTGATGTTTTTAAACATTTTTAGAAATGTATCTGGTTGTATTGCTCAGGCAGGTCTCTAGCTCCTAGCCTCCAGTGATCCACCTGCCTGGCCTAACCAAATGGTTGTGATTACAGGCATGAGCCAGTACACCAGCTCTTTCCAGTTTTTTCATTGCAATTGACACTTCCCTATTTCACGAACCTAATTGCTCCTCCAGTCTCCAGTCCTGCCCTGTAACTATCATTCTCCAATTTGCAGTCAGAGTTAGTTTTTTTAGAACAAAAATGTGATTGTGTCCTTCACTGGGTAAAGTGCTTCAGAGGGTCCACATTGCTTTCCAGATGAGATCCAAACTCTTCAACGTGTCTTACAAGGCCCTTCGTCACATGCCCCATCTCATCTCTCCAGCCTTGTCTCCTGCCTACGTTCCAGACTCTGCCGTAGGTCCCCCCCGGAACATTCTTTCTTCCCTCCTTTTCTTGGGAGAATTTTCCCTGAGGCCTTATGCTGGGTTCTGCATGCCCTGCTGTGTTTTTCCTAGATCTGTACTTCCTCCACCCTGGAATTTGGAACGTTGGACTGATTTGCTTATCCGTCATCTACATGTTCTCCTTGACTAACTCCAGTACTTTCAGGTTGTTGACAGAGAAGAAGCAACCAGTAAATGTGTTGAATGAATTCGCCTAAAAGTCACTTCTCTCTGTCCTAGAAGCCTTTGAGAATAAAGGTTGGCAGATATACAAGGAAATAACATTCACGCTTATATCTGTGGCAAACTTTGTATATCCTACAAACTAAAAGTTCAGTAAGATATAAGTAAATAAGTAAATATAAGAAAAGTAAGTAAATAAATATCTATCTTATAGTAAATTTAACTAATTGATTAAATAAACTTATGGATTGAGTCCAAAAGAGATTCATATATATATGAATATGAACATATATATCATGTGATCTTACCTCTTAGGTCATCCATTTAAAAAAAAAACCAAGGTTAGTATATTCAAAAGAATATAGTTTCAAAAGAACACTATGACTTAAATTGTAAATCTTATTTTCTAATAACTATAGCATCAAATGTTTAATATATTCAATCAGTTATATTTCCTTTTCAATTTTGATTTAAACTTTATATGCACATACACACACACACACACACACACACACACACACATACACATACATATATGTATGTATAAGTAGGATAATGGTATATCCAAGATACGCTCTTCTGCAATTTGGTGCTTATGTTTCTCTGGGATAGATTTCTAGGTGTAGGATTCCTGAGTGGAAGAAAGCCAATATGTCAAAGTATCATTTCCCCAAATCGCTGGCAAGAGGAAGTGTTGACACTCTTAAACGTTTTTCAGTCTCTCTGAGGAGAAAGAGAGATCTGTTTATTGCCCTGCTGTGAGCTTCCTTGATCACATGGAGCACCTCCCTGTGTCTGTTGGCCGTAGAGGCTTGCTTTTCTTAGTCAGTGCCTGTTCTCATACTTTGCCTGCATTTTGTTGGGCTTTGGGCCTTTTATTATTTTTCTTTGATAGAAACAGAGTCCCACTATGTTGTCCAGGCTGGCCTCAAACTCCTGGCCTCAAGTGATCCTCCCACATGGCCTTCCAAATCACTGGGGTTAGAGGTGTGAGCACTGCACCTGGCAAACTGTTAATACATTTTTGTAGAGTACAGCTATTCTCTCTTCATCTTTCATTTGCATGACAAATATTTATTCCAAATTTGTTTTTTTCATTAACTTTGTAGTATCTTTTGCAGTATAATTTATTTAAAAGTTTTATAATTCTATATGTCTATATTCTCTTTTATTACTTTTGCATAACTAGCTTTTATATTCATTTCCTGTGGCTCCTGTAACAAATGACTATAGACTTCTTGGTGTAAGAAACAGAAATTTATTTTCTTACAGTCCTGGAGGTAGGAAGTCTGAAATCAGTTTTTCTGGATCAAAACCAAGACGACATAGGGTGATGCTCCCTCCAGTGGCTCTAGAACCTGCCAGCATTCCTTGTCTCTCCCAGCATTCCTTGTCTCTCCCAGCATTCCTTGTCTCTCCCAGCATTCCTTATCTCTCCCAGCTTCTGGTGGCCTCCGGCATCCCTTGGCTTGCTGCCGCACCTTCCAGCCTTCGGGGCCAGCATCTTCCGACCTCTTCCTGCCCCATTGTCACAGTGCCTTTTCCTCCACTTGTGTCAAATCCCTTCTGCCCGTCTCTTATAAGTATACTTGTGATTGCATTTAGGATTATCCTCAGATAATCAAAGATAATCCCCCATCATAAGAGCCTTAATTTAATAATATCTGCAAAGACCCTATTTCCAAATAAGGAAACCTTGACAGATTCTGGAGATTCAGACCCATGATCTTTGGGGAGCTATTATTTAGCCTGATAACAGCTTGATTAAGGTTTCCCCATCCCAAGACAGTACATGTAATTGCCTAGATTTTTTTTTTTGAAAGTATTAGTGTGTACTAGTTCTGACTGGGAACACATTTTTATTTGTAATATAATATAGGGGTCCCTTTATATGTGCCAGATTAAACCTTTTTAACTTTTCCAAACTGAATTAAAATAGTATCTTTTTATTGATAAAAATCTTGCGTCTGTTCACAAATGGAACCAACCCAAATACCCATCAATGATAGACTGGACAAAGAAAATGTGGCACATATACACCATGGAATACTATGCAGCCATAAAAAAGAATGAGTTCATGTCCTTTGCAGGGACATGGATGAAGCTGGAAACCATCATTGCATCAAACTAACACAAGAACAGAAAACCAAACACCGCATGTTCTCACTCATTAGTGGGAGTTGAACAATGAGAACACAGGACACAGGGAGGGGAACATCACATACTAGGGCCTTGTTGTGGGATGGGGACAAGGGGAGGGAGAGCATTGGGGCAAATGCCTAAAGCATGTGGGGCTTAAAAGCTAGATGACGGGTTGATAGGTGCAGCAAACCACCATGGCACATGTATCCCAGAACTTAAAGTAAAAATTAAAAAAAAAAAAATACATTGTGCACACCATTTCTGGATTATTTATTAAGTTCCCTTATATATTTATACATTCCTATGCCTCCACCATATTAATATGATGAATATAATGTTACAGTATTTTTAATATAATACTGAAGGTGTTTATGGTTATAAGTTTCTCTTCCACACCTGATATTGGCTCCTTTCACGGTTTTGCTCTGACGTACCTCCATATTCATAGCTTTCTAGAGAAGGCATACATTTACTTTTCTTCTTTGGTGTAAGGATAATCTAAGAGTGAGTCTTAAATTTCCAAGTAGCTAAGATTTGTTTTGTACTCACAAAACATGTAAAATTACTGGCTGGGGAGTTAGCATGTTGAAGAGGAGAGATTTAATAGAAATTCTACCTCAAGCCTAAGTATAGAAATTCTACCCAAGCCCAAGATCATTACAGTGAGCACTATAATTAAAAATTGTAGGATTCCTTGGTGTAAGTAATCAGCACATACTAAAAGTAAAAATAAGCTTTATTTAATGACAGTCTGCCAGTATCTGTGGATTTTGGAATTTCTATTTTCATTCATGTGTGAGAGTTCTGGTTGTCTTTAAGTCCCACAAAAATAACACAGTGAAGATCAATTTAAGGCGCAGAGCCAGAAATACAGATAAGTTAGATGATCTCTTGAATGCTTCATTGGTGCCAAATATATTCTGTTAACTAAGAGGAAAAATAAATGAATTCATGAAAAAATACCATCCCACTGACCATGGGGCCTCACAAAGCACACACAATGTTTGTTTGTATGAAAGGGAAAAATGCAAACAACTTTCATGACTATGTGATGACCACGAGTCTAGGTTCTAGAAATCTGGGCCATGCAGACATCACCAAACCTTCAATGGGGTAAGAGTAGAGTGGACTCCTTGGAGAAGTGCCAGAGCTGGCAGGGAAGCATTGTTGGTGTTAACTCTGCCTGCAGAAGAAACACAAAGCCGCTTGATGTGGATTTTTCCTCCAATCATGTACCTGAGCCTCTCACCGTCCAAGCCCATACCTCTACACAGTAAATTTAAAGTTTACATAGACACTGAAATCAGCCCCTATTTTTTTCTCTTTCCTGTCCTTCTCTGTCTCTTTCTCTTACCCTCCCTCTCCCCTCCTGCCTCTTTTTTCTTTTTTAATTTTTGGAGGCAGGGTCTAGCTGTGTCCCTCAGGCTGGAGTACAGTGGCACAATCATGGCTTACTGCATCCTCAGACTCCCAGGCCCAAGACAGCCTCATCGTCCTGAGCAGCAGGGACCACAGGCATGCACCATCAGGCCTGGCTGTTGTTTTTTTCACCTTTTTGTAGAGACAGGGTCTCCCTATATTGCCCAAGCTGGTCTCAAACTCCTGGACTCAAGCGATTCTTCCACCTTGGCCTCCCAAAGCACTGGGATTACAAGGATGAGCTTGGCCTCTGCCTCTTTTTCAAATAAGGAGTCAGTAACTGTCTGACGCACCCAACGTATCATGCCAGAATACCTGGTTTGTGGTGAGGCTTCCTCCAGACTTTTGGACTACAGAGTAATGTGATCGCTTTTGATGCGCTCTACTTTGAGCAACTTTTATTTCTAAAAAAACTTCCACTGTACCCTCTAGCACCCTAAGGTTATACACCAATGACTATGCCAGCCAGCTCCTGTGCCAAATACTCCTGCCTGCTGTCGGCTGTCACTGCAGCACGGGCACACCTGCTTCCTCCTAACACCCCAAAGCTTCAGGGTCTTCATCTTCAGTGTCTCTCTTTTCTTTCTTTCTTTCTTTTTTTTTTTTTTTTGAGATGGAGTCTCACTCTGTCCCCAGGATGTAGTGCGGTGGCGTGAACTCGGCTCACTGTAACCTCTGCCTCCTGAGTTCCAGCGATTCTCCTGCCTCAGCCTCCTGAATAGCTGGGATTACAGGTGCCCACCACCATCCCCAGCTAATTTTTGTATTTTTAGTAGGGATGGGGTTTCACCATGTCGACCAGGCTGGTCTCAAACTCCTCACCCCAAGTGATCTGCCCGTCTCAGCCTCCCAAAGTTCTGGGATTACAGGCGTGAGCCACCACGCCCAGCCAGCTTCTCCCTTTTCTAAGGCTGGATTGCAGGAATCACCGCTCTGCCTCCACATTTCTGCCATTCTCTCTTCCCAGTCACCAAACCCATTCCATATCATTATCCACAGTCCATTCTTACCACAATAAGATAAGAACTTGCCACTTTGGGGCCATTAAGACCAAAGCCCTATTCTCTGCTTAGCTCCTAAAGGCATTTGAGTTTGTGACCCAAGAGCAGAAAAACTAAAAAATCAATGCAAAGAATCCATTTTTATTTTATGATAAGGAGATGAGGGTCTATTAAAACATACAAAGGATGATACACAGGATACAGTGACCTGAGACAATGCAGTGTCTGTGGACCTGCTGTTACTCAGCCTGCCTGAGATTGAAACTTATTCTAAAAATTACATGCTTTTGAAAATCTTATAAAGAAAACATTTATTTATCTGTTTGTTTGTTGAGATGGAGTCTCACTCTGTTGCCCAGGCAGGAGTGCTCTGGTGCAATCTTGGCTCACTGTAACCTCTGCCTCCCAGGTTCAAGCAATTCTCCCCCCTCAGCCTCCCGAGTAGCTGGGACTACAAGTGCACACCACCATGCCCAGCTAATTTTTATATTTTTAGTAGAGACAGGGATTCACCAGGCTGGCCAGACTGGACTGGTCTCAGACTTTTGACTTCACGTGATCCACCCATCCCAGCCTCCCAAAGTGCTAGGATTACAGGCGTGAACCCCATGCCTGGCTGGAAAACTTTTATTTTTTAGTTTGTTTTTTATTTCAGTTATTTTTAGGCAGAACATTAGTTGAATTCATTAAAATACATTTAAACAACATGAATTCAGGTAAACCATTAATTATTAACCATAATTTCCCTCATAACAGCTAATGCTTAAAGAATGTTTACTTACTATTAATTCCTTTAATCTCACAAAAACCTTTTGAAGTAAATATTAATATTATCTGCATTTTGCAGAGGAAGAAACTAGAGATTAGTGAGATTAAGAAGCAGCTTGTAAATTGGAAAACCAGCTGGAATCCAGGTCTCTCTGGGCCAAAACACAACCACTTAATCTTCTTTGCTACTTCATGTGTAGATAATACAGACTCAAAAAGCAGAAAAAGGGTAGATTTGCATTGTAGCACTGGAATTATTATTGCAATAATTGTTTAATTGCACAATACTCAAAAAAACAGTGCAGTCTGTGTTCATGCTACTATATTGATATAAACTCTTTTGAAAGAATTTCATAAATCTGTGAATATCAATTATTGAAATGCTTACCTTTTAATATTTGCATGAATAGATTAATTTTAATGAGTTTATTTTTACCTGTCTAAATTGGTAAACATTTAGGTTTTCTGACTTTCTTTGTTTCTGAATATTTTTTCCAGGGTCAACGTCTTTTTGAAAAGTTGCTCCAACTGACTTCACAAAATATTGAAATCAAGCTAGTGAGTGATGTAACAGCTGATTCAAAGGTATTAGAAGCCTTGAAATTAAAGGGTAAGGCCAAGGTTGATATGCTACTCTACCACTGGGTGTTCTGTTAAGATACCTTTAATTTCACTTAAAATAATATATAATTTCTTTATAACTAGTACATTTCACTTAGTACATAGTACATTTACATCTCCTTTAAAAAATAGCTCAATTAAAGTTTTTAAGTGGAGGAAATAACTAATCAATATATTGGAATTTTAAAAATACTGTTGCATATTAGTGTAAGCAAAATAATCTACTAGCCAATAAATGATGATTAACTAGAAAGAAGAATCTTTCCCTTTCTGCACATTTCAATGGTGTGATTACAGAGAATAACCACTTTTCATCAGAATAGACACTGGATTTCTACTTTTCTCTTGCCTGCCAAATGAAAATCCTTTTGGTGCTATATATTTAAAAAATAATATAGTCAGGTCCTGAAGTCTATGAATCATTGCCTGATTCATGGCTTTTAAGACAATTCCACAGGAGAACAGCATTTATATAGCCACTTTGCAATTTTTCTCACAATCTCATGAAGACTAAAAATAATTCCAAAATAACTTTGCTTATTTTCCTGTAATCTTCTGTAACTGAATTGAGCTCTCATGTCCTAACAGTTTTTACCAATTTGTAAAAATTGTTACCTCGAATTTATAATCCAAACTGCTGAACTGTAAGCCTCTAAAAGAAAAGGCATGTTTGAGCCAGTGAATGTGTTCAAGCTGCCAGGTGTCCCTGAAAGAGGACAGAGCACTGACTGACCTCAGTGAGTCATTCATGTCCCGCCTGATGGCATTACCTCTCATGTTTGTGCTGTTTAAACATATTGTGCATTTTTTTGCTTGTCATCTTCCCCACATTTTTAAGTGACAATACCTTCTAAAAATGGAACAGAACAGGGATCAAATAAGTGAGCCCAGTGGCCTTTCCTCCTGAAGAAGAATTGAAAGTGATAAAGCATATTGAAAGTCATAAACATATGAAAGACATAAACTTGGCCCTGCACATATATCTATCAAACATAAACATGTTTTCTATGCACAGGAAGATAAAACATGAGGTATTCATGTGTTTGAAAAGTGACGCTATGCTACTTGGGTGCAGCAGAATGTCTTTGAAAGTGCCTAGTTCAGTGGATTGACAGATATAATCAATGTGGGTTAGAAATGTATTCTTACTTTTCCTATTTTTTAAAAAAAGAAATGTGAAATTGGGTTTTCCCTATCTGATAATTTGTTAGACAACACTTCGGATTTTTAGGAATTGATTACTTTTGGTTAACTGAGGGTCCTGTATTTGCAGATGATTCTCCTTATGGAATTTACTGGCATCTCCTAGGGTTTGATTATCCAGACAGGATAAAAAGCTGATGATTTAGGAAGAGAAGGAGGGAGCCTAAGAGTTCTATTACTTCTTGACTGTACATCTGCAGCTCTCTTTCTTGCAATAGCTGATGCTAAATCTTGTAAACTCAACTGAAAGTTAAAGCTTGGGGATGTTAGGAAGCATAACAGATTTTGTTAGGTGTTGCTGAGTATTTAATGTTGTAGACAGCAAATAGCTATTGACAAATGTACGAATAAAGGCCTAGTTTACATTTCTATTGTGAATTATAAATTAAAATCTCATTATAGTAATTGCATCTCACAGAAAATGAGTGTTTGAATTTCCAAGCATATGTAGATACTACTGCTACTTAGGTTCTGTTGATATGTGAGAAGTCTGACCAAAATACAAAAGCAAATGATTTTCCTTCATAGTAGTAGAGCAATACACAGGACTCTAATTTCTCATCGCTGTTTTCTAGGTAGCGATAGTTGGCCCATCTGGCTTTGAGTGATGCACATGACATGTAGGGTATATAGAACATGTATAAATCCTCAGAATACCATTATTGTATTTCTGTCTTCTCATCTTGTGATAGAGATGTTAAATAACAGTGCATTTTAGAAATAATTTTTTTGAGATTATTTTAATTCCACAATTGAATATCTTGCTTAACAGTTATCTTTTTTTTTTTTTTTTAGAGAGGAATTCTAGTCTTTTAGCAAAATTCTAGGAAGTTTTGTCCAGAAATATCCCATAAAAAATAGGTAAATATAAAATGAGCCATGAGCAATTTCAGCTGCAAGAGTTACTGAATACAGAAACTCATCAAATATACTGTGAAAAGGAATAAAGTAGGGCTTCCCAGCAAATGGCAAAGATTTATAGTGCAGGTGTACATAGGCCCGGAAAGGGCCAGGCAGGCTGGAGAAGTCAGGCAGCTGGCCTGAGGCCCCAGATCCCCTCACTGATGGATGGTGTGCGGTCATTCCTGTTCCTTTTGCGTCCCACGCTTGGCCTCTCCCCTCCTTGACTCAGAAGTTGGAAAGATAAACCATCACTCCAAGGTCTCCAACTGTGGCTTGGAGGTGAGATGCTTTTGAAACCTAGTCAGGAAGTCTTTGCACCCAGGGAGGGATTTAATTTTACACAAGCGTCCCTGTAAATTCAAAATGGGTTTTGTAGTCGGGTTTCCTAATTTCGCTTCCTAACCATCTCTACTTGTATCCCTCATAAACATCTCAAATGCAACATGTCGTCTTAGCTCACGTACTTGCTTTCCCTTCCTGCACCAATGCAGCATCTCTCTCTATACCTACATTTCCATCTGCTCAGTCACTCGTGTTGGAAACTGAACACACTGTCATTCATCACATCTAATGAGCCACAGTCTATAGAATCTGCCCCTTCAGTCTTTCTTCTAGATATCACATTTCCTCCTCCCCTGCCTGCCCTATTTCAGGTCCATTAATTCTTTGCTCAAGCCTTTGTCGCCTTTCCTCTTTCACCATCTGATCTTCCACACAGCTACCAAAGAGATCTTCCACCACGTGGTTATTAGCAACTTACATGCTCACCTAAATTGCATGCAGGTGTGAGGATGCCTGAGGAATATCATACATGCAATAAAAGGCACAAGTATTAAAAATACAGCTCAGTGAATTTTACAGAGTAAACACATCCGCATAACACCTTCACAGATCCAGATGTAGAACACTGCAAGCAACTCAGAAAGCCTTCTCAATGCCCTTTGCCACCAATGCCCTCTGCAGAGGGAACCCCTATTTTGACCACTACCATAGGTAATCTTTATCTTTCTTTGAACTTTATATAAATAGAATCACAGAATTCTATATCCGGATTCCTTATCTCAGTTTTATGTTTATAAGACCAATACATGTTGGATACAGCAGGGGTTTGTTTTACTCCATTGTATGAATATAATGCAATGGATCAGTTCTACTGATAACAGATGTTTGAGTTTTTCCTGGTTTGGGGTTTCCTAGTTTTTCCTAGTTTGGCCTCTATAATGCTTCTATGAGCATTCTTGTACATGTCTTTCAGATGCCTACACACACTGATATTGCTGATATAATAGGCTATATATATGTTCCATTTCAATAGATATTGCCAATCAGTTTTCTAAGTGGTTGTACCAGCTAACACTCTCACAAGCAATATGTTAATGTTCTGTTTGCTCCACATCCTTGCAAAATTTGGCATTCTTTGTTCTTTTGATTTTAGCCGTTCTGGTGGTTATGTATCATGTTGTGTCTTTAATTTTCATTTCTCTGATGGCTAATCCTACTAAGCATCTTCTCAGATGTTTATTGACCATTTCTGTATTCCCTTTGAGAAGATGCCTGTGCAGGTATTTTGCCCAGTGTTGTTGTTGTTTGTTTTTGCTTTTGTCGGCCCATTTTTATTATTAGGCTAGATTTGAATCCTTCGTTGGATGTATGTATTTCAATACCTGCATCCATTTGAGGCTTGTTTTTTCACTCTTCTGCTGATGTCTTTACGTAAATGGAAATTGTTCATTTTAATGAAAGCTGATTTATTAATTACTCCTTTGTTGTTGATGATTTCTGCATCCTGTGTAAAAACTATTTACACAGTCATGGAGATTTTCTTGCTTGTTCTGTTCTAGATACTGTATTATTTTGCTGTTCAGGTTTAAGTCTGTGTTGAGTTTGGAATTTATTTTTACTTATGGTGTGAAGTAGCAGTAAAGGTT
The DNA here is from genome assembly GCF_009761245.1 of Sapajus apella. NCBI lineage: Eukaryota > Metazoa > Chordata > Mammalia > Primates > Cebidae > Sapajus > Sapajus apella. The sequence goes on from NW_022436989.1 coordinate 6,212,761, forward strand.
AATTTTGTACATATGAAGAGTCATTTATTGTTAAAACTTTCTTCACTGCATGTTAGAGGCATCATTGTTAAAAATGAGGTGACTATGTTTTAGTTCTGCCTGGGAATTCTTCACTGTGTTTTCTTAGTCTACTTCTTTATCCCAGGACACATGTCATACTGTTCACCTTGCCTTTATGTGTTACAGATGGTGTAACTTTCATCTTTGTTTCTCACTTTTAGAACTGCCTTAATTATTCTTGGACCTTCAGGTTTTGAAACAAATTTTGGAATCATCTTATCATAAAACTTATAAAATTGTGTTACACTTACACTGACTCTGTAGACAAACTTGGTGAAAATTGGCATTCACAATACCGAATCTTTTACTTCATGCCTATAGCATAGCTACAATATTTCCTCTTCCTACTGCTTTAGCTGTGTCTCTCAATTTTTAACATGACATAAATTTCTAAATTATTTTTCTGTCCAAAAAGTTTTCTGATTTCTACCTGCAGTCTACTTTGTGCTGTGGCCTATTTAGAAATGTAGTCCTTAATTTTCAAACATTTGGAGATTGTTCTTTTGTTATTTTCAGTATGTATATTCATAGAATATACTTGGTATGATAACAGTCCTTTGAAACTTTTAGAAAGTTACTTTATAAATATTTATTTATTGAGATAAATTTGTTTTATAAATATCAAGGCTTTCTATTGCTTTCATACAGCTTTTCATTTTCTGTTTTTGCATTTTGTCAACCCTCATAAGTCTTGACCAGAGAGTGTCTAAAAGCTGAAAGTGGAGATTACGTGAAATGGCTTCTCATTGTCTGACACATCGTCTTCATTGGCAGGCTTCAGAAACAAGCTAAATGAGACGTGAGATTGTCATTGACATCCTCTGCTTTCTTCAAATCCACTTTCAAGCAGGATGTGCCACTTGCTGCCACCACCTTCTTTTAAGTCCCGTTCTTTCCGCTCATGTCTCCCAGCAGATGCCTTTGAGACCCTACTTCTCACCAAACCTGATCCTAGTAATGGCACAGCCATGTTACTGAACTTTTATATTATTAACAAAATTTTTGTTTCTGGTTGTATATTTTAGTCCTAAGCAAAATATTATCCCTCAAGGATACCACTGTATTTTTAATTATGTTATGTTATAGTTATTATTGAAATTAAATTGAAAATTAAGAATTATTTGTCTACCAAAACCAGAAAAGTAAATGTACTTTCTGTAACATGACTACAATATTTGGTGCCTCTGTAGCCTAGCAGAAAATTAAAACTAAAGTCAGAAAATATAAATTTTCTTTTGGAAAATAAAAGCAGGCTTTTATTGGTTCGTGGTTGGATGATAACATGAGGAGTGAAATAAATGTCATAAAAGATTTAGAATCAGTGACCTAGAAGTTAAGTCCACACTTTCTTTTTTCTTTTTTTTTTAAAGGCATTTGAAACCATTTAGGATCTGAAATCTTCCTTTTCAGTCTCATTCTTACTATTTGCTATAATTGACTTTTCAAGTATCTGAAAGCTAGTTGTGATTTCTCAAATACAACCTACTTTTTCAGGGCTGTGTTTCTCAAAATGTGCTTTTCCCTGTGCCTGAAATACCCTCATTTATTTCCCTTGTCAATTTACAAGCTCTTTTCTGTCCTTTTTTGAGAGAGAGAGAGATTATGTCTTACTTTGTCACCAGGCTGTAGTACATTGGCACTATAATAGCTCACTGCAGCTTTGAACTCAGGGGTTCAAGTGATGCTCCCACCTCAGCCTCCCCAGTAGCTGAGACTACAGGCATGTGCCACCATGCCTGACCAAGTCCATTTTTAAGCCTCACCCTTAATATTTTCCTTTTTACCTTCAACTCTTTACCCTGGTTGGTCTTACCATCTACTTTTTCTCCATTCATTAATTATTAATCCAACAATTATTCCCAGACTGTGTCTGTCATGTGGCAACAAGATAGGCTTTAAAGATGGGAAGTTGACTAAGACATGAGCCTCCCCCTAACTTCAAAGAGCTCAGAGTTTGGTAGAGAAGACCAAAGACCAGGTGATAAGTGAAATAAAGTGGTCAAGACTTTCCTGAAACGTCTACACAGAGTTCACTGTTTCTGAATCGCTTTTTGCAATAGTGGTTAATGCTCAGGCTTTCCACTCAGCGTTGTTCTGTACCACCAAGAGTGTCGATGGTGCTATGTAGCTTTAAGAAACAGAATGCACTACTGTTGTCTCTTTTTTTCTAATCAGAATTCCATTCTGCTTGTTTTTGAAGCTTACCGGAAAATGTCAGAGCAAGTATTCTTTCCCCAAAGGATCTTTAGTTTGTTGACTGAATATTAGGGAACTTCGAGAGCTCTGTCATGCCACCAGGAATAATGCAGTGACAACTTTGTCACAACTTGCCACCTGGTCTGTAGCAATCATAAGATGCATTGCAATATCAGAGATGTTAAACTGTGAAGACTAAATGTTTCAGAATCAATGACTTACAGTAATAAATGTTATTTTAAAATATTTAGTAATAAACTAGAAGATTCAACTTAGAAGCTTTTAACATTAATAAATTAAATTAAAATGACCCTTCCTAATACCACACTGAGAGAGGTCGATTTTAAATCAAACTTCTTATAACAGGGCTTCTTTGTAGTGCAGTGACCATACTCACTGGATAGAAACTTGGAGAATTCAATCTGTGCTGGTTTTTTAAAAATGTGAGGGTCTTTAACAGACCCCCTTGATGGCTAGAGCATTCAGTGATAGGGAGAGTGCCTATCCAAAAATATAAATAAGCAAAAACTACTATATTACCTGAAACAGGAAGGAAGTTAGGCAAATCAGTTTTTATTTGCAATTTCTATAGGAAAACAATACAATGAAACCAGAAACCTGAAATACACTGGAGAAGAGACCGTCTCCTGGGGTAGACAAGAAAGATAGCAGAAATCATATTCCCAGCTATGTGGTGTGATGAACTGCAACCCAAATGAAGAAAGAGGGGTTAGTCATGAGAGCTTGGTTCTAAAAAGAAGAGGGATAGCAAACATTCAGTGGTAAACATAACAGGCATGAAAAGGCTCAGGTGATTGTTCCTACGGACATTATCTGCTGACAGAGAGTGACATACAAATAACAAATTTCACTTATGGGCTAAACTCTGACACTATGTGCTGTTCGGTCTTTAAAAAAAATAAAAGTGTTTTAAATTGGTTTTATCTAAAAAGTAAAAATCACAAATATTTATTATGTGCAACATGTTTTGAAATCTGTATACATTGTGGAATAGCTATATTGAGCTAATTAACATGCATTATTTCATGGACTTATTTTTTTGTGGTGAGAGCACATAAAATCTACTTCCTTGGCAATTTTCAAGAATACAGTCTTGTACATTGTTATTAACTATTGTCACAATATTGTACAATAGATCACTCCTTATTGCCAGTGATCAGTCCAGTTACACAACTACAGAAAGATATTCATCCTAGAGTTTGGGGACCTCTATTCTGTGCCTCTTTCTCCTGATGGTGCAGCACACTGTGGGCTTGGGGTGCCAGCACAGTCCTGCTCAGCTGGTGTTGCAAGCTTTCGATCTGTTAGAATCAAACATGCATTTTCCTCCCACTCCCTTCTCTCCTGCACACAAACCTACAAGTGATTGAACATAGAGCTTAGTCTGTGCCACCTGTATATGTTTTGTGATCACTTTAAGGAGCTGATAACAAAACTTTTTTATAAGGTTTGGTTTTGTTTTGCCAGAGCATTTGTGTGTCAGGAATTTTCTTTTCTTTTCGGATTCTTCAGCTATATAGTAGATAGATAGATAAATAGTAGGTAGGTAGATAGATGACAGATACATAGAAAGATATAGATAGATGATAGAAAGAAAAGAAAAGAAAGGAAAAGAAATATAAAAAAGAGAAAGGAAAGGAAAGAGAAAAACATGAGACATACATAGAGAGACAGATGGTGGGTAGATAGGTAACATACATGGAAAGATAGATATTACTAGATAGAGAGATAGATGATAGTCTTAGTTCATTCGTGCTGCTCTGATAAAATAGCTGAGACTGGGCAATTTATAAAGAACACACATTTATTTTCTCACAGTTCTAGGGTCTGGATCAAAGCACCAGCAGGTTCAGTGTCTGCTGAGAGCTGCTCTCTGCTTCCAAGATGGTGCCTTGTTACTGCATCCCCCAGAGGGAGCAAACACTGTGTCCTCACGTGGCAGATAAGACAAAAGGTCTAAAAAGAGTCTAAGCTTGTTCCTTTCAGCCCCCACTACAAGACACCAATACATTCATGACTCAGTCACTTCCCAAAGACCCACCTCTTAATACCGCCACAGTGGGAATTAAGTTTAAACACATGAATTCTGGGGGATATTCAGATCAGATAGAGAGAGAAATCGATCTTCCGATTTTCTCCCGATGAGATTTTAAAATTAAATTTCTAGATTTCCCTGTCCTTTTGTCCACACTGTTTCCTTTCTGTTACTTTTTGTTTGTAAAGGCAACACAAAGCATGCCGTTGGAGTGGACTCGGGCACAGTGACCATGCTCAGGCCTCTACATCCCCTCATCTGCTGCCTTGCTGGCTAAAGTCATATATTTGCTGGGTGACTGTCTCAGACACCCAGTTTAAAAGTGACCCCAACTTGTCCTTATTAGCACTATAAGGCAAGTAAGTGAGCTAATTAGACAGAGCCTTGCCCATGTTAGTGAATACCCACTAGCCACGGGGACCTAATGAGCCCTGGCTGGGCACCTTTAGGTCACTTGGGTTTCGATCCCACAAAGCATTGAACGAATGGTAGAGATTTGATTGGCCTTTACTTGGGACTAAATCTTATTCATGAAAGTGAGAATCTTAATTGAAATAAGATTAAAGCTCCTCCACTCTTGTTAATAACGTCATATTTTTAAATTATTGAATTCTGGTGCTCTTTTAGCTACATTATTTTAAAAAGGACAGGGAGATGCTGAATTCTTTCTGTGGGATTGTAAATGTGATCTTTGCCATGGCTTATTTAAATTCGAGAAAGTTGTACTCATTCATCATTGATAACCCATATTTTCATTTTCACATTCATGAATTAGGCTTAACAAAATATTTGAAATGGAAAATGTATTCCTAAGTCTGAGCATAGGAGCATGTGTCATTTTTTGAGTTAGTACAAGCCGCCCCAGTTTCCTTCTGCATTTTACAAGGTGATTTTTGAATGCTGTACTTCAGATCAGTGGAGGATAGCTTATTGAGGCTTTTTTTTAAACGTATGCTCTACTGCTCTGTAACTACTCTAAAACCTAGCTCTACAAGTATACCTGAATGTGCTAATTTAATATGAGCCTTATTAAGTATCATTTGGTAACTTCCCTAAACTATATTATTCGAGCTTTCAATCTTCCCGTCTGAAAGGTTGGCATTGTTAAGGAAGCTGAACATTTCAGAGTATTTTGCTGTTCAAGTGAGGGACGGCTCTCATGATTATCGTGAATGTGGAATCCTCTGGACAGGGGGCTTATGAAGCTGCTTGGTATTGGGTCCACTCTGATAATGGCCCAGATGGAAGTCAGGGTGCCCTGACCATCACCCAGGCATGCTGTGCCAATGTGTTCATTTCACACCTTCTCAAAGTGAATGCCACTTGGGCTCACGCTTGAGTGCCTGAAGGCTGCTGCCTCAGTCGTATATGCTGCTGTCAAAACTTACTGCAAGCGCTCCTGCCTTCCACCGTTTTCTACGACACACCAAAATATCTGGCAGCAAGGCAGGAACCTTTCATCCTGTGCTTGTTTGGCCACATTATGCTTTTCAGTGATAATGAGCAGAGTAATTCGCATAATAATTAGGAACAGGTACTTTTGTGTCCCAGGACTTGTGCTGAAATTCTAAACCTGTCGTTACTGTGTGATGTCACCATAGGCCAGCACTTGCTCTGAGCCTTAGTGTTTTTTTGTTTTGTTTTGTTTTTTCAGTAAAATGAGGTTGATAACCTCCCTAAGAGCTATGAGAATTAAATTAGATCATATATAAAAAGTGTCTGGGGCAGGTGCCTACCTCATAATAAACTGTTAATAAATGACATCCACGATAGCTGCTGCCTTGATTTACCCAAGTGTGAACTATTTGTGTTTGACCTGTCAGTGCCACTTAGTCCAGACTGGGTTTATTTTTGCTGCTAAATTACAAACCTAGGTCTGTGATTTTCTGATGAAAGAAAAGCCCCAGTTTCAATCGTACATTGCAGATCGTCTTTGGGAACGCAGCTGGTTCGTTTGCCTGTATGGTTGTGCGCTAACTCTTGCTGGCTTCAGTTTGTACTGGAATTGTTCAGCTGGTGACACCTGTGACTCTCCCTCTGTATTTTCAGTCTCTGTTCTAAGAGCTACCCAAGTTAGTACTGCAAGTCAATGTGTTTAAACTTTCGAAGGGTTCATCTGATACGGATAATAGAGTTGTACCCGTCTAAACATAAAATCTAAACATTTGCTCTAAAACATAGAATCTTGTGCTACAGAGTTTATTTTTATCCTTAATATATCAGAACCTTGGCATGAATATCATTTTCAAGGAAATTATATGCATATCCAACCTTGTGACAGGAGAGAAGGAGAATTTTATCTACAGGTATTGATCAACTTACAACCTATGCAACTTACGACCATTCGACTTTATGACCACAATTGCTACCCACGACTGCTCCGTATCTGGCAGCGCAAACGTTGCCCAGCTGAGCGTATGACAGTGCGGACCAGCTTCCGGCAGCACTACCATCTCCGCGTGCACCATTTCAACTGTTATCCCAGACTCGGTACAGCAATTTGTGTTTTGTGTCTTGGATATTTTTCATCAAACCCCTCCCAAGAAGTCTACCAGGAGGAAATTGTCTTTGTCTACGCCTCAGCCTGCCAAGAAGGAAAGAAAGGCCATCGATCTCCACACGAAAATGAAGGTAATTAAGCAGTAAGAAGGAGGAAAGAAAGTGAATGTGATCGCACGTGATACGAAGTTATCACACTCGACTGTGCCGATGATTTTGAAAGATAAAGAAAGAATTCGTGAAGCTGTGAAAGGTTCTGCACCCATGCAATCAACAGTTATAACAAAGCAACGAAGCGGGCCCATCCACGAAATGGAGAAATTGCTATATATTTGGATGGAAGATCAAATTCAAAAACGGACACCATTAAGTCTTTTTACTGTGCAGATGAAGGCGAGAAGTCTATTTTAGACTCTGAAGGAGCGTGCTGGAGAAGATTAGAGTCAAGAATTTGTAGCAAGCACTGGCTGGTTCCAGAGATTCAAGAAAAGACCAAATGCACAGTGTTCGAGCGACTGGAGAAGCAGTGAGTGCGGATGAGGAAGGAGCACGTAAGTTTGTTGATAGTCTGGATGAATTAATTACAGGTGAGGGATATCTAGCAGAACAGATTTTCAGTGTTGATGAAACTGGATTATTTTGGAAACGATGCCAGCACGCACTTATATTCACAAAGAGGCCAAAAGCATGCCGGGATTTAAAGCATTTAAGGAAAGGCTAACTCTGCTGCTTGGCGGGAACATCGCAGGGTTTAAGCTGAAGCCGTTCTTAATTTATCACTCAGACAACCCGCATGCGTTCAAGAATGTTAACAAGCACACACTGCCCATCTACTTTCGTTCTCAACGTAAAGCATGGATGACACAAGGATTGTTTGAAGACTGGTTTATGAACTGCTTTATTCCTCAAGTTCGAGAATATTGTTTGGAGAAAGATATTCCTTTCAAGATTTTATTGCTACTCGATAATGCGTCTGGACACCCACCACATCTAGGTGATCGCCATCCAGATGTAAAATTTGTTTTTCTTCCGCCAAACACGACTCCACTCATCCAGCCTATGGACCAAGGTTCAATTGCTACATTAAAGGCCAACTATCTCCGAACCACCTTCGATCAAGCAATATCCTCTATAGATGCTGACTCAGAACTAACATTGCGAGATTTTTGGAATCACTACAACATTTTGATGTGTATCAAGAATATCGCTACTGCCTGGGAGGCTGTGATGACAAAGTGCATGAATGGCATCTGGAAAAATTGTGTTAAGCACTATATTAATGATTTTGACAGATTTGACAGTGAACATGAACTTGAAACGATTCGGGGAAAAAATAGTAAAACTCGCTAAAGACCTTTCTTTGGAGTGTGAAATGGAAGATGTCGAAGAGTTGCTAGACAAAGAATCCGGAGAACTTACAAATGAAGAGCTAATCGAACTGGAAGAAGAAAGAGTGGCGGAAGAAGAAAGAAGAGAAGCAGAGAAAGAAGAGGAGGAGCCAGAAAGAAAGTTCACCACTAAGGGATTATCACACGGTTTATCTTTACTGAATAAACTTCTTATACATTTCGAAGCAATGGACTCAAACATCGAACGATTTGCAAGGATTGAACGGATGGCGCACGATGTGTTTCGTCCGTATCGTGAAATTTATGAAGAAAAAAAGAAACATACAATTCAGACAAAGCTCACCATGTTTATGAAAAAACCAACTCCGGTAACCCCAACTGCTGCCTCAGATGACGACATCAACGATCTGCAGCCAAGCACCAGCGGCCAATAAAATGTTTCGTAAATGTTTATATATTTTGATATGTTTTGCATTTGGGAAAATGTTTCCTATGGTATTTTTTACACCTGTATTTTGTATTTTTGTATGTACCTGTATTTTGTAATTTTGTATGTTTTGCAAATATTAAACTAGTTGTACTGGTAATGCAGTGTTTTACTTAAACCTGACGAATGTAAAAATAAGAAACAAAATGATGTAGAGATGATACAAATGGCATAAAATGAACAAAGAAAATTATGATATATAACAATAATGAAAGAAAATTATGATAAAATATGACTTAAAGATTTTTATAACATCATTTCACAGTACTGTACATATAGCCCACTCAACTTACAACCAAATCGTGTTACGACCGGTCTGTCGGAACCAATCGTGGTCGTAAGTCGAGCACTAGCTGTAATTTATCTAGTTGTGGTTTTATGTATTTCTATTCTAGAGATGCTAGAATTTGGGGAGGGCACTCTTTAAGAGGTGAAGAGGGGTTGGTGATTCACACTTGAAATCCCAGCAGTTTGGGAGGCTGAGGTGGGAGGATCATTTGAGCTCAGGAGTTCAGCACTGCAGTGAGCTATAATCAGTGAGCTATGATTTACCACTGCACTCCAGACAGGCAACAAAGTGAGACGCTGCCTCTTTAAAAAAAAAAAAAAAAGGTGGGGGGGCTGGATGCAGTGGCTCATGCCTGTAATCCCAGCACTTTGGGGGGCCAAAGCGGGCAGATCATGACGTCAGGAGTTCAAGACCAGCCTGACCAACATGGTGAAACCCTGTTTCTACTAAAAATACGAAAATTAGCCAGGCATGGTGGTGTGCACCTGCAATCCCAGCTACTCAGGAGACTGAGGAAGGAGAGTCATTTGAACCTGGGAGGCGGAGGTTGCAGTGAGCCCCAAGATCACACCAGGGCACTCCAGCCTCGGCAACAGAGTAAGACTCTGTCTCAAAAAAAAAAAAAAAAAAAAAAAGAAAGGAACTTAAGATAAATAAAAGTATAAATGTGAATAAAAGTATAAATGTAAATAAAAGAATAAATAATAATCTTTCAGAAAGCCCTTATAACTCCTAGGGACCCCATGGTGAGCATTTTTAGCAACTAGCTCTTCTGTTTTTTAGTCCCAAACAGAAAAGCTAGTTGCTAAAAATGCTGATCATGGGATCCCAGAATCATATGGGCTTTCGGAAGCCCTCATCCCCACATCTGTGTTCACACATCCACCTGTACATTCTGAAGGGTACTGGAGACTTTTTTCCTTTGTTGTAGTGATAGACTTGTTATGTTGCCCATGCTGGTCTCAAACTTCTGGGCTCAAACCATCCTCCCACATTGGCCTCCCCAAGTGCTGGGATTACAAGTGTTAGCCACCATGACCTGCTAGAGACATGTTTCCTTCTGACAGAGCAGTTCCTGCCTTGCCTAGAGTAGCCAGACAGAGAATATTCATTATGCTCATTAGTGAGTCTATGCTTCTTATTTGAGTAGGATCTCTTATGCTCATTAGTGAGTAAGACCATTACTCATTATGCTCATTAGTGAGTAAGCTCTCTTACTTCTGTGACTCCGAGTCTCCGTTTTAGAAGTGGACATCCCGATCGCACTTGCTGTTTAAATCAATGTCGTGGGAACTGGTGTGAGTTAAGATGCAAAGTTCTGTTTCTGTTGTTTCCAGCAGGCTGTTCAGCATGAACCATGGCCGTAACCTATTATTTCTGTGTCCTCTTTCTTCCCATACCATATTTTATCTTTTTTTTTTCTAGCTCACTTCCTTCCATCCCTTTCTCATGCTTGGTGATACTAACTTCCTCCTCTGTCATCCACAAAACAGGTATTCCACATACTCACAGCTATACCCACATTCTAAGTCTCCTAACCAATGTCGTTCCTCTTTGTAAGATCATGCCTCTTACTGAACATAACAAACACACAAAACCAGAGGTTGTCAGCCTGGGTCGCTCCCATCCCAGTGCTCCATGCCAGTGCACTGTCCGTATCTACGTGCATCTCCACCTCTTTTCCTTCAGCCTCAGAAGGAGGGTATCTCTGAATCTCTTTCCAAGGCTGACTCTTCCACCTGAGACATCTGGTCTCACTTTCTGAGGAATTTCATTCAAGTTTTTTTTCTCTCTTATCTTTACATTTACCCTTTGCTGTCTCCCTGCAACATGGAAACACACTCAAGTCAATGAGGGAAAGGAAAAAGAACTCAGCAACAACCATCCTAGATCCCCTCTGGCAGGTGCCCCTCACCCAACGCCCGCCCTTTCCTCCATGTTCAGGTTTATGCACTGCTATTCCCACCCCTGTGTTGTAAGATTGACTGAAAGGACAGAGAGGCAGACCCAGGGTGAAATTTAGCAAGTTTATTTCAACCTGCCAGGCTGGCTGCCTCACCACAGGCAGTGAAGGCAGCAGCCTGGCCTACAGACTATATGAGTTACATAGCGGGTTTGCAGGTGGCTGGGTGCTATTCTAAGAAAAACTGCGTCTTGTTTCTTAGGTGGTAACATTCTGCTTAATTGGGTCACCATCCTGGGTTCGAGAGCCAGGTGTGATGACCACATCCTGGAACCAAGGCCCTGTTTACAAGGCTTGAGCTGTTTTTATTGTGAGCTTGGCTTAGCAGGGGAGAACGGGGAGGGGGTCTATGGGCTTGCTTTGCTGTGTCAAGACTCGATAATTCATAAAGAACAGAAATGTATTTCTCACAATTCTGAAGGGTAAGATTTACAAGATCCAGGTGCTGGCATCTTGTGAGGACCTTCTTGCTGCACCATTTCATGGCAGATGGTGGAAGGGCAAAAGAGGACCAATCCTGTCCGTCAATTCCCTTTATCAGGCCGTTTAACAGGGAGGCGTCCAATGGTTTAAATACCTCTTAAATCCCCACTTGTTAATACTATCACATTGGCCATTTGGTTTTGTTGTTTTTTGTTTTTTGAGATGGAGTCTTGCTCTGTCACCCACACTGGGGTGCGGTGGTGCGATCTCAGCTCATTGCACCCTCTGCCTCCCGGGTTCAAGTGATTCTCCTGCCTCAGCCTCCTGAGTAGCTGGGATTACAGGCCCACCTGGATAATTTTTAAATTTTTATTAGAGGTGTTGACCTTCACCATGTTGGCCAGGCTGGTCTAGAACTCCTGATTTTAGGTGATCCACCCACCTTGGCCTCCCAAAGTTCTGGGATTACAGTTGTGACCCACTGTGCCTGGCTGGCCATTTAGTTTTAACACCTGAATTTTGGAGGGAACACCTTCAAACCATAGCAGAGGGAGTGTGAAGATATACAATTTTGTAGGTTTATGAAGAAAACTGATAAATTGTGGTTCCTCTCGAGGAAAGAGTACATGCTACCAACCTAAAAGGAAGAGGCAGAGGCACAAAACATAATGTAAAGAGTTTACTTCAGCCAGTGAGGACAGCTGCCCGGAAGACTTAGACTTAACTCACGTTGGATATGACCTCCCTTCAGCCTTTGTTATAAACAGGTTTTTAAAGGCAAAAATGGGAAAGAATGGACTGATACAAGTTGTTTGTCAGGAATTCTCACTGGTTTGCAGAAATAGCATTGATCAGTGATGGGCTATATGTTTTTAAGCTATAGGATGTGTCCAGTGTGGCGTTATTAGTTAACGTACAGCTATTTATGGAAGTAATAAGCGGTTTCAAGAGAGGAATGCGTAGCTCCAAGTGGGGAGTCACAGCATGATTGCTGTCTCATTTTCATGCCCACCCCACCCCACTGGCCTGATAATTTGAAAGGACTTGCCTTCCTCAGATAAAAGAGCTTTGCTTTCCTCAGTGCAAACTAACTATATAACAAAATGTAAGATAACTAGTAAATACAAAATAACCGTACAGTAGCCATATAACTACTGTATGTGGAGCAAGAGATAACAGTAATTCTGCTTGGTGTCTTAGCAAAAAAAAAATATAGCAGTAGTTCAAAAATAGCTTTAATCATCATTATACCAACTTGATAAAAAGCAGCAAGACCAGAGGTGCTACATACGAGTCATAGTGCACTTTGTGCCATTGGAAGGTCCTGGCCTCGGTGGAGACAAGACTCAGTTGGGATGAGATTCTTTTTCAGCCAGCGTTTTATTCTCCAGGCCTATTGCTTTCAGTTGCCACAACAGCTGCTCAGAGTTAGGTTCACAAAGATCATTTACAAAGACATACACTGCAGCACGGTTTTTAGAATTAGAAAGAGTAAACAATGGCGCATACACAAGTTGGAATACGAGTCATCTAAAACTCACGTTAAAGGCGAATAGCCACTATAAACTAGAGGTAAAATCCCAAGCCTGCTGGATGGACAGAGCCCCTCTTGACCAAGAGGACCCCAGAAAAACCTGAAAAACTGAGTTCCTGAGCATGACGAGAAAGGAATTCAGACACACCTCATGTCCTCTTAGAGGTCAGACACAAGTGACCAGCATTAAGGTTAAAACAGAGATCGTAAGACTGACAGGACAGACTCTTTGTGACAATAAGATACAATATTATAAACAAGACCTAAGGCGATGCAAGGCAAGGGTGAAGTCACACCCTGTAAAACCAAAAAATCTCGTTAAATTGGTTTTTGTATTAACCCGCTCTAACATGGCTTACTTTCTAACCTGACTCCGCTACAACCTCACGTGACAGCAGACTCCCATCTCTTAAGCGTTTCTTTCCACTGACTTCAAGATTTCAGACAAAGCTTAACTCTTTCAACCAGTTGCCAACTAAAGAATCCCTAAAACCCACCTATGACTCATAAGCCTCCACTTCAAGGTGTCTCACCTTTTCATACTGAACCAATGCATACCTTCCGTGTATTGATCTGTGATTTCACCCACAATTCCTGTCTCCCTAAAATGTATAAAACCAAAGCATAACCCGAACACCGCAGGCACACTTTTTCAGGACCTCTTGTAACTCTCTTCCGCAGGCTATGGTCAGTAATAAACCTCTGTAAAACACAGAGTTTGATTTTTTCCACCGACAAGGGAAAAATGTTTAGATTATATTGCTAAGTGAAAAGCGGTAGTCTGCAAAACAGAAGCTATTGTGTTACTTCATTTTTATTCAAAGATAATCTTATGTGAAAACAGCTACTGTAATGTGTTAATAAGGGTTACGTTTGAGTGATGAGATTCTGGCTGATTTTGTTTTTCTCTCTCTCTCTCTCTCTCTCTCTCTCTCTCTCTCTCTCTCTCTCTGTGTGTGTGTGTGTGTGTGTGTGTGTGTGTGTGTGTGTGTGTGTGTGGTATCTTTTCTATCCAAGTATAGGGTGGGGGTCAAAAGCTCAGATTCTGGAGTGGGAATATATACTTGGCTTTGTCACTTGTGTGACCTCTGTGAGTTATTTATTGGAGACAGGATCTGGCTCTGTTGCCCAGGCTGCAGTGCAGTTATACAGTCCTAGCCCACTGCAGCTATGAACTCCTGGGTTCAACTTATCCTCCTTAGCCTCCCAAGTAGCTGGGACTACAGGAACATGCCATCATGCTTGGCCAAGTGCTGTTTGTCTGTTTGTTTGTTTGTTGCAGAGATGGGTGTCTCACTGTGTTTTCCAGGCTGGTCTTGAACTCCTGGCCTCAAGTGATTCTCCTGACTTAGTCTCCTGACTCAGTCTCCCAAAGCACGGGAATTACATTTCTGTGAGTTGTTTAAACGCTTGAAACTTCAGTCTCCTGATTTCTACAATGGACTAATAATAGTAGCTACTAAGAGGATTATTCTGAAAATTAATGAGATAATAAAGTATTTAACATAGTACCTGGCACATGATGGGTACTTTAAAACATTTTTCCAAAAAACATGAGCATATTTTATAAGGAGGGAAATGCTGTGAAGGAAGGAAGGAAGGGGCAGTGAGTTCACTTCATGAATGCTGCCTTAAGATGCAAACCAGTGGCCAGTCTCCCTGGTGAGGGCCACAGTACTGCACCCACGAGCACCAGAACACCCTTCCTTGCTCAGTACTTGGGATATGCAGCCTAAACAACAAATTCCCATTCCCACACACATTCTCCCAGGGAAATTCCCTCATTTATATCCTAAAGGACTTCTCAGCTAAAAATACCAACTTATAAATATTGAATGAGAATGAGTTAAAACTACCCATGGATACTAAATCTTTCATGTCATTTTGAGGAGGAAGTGTGCAGAGATAGGATCTAAGTCATTCTGACAGGCTTGGGAATGGCTCTGTGTTTCCTCATGAAGCCAAACTTCTGCTTTCTCCAAGGAGCCTACGCCGTTGCATCCCCACATGCTGTGCAGAACAGGCAGGCGCTTGATTCCAGGCTGTCACAGTCAGCAAAGAGGCTGATGAATGAATCTAATTATTCACAAAGCAACGCTGATGAGAAGGAAAACGCCAGCTTTTGAAAATGAAGTCTATGCTTCTGTGTTCCCTTAAGCAAATTTCCTAAAATTATGCCTAAGTAAAGATTGTTCATGCTTCAGTTTGGGAAGGCAGTATTGAAAGAGTGGCACCTTTACTCTGGTTTGATGTTTCCTTAAATGGAAATTATGGTTATCTTTTAAATTAACCTTCTCTAAAAGGCTCCTTTTTTTTCTATTTTTAACCCACAGAATCAATATTACAGTGGTTCAAGTTTGAAAACCTTGAAGGTTTTATATATTACTGGAAAAACAACAGCATGGTACTGTACTTGGCACATTGCTGAGGTTCCTAGCAAAATCAGTATTGACAAAACTTACTCATAAGCTGAGGGGAGTTTTACATTATTTAGTTTAAGATTGTAAAATAACTCAGTGACATTTTGGAAGTAATAAGTGGCTGATTAAGTCTCTGAGTTCTATTTGAATTTCCGAGTTTGGTATCCATCTTATTCTAATTTGGAAACTTAGGCGGAACTTTGTTTTCTGATTGGTTGTTACTGAGTCTATGCCTAGAAAAAGATGTCTTTGTTTAGGGCTGCTCATGTTTCAGAAGTTTATATACATTCAACAGCATTTGCTGACCACCTGCTAAGGCATCATGAGAAGTTGAGGTCCCGACCCCTGAAGTCTCAGAACAATGGTGAGCTATCCTGAATTTTTGACAGTGCATTCTCCAAAAGGAAGCAACACTCTCTTCCAACGCCTTACTTCCTAGGAGCTCGTGGAAATCACACATCCATCCTCTCAATTGTCTCTAAACCCTTGCCTCTGCAGGAGACTTATTTGTATCCACACTTGTTTAAAGCCAATACTTGGCCGGTGAATATGAATCTGTTTTTCCCCAGCTCAAGTACCCAGTGAGTTTTTCCCAAGTATAAATTCCCTTCGGTATCTAATGGGCCTTATGTATTCGATAACTCAGTTAGATGCTGCTTTGTTTTCTCTCCTGTTTGTCCCCATGTGTATCTCCTGTTCCCATGAACAGGGACCAAGTCTTCCTGGATCACCTCCCCCACATCATGAGTACTTTGGAGCGCTTATGTGCCTGCTGGTGAGGCTCCTCTGCAAGAATACATCATCGTATTTAACCACAGGTTAGGGGGAGGCAAACAAAATGAATCCTTTAATTTCCCATGCTATCACAAAGAATGACTTTTGCGAACAACTTTCTATATCGCAAGACATTCCCTGCCTACCCATAGGCCAACATACTCTGTCAGGTAATACCTGCATGTATTTCATTAAATGGAAGGCATATTTATTCTGAATTTGTCGTGAGACTTGAAAAAGTTCCAGACAATTTGGGAGCCATAAGGAACAGAGGAAAATTGCTCTTATGCCTTCTAAATCATTTTGATTAGGAAATGGGAATACCAGCTGCTATTCAAAACCATCGTGTTTTTGAGGAACTTATATATTAGTTTGACAATCTAAGAAGTACGTGCAAGGTGAATAGACCTGATATTACAATGTTTCCAATTAAAAAGCAGGAGCTCTGTTGAATTTTCAGCAGAATAGTGTGAAATCACTCTGCTAGCTAGAGATGGCTCATACAGAGAAAGGAGCCCCAAGCTTTGGCTTTTGATTACATGGGCAGCAGAGACGCCTCTGTATATAGTAGAGCCATGCTGGACAGGATCTGGCCTGGGAAGAGTTTCCCAAACTCCTTGTTCCTCTTCTTCTGTCCCTTCCACAGGGTCCTAAACTAGAAGCCACTGTGTTGACTGAATTGAATTCCTGCCATGTACATAGAGCTACCAGTGCTCAATTACCATTTACTGGCTTGAGTTTCCAGACAAGAAGGAATTTCATCCCCGCTAAGCTGAGAATGAGCTCCTCTGATAATAAACATCTCTTCCTGAATTATGTACACATCGTTCATTGCCCTCTGGTTCAGTTCTAAGCTCTTTTCAGTGAATACCCTATCTCTCCAGAGCTGTGGTTATAACCCTCCTCATCTAATTTGCCCTTGAGAAGAAACTGAGAATGTCATATTCGCCTCTGGATTCCAAGAAGGAGTTGTACACACTGTAGATCTCTTCTTGAGAGACCAGTTCGGTTGGACTCTCCTTAAACTGCCTTTTCCACTGAAGCCTCCCTGCCTTCTCCTTGTCAGCTCAGCCTTTACGCTCGCATAAGACACAGCAGGCCCTGGCATATGTGTTCAGTGCATGCCAATCCCCCATTTGTGGCACAGCAAGCTGTCTGTTTGGCACCCCCAGATGCCTCCTTTCCTCATTTTTACTGTTTTAGGACACTGTTTAGTTCCTCAGATGAAATTGCCTGAGAAGCCATTTTGTCACATTTATGTCGATTCCTTGCTGGGAGGAAGGATAGGGGGAATGAGATTTTCAGAAGCTAAGGAGAGAGGGTGAGGCACACACTCTCTAGTAATAAAAACCTGCCTTTGATCACCAGGAGGTGGGATACACATTCAACTGTCAACGCTGTAACATTTCAAAATTAGAGGGTAATCATATGCTTTACCAAAAGTTCTTTCACTTACTAAGACATTCACCAAAAAAAACCCACAAATCGCTGGTGTATTTGCAATATGATTACAGTTAATGACAGTTCCAACTAATAGGTGTTCTTGTATGTGCTTTACTTGTATTCTTATTTAACCCTCAGCCATCCCAAAAAGGTAGTTGCTGTTATTTTCACTTTACATATGAGAAACTGAGACACAGAAAAGTGGAATCACGTGTCTACAGTCCATGGGTCATGGGTGGTAAAAGCTATGTGTTGTGTTCATTCTTTTATTATTATTATTATACTTTTAAGTATATTATTACTAATATACTTTTAAGTAGAACGTGCAGGTTTGTTACACAGGGATACACGTGCCATGGTGATTTGCTGCATCCATCACCCTGCCATCTACTTTAGGTATTTCTTCTCATGCTATCCCTCACTTATCGCCCTGCACCCTGTTATCCCTCCCCTGGCCCCTCATCCCCTTACAGAGTGCCCCATGCATGTGATTTTAGTCAATATTATTGAACCTTTAGCAAAGACCTTAGAAAATGACGGAAATATCCACCTTCTTCTACTGAGCTTAGCAACTTTCAAATTCCATTTAAAAATGCCTAAGATATCTGTACAGTGTACAGATATGTGTACAGTGAAGCCATTTTATAATACATATTTTGAAATTTGGTAAAGCATTGCTGTTTGCTCTCAGCAAGACAGGCTGGAGAATACGGGACTGGCACTTTTCCTGGATTGCAGGTGCAGGTGCATATCGTGATGAAATAAGACAGACTCAGATTACGATTCTAGCTTTAGGACCTTGCGTGAGTTAATCATTCATCATTTAACTCATTCATCCTCTTAACAAATGTTTATTGCATCTTACAATGTGCCAGACACATGAGGTACTTATGGAAGTGACTTGATCTGATTTGGATTTTTAAATGATCGTTTTGTTTGCATGTGGAGTTTGGATTAGAGGGGCACTGAAATAGGGAATCTAGTTAGTGGGCTGTTCAGATACACCCAGGCAAGAGACAAATGTGGCTTGGACTAACAAAGGTAAAAAAATAAATATATTCAAAATCTGTTTTGAGGATAGACCTGGCAGAACTTGATTATGTCTTATCTGTGGGGATGGGGCTAAGGGAAAGAGACAAATCAAAGATGACTCCTCAGGGTTTTGGTCTGAGCAAATGATTAGACGGTGTTATCATTTACTGAGATAAGAAAGCTAATAGAAATGAAAAATATCTTACATATGATATTATACAAAAGAAAATTGATATAGCTCTACCAACAAACAAAAAACTATTTAACAAACAAAGTAGACTTTCGTGCAAGAAGACTTTCCAGATATGGCCATTTTATGATTATTAGAAAGTCATTGTAATAGATATAACTATCCTATCTTTGAAGTAGACCTAAAAATAGTCCCCAACTATAAAAACCAAAACTGACAGAACTAAAAGGAGATAAATGTATAATCCTAGATTAGAGATTTGAATGCAACTATCTCAGTTGTGTTCAAATGTTACAGAAGTACAAGATGATCTCTAGGTAATCCTAGGAAGCAGTTATGATGTTTCTATGGGGAGATTTGAACAATTAATAAATGGGTATTGAATAACACATACAGAGCACTGCAACCAACAAATCCAGAATGCACATTCTTTTCAAGTGGAGTGAAGTTTTTGTGTAAGTAGACTGTATGGGAAGCCATAAAGCAAATCTCAACATATTTTAGAGGATTTAAATCATACAGAGTATGTTTTCTCTCTTTAGTAAAACTAAGCTAGAAATGCAATAACAAAAAGACAGTTGGAAAACCTCCAAACGGTTGGAAATGAAGAATTCCATTACTTATTCTAAGTAATGCTGGATTAACAAAGCAATAACAATGGAAATAAACTTTAAAACTCTTTCATAATATATCAAATTTGTGTAATGCAGCTAAAGTAGTGCTTAAAGGGAAAATCATAGTCTTCATATGTTAGAAAAAAGAAAAGCTGGAAATCAATCATTATGCATTCATCTCAAGAAAGTTTTAATCCCAAGAAAGCAGAAAGAACAAAATGTTAAACATAAGATCAAAAATTAACGAAATTTTAAAAGTGCATCACAGAGAAATTCAATGAAGCCAAAAGTTGATTTTTGAAAAGATTCATAATTTCATAACCCCCTGGGGAGACTGGTCAAGAGAATAAAGAAGAAAGCAAAACTTACCAATATCAATGTGTGGAAAAATGAGCATATGCAGATATATATATATATATATAATATGTAATATCTATAGATATATAGATCAAAAACTAATGAAATTTTAAAAATGCATCACAGAGAAATTCAATGAAGCTGAAAGTTTATTTTTGAAAAGACTCTTAATTTCATAACCATAACGAACTTGCTTTTTTAACCATAATATCTATAGATATTGTACATTATATATATTATAACTAACAGTTACATTATGTATAGATATTACTTATACATATTATATATGGCATGCATAATATACAATATCTATAGATATGTATAGATATATAAATATTGAGTATTATATATATTGTAAGTAAAGCAAGTTTGTCTTCAAAGTTGTTTCAATATTTTTAATATTTGTAGAGGTCCTAGAAGCAAACAATAAGAAATAAGTGAACTTTGTGGCCTATAGGAATATATATATGAACAAATTAGTGGGCTGGCCTCTCCACTCTACAGGTGGAGAAGCCTGTACCTAAACCAACCTGAGCACATTTATAATCAAGTGGCCTGTAGAAATTTGCAAGCCTCTGAATTATTTTTCCCAGAAAGCTTGATGCCAGACAGTTTACCTGCCATGGTCAGCACGGGCAGATTTTAGCATGCCACCTTATTGGTCATTTTTCAGCACTACCCAAATAGCTATGCTGTCGAGTCTAGGAAGTTACCTAAGAAGCTTCCCTTTAATGAGATTTGAAAAGGATTGTCAGTTGGAAATGACAGGATAAGAAAAGAACATAGTGTTCAGATGTTTTGCCAGGGCTCCTTAATTTTTAGGTATTATAATTGAATAGAAATTAGGGGTCTTTTTAAGATCTCATGACTTCTGGAACCATGAAAAGGTAATCAGCAGGGCTTTTTCAATGTGATAAAAGCTTATGTGGGGTTTTCTGTCCTACAGAGCTATGTCTGGGGGTTTATGTTCTCATGGGATGCTTTCCTGACACCATATCAGAACTACAAGCAGCGCTGGTGGGTCTGACCAACAACTTCAGAAGAAAACCCAAACGTTTGTGTAGAACAGTTTAGCACAGTTTTACATTTTGTGAGCCTCCTCTCTGATTCCTGGCTCGGCCTAACTTGGCATTCTTCAAATCCTATTTTCTTTTTTAATGAGGCCAACAGCAAATTGCTAAAATATTATCCCTGCCCATCATGTTTCTCGGAATTTGTGTTCTGCCCGGCATTTACCTTGTTATAATTACACCTTTTACAGCGACCCAGTTCTCTTCCCAGACTGATTCTTGTTCTTTATTAAGCTGAGCTAGAACTTTTTTATAGAGCCCATGAGGTGCCCCAGGAAGAAAGAGTCAACATTCAGGATGAAGAAAGAGGGTAGAGCCATATTCACTGATGTTCTTCCTTTGTCACGTACGACTGTTTTTCATCCCTGAATTCTCTACATTTTTCTATCAACCAGTTCTGTATGTCCTGCTGCCTCCACCCTCACCTTGAAAGTATTTTTCGATTTTTTTTTTTTGCATTAAATTTTCCCTCCATCCTTAAGCCTAAAAAAGTTTCATTTTCTCTGCCTTTGGCCTAAAACTCCCTGACCTTTCCTGTATACTTTCCTTCCATTTTGGCAGAGCCATGTATCTTCCAAGGGAAGAAAATTCCCACAAGCCCACCTCACCAAACCTAGAAAGAAGACCATCAAAATTACTTAAAAAGCATCAGTTCAATTCTGAGGTCATTACATTTGCTATTAAGTGATTCACAGGTCATTAACTGCCCAGACTCTGTCTTTCAAGCACAGCTGTTGAAGGAACTGAATACCATAAATTATTAACAACAGTAAAGGAAAAAATGTTGGGGGAGAGCAGTGGAGATGGATAATTTAATCAAATAGTAGAGGCGCTGAGCAGGATGAAGTAATGAGATTTGAGGCTGGCTCTATGCCAAGGGAAGATTGATATTCCAAGGGAATGCATGTCCAGGGAGTAAATGGAGCTGCCAAACCAGTGGAGGCCATGGAAAGATCTGTGAGTTAGGGAAGAAACATTTCTACAGATGTAACAGTGATGGCCATTTGCCATGTGCAGTATAAAGTAAAGTCTTGACAGCCAATTAGGGGGATCTTGAAGATGCTGACAGTTAAGAACGGTGGATTAGATGTTTGTTCCCCGTAGAAAATCTAAGGGCCACTCAGAAAAAAATTTTCTTATTTGCATCCCTTTCTGTAGCCACAAACAGAACACCAGGAGAAGCTGCATGCAGCTAACTCTTAGCAGTCCTTCATTAAACAAATTTGCCAAAACACAGTTTTCAACTCCCCAATGATGACACAAATAGTAGTAACAGTAATAACGAATGCTTGTTGAGAATTAGATGCCCTTTATTACCTCTTTTAATTTTCTCAACAGCTTTAAGAAAACTGTTCTATTATTTACTTTTTTTCAAATAGGGCTCTGAGAGATTAAATTACTTGCCAAAGGGGACAAGTTAGTAAGGCATGGATGTGCAAACTGTCTGATTTTAAAAACCCTCCACTCATCAGAGCCTGCTGTGCATCAGGCAGCATCTGCTGCCTGTTGGTAGATCCAGGTTCTGAGAGAGACAGGAAGAAGGACCTCTTTCCACACTTGTATTTGGTCTTATGTAATCATTTTTATGTTACTCAGAGTACACAGAAGTAAATGCAACACATTCCCCCAGCCACGCACATAAAGGAAGGATCGTCAAAGATCCCCTCAGCTGTCTTTGATGACTCCGATGGTTATAAAATAAAGCACTTAGTATTAACAGGCTTTTTAAAAAATTGAATTATGCAAGGTAACACAAAAAGTGAACCAAGTACAAGCCCGATACAACATAAGCTGGTTTTTTTGTTTTTTTTTTAATTATAGGCTTCCAATCATTCATTCCACCGACAAGGACTATGTTTCTTCCTGAGCACCCACAGAGTCTATGGGACAGTGATGTGTCACTGTGCCTACTCCTCACTCAGAGGGCCCCATAACCTCAAATAGCCTTATCATTCAACTACTACACTTGCTTGTGTCTCAGGAATTGATTTTTTAAATTTAAGTATTCTACAACTTCACAAAGTTTGATTTCCCCAGAGAACACTCAAGATAATTCCTCAGATGTTAGTTTCTTACACACCAAATATTTCCAGTAATTAAGTTTCTCCGCAAAGTTCATCTCTTTTTTTGAAACTTCCCATTCTTTTACTTAGATCATGGAAACTCTATAGTGACTTATCTTGAATGCCTCTCCATTACACCTTGTCGGTATATTTGTCACTCTCTAAGGAGGACTACCAGACCTCCTGCTAGCAAGGGGCATAATCAGCCCTCAGTCCATTTGCAGGATGCCCCTGCAGCCAACAATAGGGCAGCTGGGCTGACGGGGGCAGTGGATGCAGAATACCCATGAAGTGCAGGGAGGGAGTAGCAGGCGTTTTACCCCACGGATCCTGAACGCTGAACTTCAGATGGCTTCTGGCATTAGGTGCTTTATTGTTTTCGGGATTCTGCGTTGTCTTGATCAGAATTTATTTTATGAGCATACCTGGACAAACCTAGTATTTTCTCACTTGCAAATTCCCTTACAAAGATCTTTACCACCCTTTTTTCTGTTTCTGTCTGAATATGAAGTGTATTAGTCTGTGTCCAATCAGGAGACAGAAACTACATGGCAACTTAAACTAAAGGAAAATGTAATAATAAAGAATTACTTATCTCTGGTTCAAACTGACTATAAGAAAAGTCTGTATGTTACAGGAGGGATGGGGGAATATGCAAAGCTGGGTTGCAGACATGTTGGAGAATGTGTGGTTGCAGCCCACTGGATACTGAAGTTGGCTGGTCTGCCTGTGGTATAAGTGCAGCCCAAATGTTGTATGGGATATGCTTATACTAAGGAATTATGATTCTTTATCTGAAATTCAAATTTAACTGGGAGTCTTGTTTTGTTTTAATATATCTGGCAATCCTGCCTCTGGGATGCACGTAAGACATAGGTGAGCCATAGCAGGTGGCCAGGCATGCAAGGAAGCAGAGGAAATAGGGGGTCTTGGCTACATGGTGTCCATGTGGAGAGGGCCATAAGAATGTTACCACCAGCTCAGGCCAGGGCTGCAAGCACCCTGAGGGACTGTGTCTTTTAGGCATGTGGCTGTCACTGAGCATCACTAGGTCTCTTCACACCCACACCGGTGGCCCACCATACATCAGCTGAGAACAGCAGGAGAGCCCCCTTGCTTCTGCACTGTCCCTCCAGTACCTTTACTAAGAAAGCTCAATCTCATGCTCTTTGTGCAGGAGAAAAGCTGAAAGGAAACCCCTCCATTATCACAGAGCAGGCATTGAAGGACGGATTTGGAGATGCAATAGGCTGACGACTGGCACATGAAGCCTTATTCTTTTCTCTACCAACTGCACAAAGTGTTTTTTTTTTCTTAACTCACTTTACAAGGTCACATTCCTTTCATGTAAAATACTAATCAGCTCATGTTAATCTTACGCAATGTCTGCAGAGTAAATGACACATGATAACAGCTCTGATAGTTGGTAAAGACCTCATTTCTGGTAAAGACCCACTTCCTTGTTCATAGACAGCCATTTTCTCAGTGTGTCCTTGTGTGGTGGAGAGAATTGGGGGTCTCTCTGGGGCCTCTTCTATAAGAGTGCTAATCCCATCCATGGAAGCTCTGCCCCCCTTGTGAGTGCACACATTCAGACCATGGCACCTATCACAGTCACTTGTGCATGTGCTTGAGAAATGTGCAACCCGAAAGTCATGATTATAGAAGATTGAAGCTTGAGTTAAATACTTTCAGGCAAATGAATTAACAGGGATGCAGGAGGGTTTTTCTGAAGAACTTTTCCCAACTCTCTGCACTGGTAGACACAAGAACTACACTAAAAGAGTGTTCCAGGCAAAGTGTTCGGTTAACAGCCTGCCTCTCTGTTAGGTGGGTGGCGAGGATCTCTGGGCCAGCCCGGCCCTTCCTTGAAAGGAAGTTAGACACTAACAACTTCAATAACGGCAAGGAACACGGCAGCTTTCTACTCCATCTTGCCGTGTTATCCTCCCCGAAGCTGCTTCTCTAGTTAATTAGAGAAGCTGCTTCTTTTAAAGTGTCTCCACTTTGCTTTATAACATGCTCACACTTGCTTTCCCGCCTCCCTAAATCCTTATACTCTCATATTCTTCTTACCATTCCCTTCCTTTCCACGGTCCAGGAGCATTTCCCACTTAAAATTTCTGAGCTTCTCAACTCAATGAAGACTTAGAGACCTTTTTAGATTACACACTGAGCTTTCTGCTGGGTACAGTGAACCGACATTAATCGGAAGAATTTAATTTTAAAAACTGTACATGTGTCTCTGGTTCTGTCACCCAATTGAATGGCCGTGTGCTTATTAAATGAGTTGTGTTGTTTCTTGGTAACTTGTGAAGGGAATACTAAACGTGAGCTAAAGCTGGTTCATTCATTCATTCAGCAGATATCTGTTGAATGCCTCTGGGTGTGGCCAAATCAGAACCCTGTTGTTGTGTTACCCTCATGAGGCTTATGACCTAGCAAGGAAGACAAATAAGAAAGAACTCTTGTGATGAGTGGTTACAAAAGGGAACTGCACGGAGATTTGTATTTCGGAGCACTTTCCTCATGCAGGTGCCTCGATCTATTAACTCATTTAGGGCTCACGAGGACTCTGTAACATACTTCCTCTCTCTTTTTTTTTTTTGAAACAGAGTCTCACTCTGTCACCCAAGCTGGTGCAGTGGGGCTCTCTCGGCTCACTGCAACCTTCGCCTCTCAGGTTCCAGTGATTATCCTGCCTCAGCCTCCTGAGTAGCTGGGAATACAGGCACATGCCACCACGCCCAGCTAATTGTTGTATTTTTAGTAGAGATGGGGTTTCACCATGTTAGCCAGGATAGTCTCGATCTCCTGGCCTCGTGATCCACCTACCTCGGCCTCCCAAAGTGCTGGGATTACAGGCGTGAGCCACTGCGCCCAGCTCATACTTCCTCTCTTATTTCATCCCTATTTTGTAGAGGAGAAAACCAAGGCACAGGTTTGAAAGGTGTGTACAGGGACACTTAGCCACTAAGTGGCAGAAGCAAGATTCGAACCAGGGAGTCTGATGTCCGGGCCCTCGAGTCTACACCAGGAACTAACTGGAGATCCTTCGTCAGAGCCTTTCTCTCACCTCCCTCCCTCCTACTGCACTCTCCCTTCCCATCCCGTTAAGCTTATTGGCAGAATCAGGGGCTGAGAAAGGAAGAAACCAGAGGAAAGATCAGAGCGTGTCAGGTGCCTGCATGTCCAGCAAGGTGAGCACATGCCACTCTGTACCACTAAGAAGCAGGAAACCCAGGGGGGCCAAGGAATTCCCAGCAGGCGGCATCTTCAGATGTTAAGCTGGACCACCCAAACCCTCTCCCTGTGTCCCCATTTTCTGCTCCATCGTCTGCCTTCCCAGTTCCTGGAGTTCACTCTACTGTCCCACTCAGCTCCGTGATTCTTGCTGACACCTGGAATTGCCTATCCACCTTGTCCTGGTCTCATATATAGTTTAACTGTTACCCATTCCTTCTTCAGAAAAAAGTTCAATGCCACTGTCTTTGTCCTGCAGTGGGGTTTGGCAGGAGCATTGAGATCTGATGGCCACTGATTGAGTTCACAAGATGTGGGCTCCCTAAGCCTGAAGCAGTGCTAAGGAGAACTTAGAAGCTTTAGAGGCACTGAATACAAGGTTGGCTGGAATAAACGTTGAAAAGAAACCCTCTCTCCTTCCCGTCCTCTGAGTTCCGTGATAACTTGAGAAATAAAGAAATGAATTCCTGTCTCATTTGGAATGGAAGACACCTTGTAATTTTATTCTGGAAGAAGAAGAAATATTGAAACTCTTGGTCCTCAAAGGAAGGAACAAATGAGTTAACATTTGGGAGTTTTGTTTAAGTCCTGTTAGCTAGTCCTGTCTTGCTGCCTAATGTTTCCTTTTGTTATGAATTTGGCTTGGAATGGAAGTCTTTAAAGTTAAATTTAACCACACCTCCCACATAGAAAGGATTGTTCTTCTACAATGCTGGCTCCTTTTCCGCCCCAGGACGTTTATTCTGATTTTGTTGGAGGCCACGACTGATTTCCTACTGTCAGTTATTCAGAGACAGAGAGTGTGGGAGGAGACAGAGAGGGACACACAAGATAGAGGGGAGGGTTTGCAAACATTGATTCATTTTCTTATTCAGTCTTATTTTTCATGTTTATTAGACCCAGAATCATGGCCAGTTCTGTGCTACTTGCTGGAGATAATGAACAAAGCCAAGCCTCTGATGGACCACTTAGGATGGATCCTTCCCTCCCTCCCTCTCTCTCTTTCTCCCTCTGTGCCTGCCGCCTCCGCTACCCCCAACTCTCTTTCTCTTCCTTTAATCTTTCTTAAAGAAGAATATTGAATAGGGGCCTCATTAGCAATCAGTCTTTTCTGATAGTGACTTATTTCAAGCATTCCCACTTGTAAGGGTAACATCTCTATAGGGTGTTAGATTCATTCAGATTGTTGTGTGATTTTGAGCAGGAGGCAAGGAGAGTCCTAAATTTGAGCTTAAAACCTTGGGTCTCGGCTTACTTGGTATCTGTGGGGAACAGGCAGGCCATTCCCTTCCCCTGAGATTCAGTCCCATGTACACATCACAAATACCTAACCAAAGAATGAGCTAATTTTCTTTCAGTGACCAAGCTGGAATTAACATGAACAAACTTTTTATTTCTTTTGTTTTGTTTTATTTATTTTTAATTTTACTTCAAGTTCTGGGGTACATGTGCAGATCTTGCAGGATTGTTACATAGGTACACACATGCCATGGTTTGCTGCCTCCATCCCCTGTCACCTACATTGGGTGTGTCTCCTAATGTTAGCCCTCCCCAATCCCCCCACCCCCTGCTATCCCTCTCCTAGCCCTCCACCCCCTCCAACAGACCCCAGTGTGTGATGTTCCCCTCCCTGTGTCCATGTGTTCTCATTGTTTAACACCCACTTATGAGTGAAAACATGCAGTGTTTGGTTTTCTGTTTTTATGTCAGTTTGCTGAGAATGATGGTTTCCAGCTTCATCCATGTCCCTGCAAAGGGCATGAACTCATCCTTTTTATGGCTGCATAGTATTCCATGATGTATATGTGCCACATTTTCTTTATCCAGCCTATCATTGATGGGCATTTGGGTTGGTTCCAAGTCTTTGCTATTGTGAACAGTGCCACAATGAGCATACGTGAGCATGTGTCTTTATAATAGAATGATTTATAATCATTTGGGTTTATACCCAGTAATAGAATTGCTGGGTCAAATGGAATTTCTATTTCTAGATCCTTGAGTAATTGCTACACTGTCCTCCACAATGGCTGAACTAATTTACACTCCCACCAACAGTGTAAAAGTGTTCTGGCTAGAACTTCCAATACTATATTGAATAGGAATGGTGAGAGAGGGCATCCTTGTCTAGTGCCAGTTTTCAAAGGGAATGCGTCCAGTTTTTGGCCATTCAGTATGATATTGGCTGTGGGTTTGTCATAAAAAGCTTTTATTATTTTGAGATACGTTCCATCAATACCTAGTTTATTAAGAGTTTTTAGCATAAAGCGCTGTTGAATTTTGTCAAGGCCTTCTCTGCGTCTATTGAGATAATCATGTGGTTTTGTCTTTGGTTCTGTTTATGTGATGGATCACATTTATAGACTTGTGTATGTTGAACCAGCCTTGCATCCCCAGGATGAAGCCTACTTGATCGTGATGGATAAGCTTTTTGATGTGCTGTTGCATTCAGTTTGCCAGTATTTTATTGAAGATTTTGCATCGATGAGCCGGAGTCTCCCTCTGTCACCCAGGCTGGAGTGCAGTGGCACAATCTTGGCTCACTGCAACCTCCGCCTCCTGGGTTCAAGCAATTCTTCTGCCTCAGCCTCCCCAGTAGCTGGGATTGCAGGTGTGTGCCACCACACCTGGCTAATTTTTTTTATTTTTAGTAGAGACAGGGTTTTGCCATGTCCCAGGCTGGTCTCAAACTCCTGACCTCAGGTGATCCACCTGTCTAGGCTTCTCAAAGAGCTGGGATTATAGGCGTGAGCCACTGCTCCCAGCCAAGGCTTTTATTTCTTAATTTTATTTTAGATGGAGTCTCGCTCTGTCACACAGGCTGGAGTGCAGTGGTATGATCTCAGCTCACTGCAGCCTCTGCCTCCTGGGTTCAAGTGATCCTTCTGCCTCGGCTTCCTGGATAGCTGGAATTACAGGCACCCACCACCATACTGGGCTCATTTTTGTATTTCCAGTAGAGATGGGGTTTCATCATGTTGGCCAGGCTGGTCTTGAACTCCTGACCTCAAGTGATCTGCCTCCCTGAGCCTCCCAAAGTGCTAGGATAACAGGTGTGAGCCACTGTACCCAGCTTAAGAATAAGCCTTTCAAAGTACTAAGACTTGATGGTTTTTTTCCTTCAATTATATATACTCAAATAGAAAAAAAAATAATGAGAATATGTATATTATATTCTAGATTAATATTTTCCTAAATAAGATATATATCTCCCCAAATTACATAAATATATAATCTTCCCCATTTGTGAATACTATTTAAAAATTTGACCATTTTCTGGAATAATTTGTACTTTTGATGAGAAAGCAAAATATTTTTATCTTCCTTATTTGCTGGACATACCAATTCTTTTTTCCTCAGACTATTTTCCGGTTTTCACTGTTACGATTAAAATATCTGGTGTAATTCAAATTAACTAATCTTTGCATGTTATTTTTATTTGTTCATTTCCTCTCTGAAAGTGTTTAAAATCTCTGTTCATTTCCAATGTTCTGAAATTTTAGTATGATATGTGTGTGGGCCTTTTTAAATTTTTTGCCAGGGATAGTTGGGCTTTAAAGTTTTTAAACTTAGATCTTTCAGTCCTTGGGAATTTTACTTTATTATTTGTAATTTCTTCTTCTCTGATTTTGATTCTCTCTAGAACTACCACAATTAGATTTTGAATATCTTAGTTAAGCCCTCTCATTATTTTGCTTACATTTGTCATCTTTTTTTTCTTATTTTTAAAGAGATCACTTTTATTCCCTCTGAGCCTTTGAGATATTAGTGCCCCTGGATATATCTTTCTTGCATCAGCTTTTAGTCATTTCAGTTTCTTTATTTTCACTCTGTTTGTAAGTAAATTACTCCTTTTAAACATGCAGGGTATTATTTCAGCATTCAGTTCTGCCGATTCTTGTATTAGATTTCCTCTACTGAATTATTGTTTTGGATTTTTAAAAACTTCTAAGTGCATTGCCTTATCTTTAGATTATTGTCTTGAAACATCTTTGCAAATGTCCTAAAGAATTCTTGTGTCTTCCATTTTACCTAACTCAATAGTAGCCATATCATTTCTTTAGCTGGTAAGCCTCCTCTAAGCTGTTGATGTATTAGATGAGGTGTCATGCAATAATATAAGTAGGTTTATCATCTCCGAGTCATGGCAGATTGGGCTGTGGAATCTTCTGGCACTATTGGACAGCAAATGGTAAGGTAAAGAGAATAAGGTTGGCTTTTCCAAGAAAGCAAAACTCCTCCAAAGCTACTGAATCCCTGTCCTCCCGGCCCTGCAATTGTGCTGGACTCTAAGAGGCTGCCTTCTTTCAGTGAGCACGGGCACCAACACAGATGCCCCGGGAGTACTCTTCATTCCCGACTGTCCTCCTCCATGGCCATATAGATAGCCAGGTGACTCCAACAGGGAGGAGGAAGAGGGAGGAAGCCGTAGCGTGTGCCCAGGCGGCTACCAATGACTTTACCTTATTATTTTTTGATATAACTGAGCCGCTGTAGATAATGTTTCTGCTGACTCATTTTAGGTGTAGAATTACTAAATTGTGTGCATAATTTAGGCAATATTACTTAAGTAAATTTCATTTTTAAGTAGGTTTATTAAAGTACAGTCTTTATTTTTAAGCTTAATTGTTTCTGGAAGCAAACATTCCTATAGATAGCTTAACTGTTGGACTAGAAGTTTACATACGTAGTCAAAGCACAGTATTTCCCAAGAAGCAGAATATCCTAATCATAAGACAAAAACATGAGAGGGAAGACACGACTCCTAGAAACTACCCCTACGGGTTCAAAGTTCTAGACTAAAAACCAAGAATCAAAGGCAACCTGTGAGAAATTCTACAACATAGTTTTGACAGTATTTGAATAGGTATGTTAAAATTAAAAGTGCATTGTGCTCTTAAGATTCTTTTTATTTTTGTAACTGGAAGACCTAATTGATTATCTTAAAAGTTTCCTGACTCTCACTTACTGAATTATTTGAAAACGACATGTCATGACAGACAATTTTCACCCTTTCGTGTTTCCCCTTTAGCCTTCTAGCCAATGAATTCTAAAATGTTGGTAATTAAATTGATTGAACTGTACTGGTTAATAAAAATTAAAGGCCCCAAGAATGGGCGAACTATAATTTTTTCATTGTTCACACAAATTAATGTATTCAGAAGAAGAGATTGATGGATCAGATAAATTTCTGCTGCAAACCTTGCTTTCAGGGAACAGGTGAAAACCTTTCCAGAAATCTATAATTATTCATAGTGCTATGTTTCCCTTTGATATATGCTTGAGGCTCATTAGCATTCTTTTCAAAAGCGAGTGATTAATTTCTATAATGCTATTAGGAATGCATGCATATGGGATAAATTATAGTTTAGATATAAGATAATGTTAAATACTGAATTTAAGTAGTGGTTACATTACAGGAAACTGGTAGAGATACGGGATTAAGCATAAACACACAGCTTTAATGCAGGGCTTCTCACCCTTGAAGCTGTCAGCATTTTGAGCTGACATGTTTGCTGTTTGGGAGCCTGTCCTGTGCATTGTAGGATGTTTTGCAGCATCTCTGGCCCCTACCCACTAAATCCTAATAGCAGCCCCTGACATTTGCGACAAACAAAAATGTCTCCAGATATTGCTTCATGTCCCCTGGGGATGGGGCAGTGGGTGGGTTGGGGAACTGAATGAACCCTAATTGAGAAACACAGCTTTAATAGTACATTTTGGTAAGGTTCTAGTTTTTAGTAAGGTGGAAGACTCACAAGTATCCATTTTATTATGTCTTATAATCTACTTATACGTTACATACATTCTTTTGAAGGTCTGTGTGTTATGTCATCAAACACATTAACGCTGCTGATAATATGCTTCTAAAACGAGGCTTCCTGGAAATGAACTTGGAGATAAATTCTGTTTAATTTTCATCATGGGGATCCACGGGAAACGTGGAACTTTATTTTCTACGTTTTAACCACAGTGTACTAGTGTGTTTTCTTTTGTGTCATGATGATGAGTATTTTGACAGGATGTTTATTTTAAATCTTCAGCATTTGAATCACTTACTCATGCAACTTGTACCACAAGCTCTTTGCTAAAAATTGCTTGAGTTTTTAGGCCACAACTAAACAGTTCCAGTTTAATATTAAAAGCACACATATAAAGGTTGAGGGACTTCAAAAATTATGTGCAAAATAAAGTACAGTATTATCTGGTTAATACCATAAGAATAGCTTAGGAAAGAAAGAAAGTCCATCTGAAGCCAGCTTAAGTGACAATTAATTTATGCTAAAGATTTAGAGGAACTCACAGAAAGTCATGGAACTGGTTTGAGGGAGTGGGAATGGTCTCCCCCCCATTTTCTCATTCATCATTTCTCTCTCTTGCAAGGACAGTGACTTTTTCAAACTCTGGCTTGTTCTCTCCCGGTACTCTGCTCCCCTTCCTTTCCTCCTTCCCTTCCCCTTCCTCTTCCTCTGTCTTCCTCCCTCCCTCCCTCTCTCCCTCTCTTTCTCCCTCTCCCTCTCCCTCTGCCTCCTTCCCTCCCTTCCTCCCTCCCTCCCTCCCTCCTTCTCCCCTTCTCTGAAGCTTGGCTTCTCTTATCTTTCTTTTGTGTAGACTTGGACAGTCATGTCAACCTCTGTATGTGTATGACTCCCCAACACAGCTTCTTTTAAGTAACTTACTTTGTGGCTCAATTTTGAATTCCCAAAAGAAGAAATTTGGTTGGCTCAGCTTAGATCAGTGTCTACATTTGGTCCGATCAGCTGTGACCAAATAGAGACTAAATGTTTTTACATGGGACCGACGCTTTCCCATTCTGTGTCCTGTGGGTGCATCAGGTACTATTAAAAGAAGGTGTTGGCAGGGGAAAAAATGATGCACATATAAACTACACATGACATCAACTCACAAATGCCCTGTGAAGATTTTGTTTCCCCTTCGTGAGAGAGAGACAAAAGGAGAATTGCTAGATATATGAAGACAGATCTAGATTACATCAATTCAAGCATAGGTAGAATTGAACTTTCCTTATCTTCACTGGAATTAAATTGTTCAGCTAGCTGTCTCCTTCAGGTTGCTCATTTCCTCCCATCTTCCTTATGTGTAAGTGTAACATGCAAATGTGAACACGCCAGTGTTAAACCTCTTCAGAATCTAAGATTCCATTTTGATGACACTAGTTCTGAAACTAGTTTTAAGCTAGAAACTAGCGTTTAACCTAGAGATACCAACAAGCTTCTGGAGAAGATTCGGAATGGAAGTGATAATAAGTAATTCTTCAGCAATTTTAGATGGGAATGAGTATCCTGGGGTGATGAATTAGCCACTCCTGCTCAGCAAGTATCTGATAGTATCTGTGAGTTGTTTCTGATCAAAATATGAGTCCAGGAATTTTTAAGTTGATCATAAAGGAGTAGAATCACAAACACAGTCACATCCTAAAAAGCATGTGACAAACATACATCAAAGGATGGTCCCTACAGATCTGTACTGTAGAAAATTGGCAGTGGCGTTTAGCCCTACCCATGTGATATCTCCTCACATAAAGAACAGTGAAGAGAGCCGGGTTCGATGGCTCACACCTGTAATTCCAGCACTTTGGGAGGCTGAGGCAGGCGGATTGCCTAAGCTCAGGAGTTCAAGACCAGCCTGGGCAACACGGTGAAACTTCATCTCTACTAAAATACAAAAAATTAGCAGGATGTGGTGGTATGTGCCTCCCAGTTACTCAGGAGGCTGAGGCAGGAGAATTGCTTGAACCTGGGAGACAGAGGTTGCAGTGAGATCACTCCACTGCACTCCAGCCTGGATGACAGAATGAAGCTCTGTCTCTAAAGAAAGAACAGTGGAGAGGCCAGGTGTGGTGGTGTGGTGGCTTATGCCTATAGTCTCAGCTGCTTATGAGGCTATGGCTGGAGGATCACTTGAGCCTGGGCAACATAATGAGACCCATCTCTTAAAAAAATTAAAACAGTGAGGGACTCTGAAATCTGATTATAAGGCAAACATTAGTGTACTGAAAAAGACTAACCTATAGATGAGCTAGTTACTAACTCTACCACATGGGATTTGGAACAGATCTATGATAAGCAATTAAGTTTAATGCTAGAAAGTCTTGCTAGAGGAAGGCTCTCAAGAATGTACCCATTTTAAGATGTGTGTACATACAGTCAACTTGATTCTTCAAAGTAGCAACATTAATTCCCAATTCATCATGGCATTATACTGTTTTATTTAAAAAACTTTTTATTTAATAACTTTTTAGTTAACATTTTCATTTTCTCTATTAAATTTTCACACAGAATTATTTGCATTGAAATGTATGTACAAAACAAAGTATAATATTTTGGTTACTACTATAAGAAAAATTTAGTAAAGAAATAGAACCCCTCCAAAACTAGGAACATTCTCTATTAAGTTTCAATGAAGCATCTCTGTTAAAGCTCAAAGGAGTTGTAATGGGTAGTTTGAAGTTTCCTGACTTTTAACATTTGACTTCCCAAAAAGCGTGTAAAACCTAGAGATTAGCCATGTCACTCTATCTTGATTAGTATGACCAACTGGGACCTGACTTTTCACACCATCAGTTAGCATTTTTGTAGTTTAACATTTCTAGTTCTGAACCTTAGCCTTGTTGTTTAAGATTTAGTTAGGACTACCTGGATAGCAGAAGAGTATTTTATAAAGCAATAATAGAAACAAGTATATACTCTTGAGTTACCACTTTTGGTTTTGGCATCAAAAAACATTATTTTTGAGTCACCAATAATGCTTGTTCATTATAAGTTAAACAACTAGAGTACTGGGCTGAAAACAGGAGGATCTGTGGAGATCTGGACTCATCACCAGCAGCTGTGCCCAGCCATGAGGCAGTGGTCCTGACATGTCACCTGGTGATGTACGCGTCTCTCGGTTGACATCCTGAGGTCCCTGGGCAATGAGTCACGGGGCTGCACACAGAGAAACTGACAATATTTTTTTTCCTGTTAGAAAAGAAATCTATAAAAGCAAAAATTGGTTAATCATACTTAATATACTTTCAAAGCTGTCTTCAAAATACGTTTAATTAAATCAAGCCAGACTTAAAGATATTTTCTGATCCTAGAAGTCTATAATATTTAAAGGGAAAACTTCATGTAAATGTAGCACCATGTTCTGGCAAGGCTACAGAATGATTTAGACTAACAGCTATTGCTGGTGGGAATGCAAACTGGTGCCGACGCTTCGGGTAAACAGGTTGGCAGTTTCTTATAAAGTTAAACATATATTTACCATATGACTAAGCAGTCTCACTCCTAGGTATTTACCCAAGTGAGATGAAAACTACATTCTTACAAAAACTGTATGTATGAGTGTTTGCGGCAGCTTTGTTTGTCTCACCAGCAAGCAGAAACTACCCAAATGTTTCTCGACTGGAGAATGGATAAACAAACTGTGGTGCATTCCACACAATGAAATATCCCCCGACAGCAAAGAGAAACAAACCACTGTTCCACGTGAATGGGTCTCACATGCGTTATGCTAAGTGAGAGGCAGGATTCAAAGGGCTACATACTCCATGACTCGATTTGTATGACCTTCTTACAAAAGCAAAACTATAGGCACAAAAAAACAGATGAGTGGTTGCCAAGGACTGGGGTTTGAAGAGGAAGTCACTGCAAAAGAAACCTGGGGGTGATGACACTGTTCTGGATTCCGATGGTCGTGGTGGTCACACAACTGTCTTTCCAAACTCTAAGAACTCTATGCCCGAAAGAGTGAATTTTACTATGAGCAAAGTGTACCTTAATCTAAATGGAAAATAAATTTCTTAAAACCTGTGGTTTTCTAATGATATTGGATTTAGAAACTGTCACTCACCTAAATATTAGTTTTGAACGTATAAACTATTTAGTAACGCAAAGCCTTTGTTAGCTCTGAATAATCCCACCTAGAATTTTAGAAAAGACTTCCTGTGAGCTGGTGATTCCCGTGGAGAAAATAAAACCAGTAATAGGACAAAAAGGGGCTGCTTTTCAGCATTCTTTTGCATGTGGATACTAAGCTTGAGTAATCTCTGTGAATACTGATGAGCTGCTCTCATAAATTACTCCATATTTCTTACACACAGCTCTCGCTGTCATTTTAACATAGTAACTCTTTAATATGTAGGATCCCTGTCTTCTGGGTCATAAAAATAAGTGTTCCTGTTAGTGCTTACAAAATTGTGGCATTCTATACATTTTTTAAGAGTATGTGGCACGTTGTGGAAAAAAAAAAAAAAAGGCCTAAAATTATTTGAGAAGTAGAAACTAAAGTCATCTCTCCTATAAAAATTGGTCAGATTTTTATGTCAATGGAAATAATTTGATTTATTATTATATATTGTCTGCATTTGCATAAATGTAATGCATGAAAAACAGAAAAATTGCTCTGCCCTTTTATCTAAATCTTCAGACCTGTACTGCATGTGACTGCCTTTGCTAATCGCAATTCTAACACAACACTATAAAATTAACTCAAATTTAGGTGATGCACGTAAATGCAGTAAGTGGTACATTATATGCTTTTTAATCATTAAATTTGTTTTGTAGTCAACATTGTATTTTAACCATCACTTCCTAATACATATTACAAAAAGACCCAACAGGATGAAGATAATTTCTATAACCAATGAACAAACATAGTCTAAAAGTGCATGTAAATATAAATTCTCTTAAGTAAAATATTGAATAAACTGAGGGAGACATAACTATATATATATATATATATATATATATATATCTCCAGATATTAATAAAGATAAAAACATATCTTCAGAGATAGATGGAGCATAATATTTAGATAGAAAAACAAATAGATGATTTGTAATGGAGAAGTGATAGTCCATGAACCACATGCAAAAAAAAAAAAAATGTGTTTTCAGATGTATCATCAAATATTTTCAGTGGGTTTTCTTTCCCCACATGCATGAATTTATTGTGTACTAAAATAGGAAAAATGAGGCGACCTTCACTAGACACCAAATCTGCCAGCCTTGATCTTGGACTTCACAGCCTCCAGAACTCTGAGGAATACATTTCTGTTGTGTGTGATGTTTAGTAATAGCAGCCCAAATGGACTAATACAGTATTTTATGCTATATGAGGCTGTTGTAACGTAGCTAACTTGGCACTGGGCACACAGGTATTCAATAAATGGGAATTACTAGCATTACATATAGTTTGAGCTCTCCACACAGCTCTGTGGGCTTTTGTAGAGGGATCCCTGGCCCTGGGCTGACTGTGAGGCAATTTCCTGTCTTTCCTGCTCCCGGCCTTCACTTGGGCTTCGTTGATACAGCAGCAAGGACTCCGCCTTCCCATCTCTCAGCTCCTCGGTGCCTCTCCTGTTTGAGCAGCAGAACTGGAGCAGATCCTGATTACGTTAAAGATGGCACTGCTGTGCTCCAAATGTTTGTATCTCCCCAGATTCGCGTGTTGAAATCCTAACCCCCAGGGTGATGATGGCATTAGGAGGGAGGGATTTGGCAGGTGACTAGGTTATGAAAGCAGCAAAACCCTCATGAATGCGGTTAGTGCCCTTAGAAGAAATCAGAGAGGGGCCGTCATATTTTTCACCACGTGAGGCCACAATGAGGAGGCACCATCTGTGAAACAGAAAGTCGACCTTCACTAGACACCGAATCTGCCAGTGCCTCGATCCTGGACTTCACAGCCTCCAGAACTCCGAGGAATACATTTCTGTCTGTTTTGTGATCACAGCCCAAAGGGTCTCAGGCAATATTTTCATATGCTTGAATTTGAATCAGTCACTTGAGGTCTTTTATCCCTGATTTTACATAGCACAGCATCTGGTATATATTAGGTATTCAATCAAGGTTTGTGGAAGGAATGACACTGTTCCTTTGTAAAAATAATTTTAGGCATCGGTAAATAGCTGCAGAGGCTTTGGCAGGAGAGCTACACGTGACCCATCATCTCTGAGGTCAAACTCTTTAAGCTAAATTGCAAAATAACATGGTACTTTTAGGGCAGTGTAGATGGGGTGTGGGATGGAGAGGTACAAAAGGACAGTCCCCAGTGGACTCTTCAGATAGACTCAGTGCTGCCTGTGTGACAACAGGTGAGGACTCTGAGAACTAATAAACAGTCTGATGCAGGATGGCAACTGGTCATGGGGCCGAGTTTCAGACACAGTGTGCCCCTCTAGGAGATGAGGGGTCACAGAGGGGTCAAGTAGTCACCAGGCAGAGTAAGAAAGCAGGTGAAGGCTTGACAAGGTGCATGCTGAAGTGGAATCTGAGGCAAGCACCAAGGTCACCTTCATTCTCTTCCTTCATTCTCTTCCTCCCAGAGACAGGAGAGGATGCTTCGCTCAGTGCTGGCTGGCTTATTGCTATCGAAAAGCATGGCCAGTGAAAGTAACCGGTGTCTCTGTTATGGGTTGAATTGTGTCCCCCAGAGAGATATGTAAAAGATGTAATCCCCAGAACTGCGGAGTGTGACCTTACTTGGAAATGGGGATTTTACAGATGTAATTAGTTAATTACTGTAGTGGAGGTGGGTCCTTCATCCAACTTGAGCAGTGTCCTGATCAGAAAAGAAAGCAGGTGCAGGGAGAAGGTGCCATGGGACAAGGGAGGCAGAATGTGAGGGCTGCAGTTGCAAGTCAAGAACCCCCAGAGATGAATGGGCACCACCAGAGGAGGCAAGGAAGGTTGCTTCCCTACATGTCCCAGAGGAAGTTTGGCCCTGCTGATATCTTTGTTTTGGACTTCTAGCCTCCAAAACTGAGAATAGGTTTCTGCTGTTTTAAGTCATCCAGTCTAGGATACTTTGTTATGGCAGACTTAGGGAACTCATCCAGTCTCTAAGGACAAATACTCTGTTTATCTAACGAGGAGCCCTGGCAGCTGTCTGTGGGGCCAACCATACCTCCATGCAGATTCGGGTGTCCGCATACCTGCCGTGGTATCTACCCATTTTGGACATTCAGATTCTGCCATACCCAACAGTTCCTCCTCTAGGATCTGCAGCTCTTTTTTAGATGCTACTATTCCAGGATGGCTGGAGGCAGAGAATGATGTGCCCGTCACTTGTAAGATAAAGAAACTGCTCTACCCTCAGGGAAAATCTGCCTGGGTGCTGGCTTTCCCTGAGAGATTCTCTCCCAACCTTATGACATCTCTTTTCAGCCTCCTGCCACAAGGAAGATAGATGCATCATTTACATTTTTCTAAGAGTTAAGCATTAAGTTCATACTGTAAATTGCTCTCCTTCCTTTCTGATACCTTGACATGCATCCTTCTCCACACAGTCTTCTGTGTGCCTCTGGTAATGAAGGCTCTCACAGTGAAGTGCGCCCTGGAATATATAGTCTTCATTCATAGTGAATATCTGAAGACAGAATAGCTTAGTTCACTAATTATATGCATATAGGTCTGTTCTTTTAAAGAGGAGAGAACTTTAGCAGAAATTTATTTAAATGCCCTTGCATTAAATGGACTGTGTGTTCCTTTTGAGAAATTTGTGAATGCATTTTAAGCAGCAATACATAAAGGCTTGACACTGGATCCTAAAGCCTAAAATAATTGGTCACATTCAGCTCTTCAAATATATTTTTGGTGTTAACAATGCTCTGAGTGATTTAGTTGACCATTCAGGTTTGCACTTCAGTAAAGCTTGAATAATCATTGCTTAAATTAAGAACTATCAGATACCTGTAATCTTAGCACTTTGGAAGACTGAGGTGGGCAGATCACCTGAGCTCAGGAGCTCGAGACCAGCCTAGCCAACATGATAAAACCCTATCTCTACTAAAAGCACAAGAATTAGCTGAGTGGGGTGGCGTGTGCCTGTAATCACAGCTACTCAGGAGGCTGAGGCAGGAGAATCACTTGAACCTGGGAGGTGGAGGTTGCAGTGAGCTGAGGTCGTACTTTAGCCTGGGCGACAGAGCAAGACTCTGTCTCAAAATAAAGAACTATCAGATAAAGACCAAGAAGAGACCAAACCCAAATTAAATAATAAATGGAAGAAATGAAGAAGTAAAGGCAAGTGAAAGGGTTACAGGATGAATAATGCATAGAAAGCATAATAAGGCCAGTGTGTTATTGAGGAGAGCTGTGATACTGAACAAGACTGATCCTGCACACTGTATTAAAATTACTCGAAGAGAAAACTGCATATGGTGTACCTATCTCACCATCCAGATGGTAAGTGGTGGAGCCGGGATTTCAATACAGATCTGTCTGACTTGAGAAGCCATAGTCTTGTCACTATATACAAAACTTCCTCTGCCATAGGCATAGGAAAAGGCATTTCTTTTTTCTTTTTTTTTTTTAATGTTCTTTGTTTTAGGGAACAAAATAGTACCTTGGGGACCTTCTTTCCACCAAACTAACGTAAATATTTAGCTTTCCTAAATGTCAATTGGGACAAATGGAGAACCATGAGTATTGCTGCTGGTAGGTGACTGACAGCCCTGGTAGGGCCTTGATGCAGAGGCTGACCAGGCTCTCCTTGAACTCCTAGGAGCCGAGGTGACGTACATGAACATGACCGCTTACAACAAAGGCCGGCTGCAGTCCTCCTTCTGGATCGTGGACAAACAACATGTATATATCGGCAGTGCAGGTTTGGACTGGCAATCCCTGGGACAGGTAATCTTTCTGTGTTATATAAACTCAGAGTTCTGTCATCCTCAAAGCTACCACCTCCATAAAGCAAGCTACTGTAGATAAGGATCCTAAAACCTACAGCGTTTATTATTTTTAACTGTGGAGTTTTAAGAGGCTCACCTTCCTTTTGTGTGAAAGGATAAACATTTCCTTGTCAGAATCATCTTACAAAAAAAAGGAAAAACCGCTATTGCTTCAATGCTTTTGTAATTCATAGGCTGCTCCAGTATTCCTGAGAGCAGGTTGCTATGTAATTTACATTGCCCAGACCTATATTTTCAGGATGATATTGCATAATCTATTAGACAGAGGGAAACACACAAATTCAGTATGGAATAATGTCTTAGGATAGCATTCATTTGAGTTATTTCTTTAATAAATCTCAAGATGAAGATGTTATCATCTTTCTCTTAACAAATGATTAACTTCAAGTATCTTGAAAATACATTTTCACAGACTTAGGATTTTTATGCATGTATTTGTGTCAGAGGCAATCTGCAGAGGATTACAAAATCACCATCTTTCCTTTGATCATCCAGTGGCAGGAGGTTCCTGGTCACCGGATTCTTAGGAAGACTTGCTGACCTTCTCAGAACATCTTAAATCAACATTCTCTCCTCCTCTTCCTCTCCACACCTACACACAGATATTGTCTCCTCCCCGGCCCTCTATTTCTCCACAGCTCTCAAAATTTGGGATCACACTATTATACCTAATCATCTGTCTGAAATCAGTGTTTCTTTCTGTTGTGCTTAACTATGTGGAATTTTTCTTGGTCCACCTCAATGTGACATGAGGCATTGCTTAGCAGGACTCATGCATTAGAACAGACTTTAATTGAACAAAGTTGAGGCTAACAATTACATGAAGAATTATAATACATTTTCCAAGAGTTAAACTTATGTTATCAGCTTTATATTTTGTAAAGTTTTTTAGTGAAATCAATGACTATTGCTATCAATTATTACCTTATATCTATGGTAAGTAGAAGAAATAATAACAAGTTTCAAAAAATTGAGGCTTTCTCTATGCTAGGCATTTTTCTAAGCATGTAAAGAGTATAATCGCATTTCATTTTCACAATAACTCTTTCTTGGAAATACTACTCTTATCATTTATCTTGCAAAGGAAGAAGCTGAGACACAGGTAAGTAACTTACTCAAGAGCACCTTTCAGGAAACAGCAAAGCCGGAACTCAAACCCAAGCCATATAGCTCCAAACCCCTAGTTCTTATTTCACTAGCCTTTTAAAATAAATACATTTAGGAAAAAATCGTTCTCTTTCATGATCTTGCTGGGATGCTAAGTTATAGATTTTCTTGCCCTTTTCTTTAAGAAAATCTAACAGGAAAATTCATCAAGAAACTTTTCACTCGCTGGAATCTTTCCAGTTGCAAATCCATGATGATGTGGTGGTCATGGAATGCCAGCTACTCTTGCTCGATGTTTGAGCTCTGCAAACTCACTGATCTCTGGGTTGAACTTCAAAAACTATAAAGTCAGTGTGTGTTTTCTTTTGTAGACAAACATCAAAGATATTTCAGGCTTAGTTCCGGACCACTGCAATAAAGCAAGGCAGACCATGTTTTTGGTTTCCCAGTGCATATAGAAGTGACCTTTACACTATAGTGTCGTCTGCTAAGTGTGCAATAGCACTATGTAAAAAAATGTGCATACCTTAATTTGAGAATACTTTATTGCTAGAAAATAGCAGTCATCTGAGCCTTCAGATGTAGATGTAAGATTTTTGCTGGTGGAGGGATTTGCCTCGATGTTGGTGGCTGCTGACTGACCAGGGTGGCGACTGCTAAAGGCTAGGGTGGCTATGGCAATCTCTTAAAATGAGACAACAATGGAGTTGGCCGCATCAACTGACCTCCTTTCATGAAAGATTTCTCTGTAGTATTGTTGCTGTTTGAAAGCATTTTACCCACAGTAAAACTTCTTTCAAAATTGGAGTCAATCCTTTCAAACCCTTCCACTGCTTTATCAAATAAGTTTATGTAATATTCTAAATCCTTTTTGTTTCAACAATGTTCACAGCATATTCACCAGGAATAGATTTCATCTCAAGTAACCACTTTCTTTGCTCATTCATCAGAAGCAACTCCTCATACATTCAAGTTTTATCCTGAGATTGCAGCAATTCAGCCACATCTTTAGGCTCCACTTCTAATTCTAGTTCTCTTGTTCTTTCCATCACATCTGCAGTGCCTTCCTGAACTGGTCTTAAACCCTTCAGAGTCATCCATGAGGGTTAGAATCTACTCCTTCCAAACTCCTGTTATTCCAAACTCCCATTAATGTTAATATATTGACCTTCTCCCATGAAGTGTGTGTGTGTGTGTGTGTGTGTGTGTGTCTGTGTGTGTGTCTGTCTGTGTGTGTGTGTGTCTGTGTGTGTGTCTGAGATGGAGTTTTGGAGTTTTACTCTTATCTCCCAGACTGGAATGCAATGGCGTGATCTCTGCTCACTGCAAACTCTGCCTCCCAAGTTCAAGCAATTCTCCTGCCTCAGATTCCTGAGTAGCTGGGATCACAGGCGTGCACCACCAAGCCCAGATAATTTTTGTGTTTTTAGTAGAAATGGCCATGTTGGCCAGGCTGGTGGTGATCTACCCACCTCAGCCTCCCAAAGTGCTGGGATTATAAGCATGGGCCACCACGCCCAGCCGGCAAATGTTCTTAATGGTACCTAGAATGGTGAATCCTTTCCAGAAGATTTTCAATTTACTTTTCCCAGATCTATCAGAGGAATAGCTATCTATGGTAGCTATCTAGCCTTCGAAAAGACTTGAAAGTAGAAATTACTCCTTGATCCTGGGCTGCAGAATGAATGTTGTATTATGAGGCATGTAGACAACATTCATCTCCTTGCCCATCTTCATCAGAGCTTTTGGGTGAACAGGTGCATTGTCAATGAGCAGTAATATTTGTAAAGGAATCTTTCTTTCTGAGCAGTGGGTCTCAACAGCAGGCTTAAAATATTCAGTAAGCCATGATGTATTCAGCAGTTCTATCATCCCAGCTTTGTTCCATTTATAGAGCACAGGCAGAGTTGATTTAGCGTAATTCTTAAGGGTCCCGTGATTTTTATAAGAGTAGACGTGCACTGATTCCAACTTAAAATCACCAGCTTCATCAGCACCTAGTTGTCAGCGTGTCCTATCAAACTTTGAAGCTAAGCATTGAATTCTCTCCTTTCTAGCTATGAAAGTCCTCAATGGCATCTTCTTCTAATAGAAGGTTGTTTTGTCTACATTAAAAATCTGTCGTTTAGTGTAGCCAGGTTCATCAATGACCTCAGCTAGGTCTCCTAGATAACTTACTGCAGCCTCTCCATCATCACTTGCTGCTTCACCTTGCACTTCTATGTTACAGAACGGTTTCGTACCTTAAACCTCAAAAACCACCGGGCGCATTGGCTCACGCCTGTAATCCCAGCACTTTGGGAGGCCGAGGCGGGTGGATCACACCTGTAATCCCAGCACTTTGGGAGGCCGAGGTGGGTGGATCACAAGGTCAAGAGATCAAGACCATTCTGGTCAACATGGTGAAACCCCGTCTCTACTAAAAATACAAAAATTAGCTGGGCATGGTGGTGTGCGCCTGTAGTCCCAGCTACTTGGGAGGCTGAGGCAGGAGAATTGCTTGAACCCAGGAGGCGGAGGTTGCAGTCAGC
Source organism: Sapajus apella (assembly GCF_009761245.1). Taxonomy (NCBI): domain Eukaryota; kingdom Metazoa; phylum Chordata; class Mammalia; order Primates; family Cebidae; genus Sapajus; species Sapajus apella. Next base: position 6,257,161 of record NW_022436989.1, read on the forward strand.
CGAGATCGCGCCATTGCACTCCAGCCTTGGTAACAAGAGCGAAACTCCGTCTCAAAAAAAAAAAAAAAAAAAAAAAAACAACCTCATAAACCAACCTCTGCTCGCTTCCAGCTTTTCTTCTGTGGCTTTTTTACCTCTCTGAGCCTCCACAGAGTGTAAGAGGGTAAGGGCCTTGCTCTGAGTTAGACTTTGGCTGAAGGGAATGTTGTGGCTGGTTACATCGTCTATCCAGACCACTCAGACTTTCTCATGTTAGCAAGAAGGCTGTTTTGTTTCTTAACATTAGTGTATTCACTAGAGTCGCACTTTTAATTTTCTTTAAGAACTTCTCCTTTGTATTCATAACTTGGAAAACTGTTCGGCATATCTTGGCTTTCTATGTGCCTTTTTCACTGAGGCTCATCACTAGTAGCTTTTGATTTAAACTGAGAGATGTAGTGGGGCGTGGTGGCTCATGCCTGTAATTCCAGCACTTTGGGAGGCTGAGGCGGGTGGATCACTTGAGGTCAGGAGTTCAAGACCAGCCGGGCCAACATAGTAAAACCCTATCTCTACTAAAAATACAAAAATTAGGTGGACATGGTGGTGGGTGCCTTAATCCTAGCTACTCAGGAGGCTGAGGCAGGACACTTGCTTGAACCTGGGAGGCAGAGGTTGCAGTGAGCCAAGATTGCACCACTGCACTCAACTGAGTGACAGAGTGAGACTCCATCTCAAAAACAAACAAAAACCCACAAAACTGAGAGATATACAAATCTTCCTTTCACTTGAAACTTAGAGGCCAGTTGTAGGGTTATCAGTTGGCCTGATTTCAATATTGTTGTCTCAGGGAATTGGAGGACCGAGGAGAGGGAGAGAGACAAAGAAACAGCTGGTCTACAGGGCAGTCAGAACACATGCAGCATTTACGGATTACGTTCTGCAACTTAGATGGCTGCAGTTTGTGGTGTCCCAAAACAATTACCATAGTAGCATCAAAGATAACTGATCACGGATCACCATAACAGATATAATAATAATGAAAATGTTTGAAATATGAGAATCACCCAAATGTGGCATAGAAACATGAAGTGAGCGCATGCCATTGGGCAAATGAACTTAATAGACTTGCTCGAGGCAGAGTTGCCACAGACCTTCAATTTGTTAAAAACACAGTAAAGCATGTGCACCAACACAAGGCATGCCTCTATACTCCTCACCTCGCATCAGGCGCTCCCCTAGAATTCTTGGCTGCAGGGAGTCCTGTGGGAAGAAAGAGAACACCACCCCAGGCTTTCCACACAGGGGTTTGGATTTGTGCATGATATTCAAGGGCTCCTAAAAACACCACGGAGGGAATAAAAAGTACCATGCTAACAGAGCAAATAAAAGACTAACCAGCATGTGAAGCTGAAAGAAAAGGGCACAGCAGCCTTCAAACTGCGGGGCTCTGGAGGCGGGATGCTGAAATAGGAGAAGCCAGGAAGGAAAACGTGAAAATCATGTTTTTAGAAAAAGTCACATTGACACTTTTTTCAAACAAATCCTCTTAAAATTAGCCTGAAGTTGAAGGTGGGGTTTGATAGGTTTGTTGGTCACAAGAATCTGGCATCTCTGGGGAGGAGAGAGTTTCAGAGTGTGCATTTGAGCATAATTAGAACAAACAGGCATAGGCCTATTTAAACTTCATCAATGTTTATTTTCATCTTAGTCTATATTATAAAAGAACTAAAAGGTTTATATGAAAACAGGACAGATCTTGGGGTACAGGAGCACAGGGGTGGGATGATGCTTGCGATCAAATCAGAAGTGACCCTGCAGCTTAGCAACCTGCCCAGGCCTTTCCTGTAACTTGGACAGGGAGAACAAACAGACCAGCCAGCCCAGGATCTGCTTGTTATCTGGAATCACTGATGCATCTAATCTTAGAACCAGAAATTATATCACAGAATAACCAACATAGTATTTTCCAAGATGTGTTTTATGAAATGAGGTTTAAGTGAGATCGTCTTGTCATCACTTGAGAAAGGGAGGCTATGCTGCTCAAGACTGAGACCCCATGGGTTTAATTTAAGTGGGTTTCTTTGTCATGGGACTTCTCAGAGCCTATAGCATGCTAACGTGCTTTGTGACTCTAAGAGGGTGGAGAATATGCAGCATTCATCAAACCTGATTGACTATGAAATCCTTTCATGATTTTTTTTTTTGAGGCGGAGTCTCACTTTGTCACCCAGGCTGGAGAGCATTGGCATGATCTCAGCTCACTGCAGCCTCTGCCTCCTGGGTTGAAGTGATTCTCCTGCCTCAGCCTCCCGAGTAGCTGGGAATACAGGTACGCATCACCACGCTCAGCTGATTCTTTTATTTTTAGTAGTGACGGGGTTTCACCATGTTGGCCAGCATGGTCTTGATCTCCTGACCTCATTATCTGCCTGCCTTGGCCTCCCAAAGTGCTGGGATTAGAGCCATGAGCCACAGCACCTAGCCTCATAATTTTATGCATCAAGCATTCCTTGAAGCCTACATATTTTCACAAATGCTGGTCTGAGCCAATCCCTCCCTGTTCACAGATGCGAAGACTGAGGTAGGGATGGGGAACAGGAATAAGTCACTTCCCTGCAGCCCCTCCTCTCTTTATGTCAGCATCAGGACTCTCGGGTCTCGAACTCTCAGGGTAGTGCTCTTTTCATGCCAACATGCTGCCTTGAGAAAAATACCTGATTCAAAAGCTGGTAATTTTAGGGTTCTGTCTCCTCAGCAACAATACAACTAGACAGTTGGCAAGCCAGGGCTTGATCTCATGTGGTAAAGGTAATAAACACATATTTATTGCACATTTACTATAGGTAGAGAACTGCACTAGTTATGGTGGAGGATTTGGAAACAAAATGACAAAGCCTACAAAAATTTTACCATTCAGTTTGAAAAACAAAATCTTCAAGCACTCTTTAAAGTGAACATCACCGTGCAAGAAAGGTGCCCAGCAGAAGCAGTGACATAATTTGGGGGACGCAGTACAAAATGAAAAAAAAAAAAATGAGATCACCTGTTTAAAAACGTTCAAGAATGCCAAGTTGTGATGGTAGAGCATAAAGACAAGCACAGGGTCCTTCTGAGCATGGAGCCCTGGGTGCCCCTGAAGCCAGCCCTTGTGCTAAATGAGTGCTGTCAGCTGTAAGTACTCTGGGACTTGGGAAGAGGAAATTCTCTGCAGACTGAAGAGTGAGCGTCACAGAAAGAAGATGGAATTTGAGCTGCACCTGAAATGATGAGTGAACTGGGTGAGCTCACATGTGTGGGTATGCTGAAGAAAGAAAGGTATTTTGCTTATTAGCTGGGTGTGGCGATGTGTCCTATAATCATAGGTACATGAGAAGTTGAGGCAGGAAGATCTCTTGAGCCAGGAGGTCAAGGCTTCAGTGAGCCATGATTACACCACTGCACTCTAGCCTGGGTGACAGAGCAAGACCCTGTCTCAAATAAAGGTAGGTAGGTAGGTAGGTAGGTAGGTAGGTAGGTAGATAGATAGATAGATAAATTAACAGCCTCGATGCCCATAAAAGATGGATGAAGAAATTGTAGCATGTCTATACAATTACAAACTACTTAGCAATCAAAAAAGACAAGGTGTGGATGAATGAATCTCAAATAAATTATGTTGAATTAAGTGGGAAAAAAAAGGTATTCTAAGTGGAAGGAACAGAGTGAACAAAGACACAGAGTTGGAAACAGGCATGGGGTGTTGGAAGCTCTGTGAGCAGCTCTTTCAGGAGCAAAGTGTCCCGGTTGAAAAGCCTTGGAACATAGAGCTGGAAAGGACAAGAATAAGCTTAGGGACGATGCAGATGCCCAGGGTAAAATGTGGAGTCAGTCCTGCAGGCCAAAGGGGATCTACTGAAGACCTGTAATCAGAGCCAGGAGCCGGCAGCATTGGAACAAAGCAAGAGAAAGTGCACAGGTGAGCTGCGGGGAACACGGGGAGAGCCACGGCCGTGACTAAGGGGGGAAGTGGCAGGGCTGAATTATGAGGGTGTGAAGGTCAATTCGATGAGTCAACTTGGCTGGGCTCTGGTGCCCAGTCGTTGGGTCAAACATGAGTCTAGATGTTGTTGAGGAAGTATTTTATGGATGTGATTCACATTGAAATCCGTAGGTTTTCAGCAAAGCAGCTTCTTTTCCATAGTGTGTGTAGGCTTCCTCCAATCAATTGAAGTGGAGTTTCCCAAAGAAGAAGGAATTTTCCTCAAGGCTGCAACACAGACACCCTGCCTGGGTTTCCACCCTACCTGCTCTTGCAGCCCCCACAACCATGTGCCGATTCCTGAAGATAAATCTCATAAATCTCTCTCTCTGCATGGATCCACTTATATGCAGTTTTTTTCAATAAAAATTACACTGAGTGCACCTGCCTCTCCTGCCTCCCCTTCCTCCCCCTCTTCTACCTCTGCCATTCCTGAGGCAGCAACACCAAGCCACCCTGCTCCTCCCCCTTCTGAGCTTATTCAATGTGAAGAGAATGAGGATGAAGATCTTTATGGTGATCCAATTCCACTTAATGAATAGTAAATATATTGTCTCTTCCTTCTGATTTTCTGAATAACATTCTCTTTTCTCTAGCTTACTTTATTGTAAAAATACAGTATCTAATACACAGCACATACAAAATATGTGTTTATTGACTATTCTGGTCAACAGTAGGCTATTAGTAGTTAAGTTTCTGGGTAGTCCAGAGCTATGGATTTTGACTGTACAAGGATCAGTGAGTCTAACCCGTATATTGTTCAAGGAACCACTGTACTGTGGATTCACGTCCTGTTGGTTCTGTTTCTCTGGAGAACCCTGATTAATACAGATGATGACTCTGAGATCTGGAAGTGAGACGACATGGAAGAGAGCCGGCAGAGCTGCGTCACAGTGACTGATGGGCTGTGAGAACTGAGCCAGAGGGAGTAGGTGGCAGCATTTTTCAGCATCTGGAGCTGGGCCAGCTGAGAGAAGAACCATATTGTCAACAGAAACGAAGGATGTCGGGAAGAAGGGGTAGTTCTGAGGTCCAGTGGGCAGCTGGAGAAACAGCAAAGAGACTGACTGACGCGGTGCTTTTCATCTAATAGCTCAAGCACTTGAGCAGTGATAGTTCTTTGCTGAACCTAAATCTACTGATTTCATCACAGCTGCTATTTCTGACAATAACTATTTCGTGGGATACCGATGAGAGTCACACTCCCTCTGCCTCACTAAGCCCAGAAATTTCTTTCAGGTCCCCCTGCAGTTGAGGGCATAGCCTGACATTAACAATGAGAAAGGGTGTTAACACTTAAAGCACCTTTGATTTTCCCTTCTTGTCCCCTTTTCGTTCAATTAAAAGAACAAAGGATTGAGGTAGAGTTCTGAAGGCCCAGCGTGGTGCCAGCGCAGGAGGAGGTCGCTGTTTTATAACCCATCTGTCATCCCTGCTCAGTGCCTGGACTGCGCTGATATTTTTCTCAGGGTTGCCAGTTTTGAAACTCATGTAGGGAAGTATTTCACGGGTAATGCAGGTAACTCGATATCAGAACCAAAATGAAAATGAAGCAAAGCAAAAGGCAGTACAACAGAGAATAATTAATATTCCTTAGGAAACATGAAATGAGGGAAAACAAATGATTAATTCTCTCGGTATTGATTTAGAAGATTACCTGGGCTGTTTAGAAAGGTCATTTTTGTTTGCATGTTCATCTTAAAACAAATGAGGGGGTGGAAGTCTCTATTTTTAAAAAATATATATGGATTAGCAGACTGCATTTTAAATAACAAAAGCATGCAGATTTTCTACAATTTTTAAAGGGACAATGTGGCAAGCATGGTTACTCAAAAGAAGCATAAATATAAAATCCTTTTTTACTCTCCCAAAACCATGTGATTGTCTGTGGCAGTCTCAAATTATATAATTACTTGAATTAATGAGCGCATCGTTTAACCTCTCCAGTTTGTGTTTCCTGAAGTGAGGTTTCCATCAGTAGGTCATTGCCAAGTGCAACTTACTTACTTCTGAACTTTTCCCACATCTGCCCCTCCAACCCCTACTTCCTGAATGTGTTCTAAATAACATGATAGTCTGAGACTTACTTACGTGACGTGTCTCAAAATCTCTATCCTGGTCATGTCTTTTTTCCTAGATATAGCCCATTCCATTAAAGTTCCTCTTAAAATCTCCCAAATTCATATATGATACTTCTTTTTTTCTGAGATGGAGTCTCGCTCTGTCGCCCAGGCTAGAGTAGATGATGCAATCTTGGGTCACTGCAACCTCCACCTCCCTGTTCAAGCAATTCTCCTGCCTCAGCCTCTCCAATAGCTGGAACTACAGGCGTGTGCCACCATGCCCAGCTGATTTTTTTTGTATTTTTAGTAGAGACCTGGTTTCACCATATTGGCCAGCCTGGTCTTGAACTCCTGACCTTGTGATCCGCCTGCCTCGGCCTCCCAAAGTGCTGGATTACAGGCGTGAGCCACTGCACCCGGCCCAAATATGATGCTTTATAAGCAGCCTGTCCATTGTGGACTTTGGCTTCTATTAACATACGCACTATACATCTGAAAACAGAGGCTAAATCTAGATTTGCTGTTTTGCCAGCCTTATTCTTTTTGTTGGCTGTCACTAAGCTCTTTGTTTGGCAATATAACATAGTGGCTGTAGTCAGATAGAACTGAAATTGTTTTTTTTTTTCCACTCCTTAATAATTATATGACGCAGAGCAAGTTATTTCACATCCCTAAATTCCATTTGCTCATCTCTACCACTGGGCTAATAATACTGACCTCCTGCAATTGTTAGGGAGACCAAATGGGATGCTGAAGCAGACCTAGCACGATAGCTACAGCATGGTTACTGCTCAGTAGATTGTAGCCCTTAGGTTTGATGACTAGGAAACCTTTTTCCTTTCTTAATCAGTTGTATAGGTCAATAGATAAGGGGAATGCCAGAGGCACTACTGCTTATTTACTCTCCTAGACAAAGATTTCATACGTCTCCTAGGTTTGTCCACAAACATACGACCTGGTCAGCAGTACAGCAAGGTGGACAGCAACAGCTGGGTACTGTCCTGGTCAAGGGGCATGGACTAGTGGCCGTATCCCTTGAAGTGAGGTCTTCAATGCCATAGAGCTTTATTCTACAGCTCAAGGTTATTATCAATGGCAATACCTGGAAGGCAATTGACCAAATTTGTAAATGGAGTAAACCTGGAAGATAGAGCTAAACCCTTGTGTTTGGGAAACAAGACTTAAAGAGATTTCATGAGTTAAACATACCTATGATTGCAAAAAGAAATTGAATGGAGGTGTGAAAATGAATGAAGGTCACTTACAGGAGAATAAGTAAAGGCAATTGTGTTAGTCAACTTGTGTGTTGCTTTAAAGGAATACCCGGGACTGGGTAATTTATTTTAAAAAGACATTTAATTAACTCACATTTTGGCAGGCTGTATAGAAAGTGTGGTGCTGGCACCTGCTTCTGGCGAGGGCCTCAGGAAGCTTACAATCCTGGTGGAAGGGGAAGGGGAAGCAGAGGAAGTGCAGCACCCTTTTAACAATCAGCTCTCGCCTGAATCTGAATCGAGAACTCGGTCTTCGCCAAGGGGATGGTGCTAAGCCACCCATGAGGGACCTACCTCTATGACCCAAATACCTCCCACAAGGCCCACCTCCAGCATTGCGGATTCCATTTCAGCATGAGATCTGGAGGGAACAAACGTTCAGGCAGGGGAATGGGAAAGCTTCACAGTGGAAATTATATCAGCCCTGTATTTGCAGCTTGCCCTAGCAAGGCAGTCAGCCACCATTGCTGGAGTTCGGCAGAGACTCAAAGTCAGGCAGGGGAATGGGAAAGCTTCACAGTGGAAATTATATCAGCCCTGTATTTGCAGCTTGCTCTAGCAAGGCAGTCAGCCACCATTGCTGGAGTTCGGCAGAGACTCAAAGTCAGGCAGGGGAATGGGAAAGCTTCACAGTGGAAAACAGGGAAGGAAGGTTTCAGGTGCACCCTCATTGGAGGCTCTTGGATGGGGAGGCCGTCGGTGGGCTAACCAGCAGTGAGGAATCCTATGTGATAGGTTATGGGAGCATATTTGGCTTTCTCTAATCGGCCCTAAATTGGAAGCGGGCCATGGTGGTGGAGTGGGGACAGGTGGGCAAAACTGAAGGAAGCTGGCAGTTACTAATCGAGTCCTGCTCATTTGCAGCCAGTTCCTGTAAGGGTTATTGTTTGGCTTTCTGGAATCATTGCTACAGATAGTCGGTTTGCTTTCTGGACCAGTTGCTGCAGATTGTGGGTCAAAGTCCTACTTTTATATATGATCCAGCTATTTTCCATTTGTATATTCGGTCTCCTGGGTAAACGAAGCCCCCCTCTCACACCCTGCAGCATCCCAACCTGCGTCTCCACGGGCTGGTTCCAGAATCTCAGCTAGGTGTCAGAGGCCTGTATTAGAACCAGGATGGGCCAGGCGCAGTGGCTCACGCCTGTAATCCCAGCACTTTGGGAGGCCAAGGTGGGTGGATCACCTGAGGTCAGGAGTTTGAGACCAGCCTGGCCAACAAAGCCAGTAGAGATGGAGAAACCCCATCTCTACTAAAAATACAAAATTAGGTGGGCATAGTGGCACATGCCTGTAGTCCCAGCTACTCGGGAGGCTGAGGCAGGAGAATCACCCGAACCTAGGAGGCAGAGGTTGCAGTGAGCCAAGATCATGCTATTGCATTCCAGCCTGGGCAACAAGAGCAAAACTTGGTCTCAAAAAAAAAAAAAAAAAACCCAGATGGAGTGTCACCTGACCACCTGACTGTGGGTTAATTACATGACAGCCCCACACCTAATTCAGTGCCTCACATTTACTAGATGCTTTAAAAATTTTTATTAAATGAATACATGAATGTACAAACTAGAGTATGTTCAGTAGCCATATAAAGCTTAAAGCTGAATCATAGGAGAACTGGAATTAAATAATGGAAATTACAGGAGAAAGGATTTATATCAATGTAGCAAGAATTTTCTGACCCTAAAGTTGTCTAGCAATGGACGGCCATCCAGCCTCCCTTGAGTTAGCTCCGTGTGAAGGGCATGGGCTGGATGGTCACCTCCCAGGGATTCAGTGGAGGAACTGTTCTAGGGGTGGAAGATGGTCCAGCATGACAAGGCTGTATGATTGAGGGCAGGAAAGATGGCAAGTATTAAAGTAGCTGTGGTTTCTTCATCAAAGCTTACACATTGTAAGCTCAGTACATGTGAGCTGACATCATCATCACCGTTATTATTATTATTCATAACCCTCAGCAAATGTCAGGGAGGAATAAGGACTCCTCTGCTTCCTCACTTTACTTAGGGGCCACACCAAAGGACCTGGCCACACACCACACACTTTTTTTTTTTTTTTTTTTTTTTTTTGGATACAAAGCCTCACTCTCTTGCCCAGGCTGGAGTGCAATGGCATGATCTCGGCTCACTGCCACCTCCACCTTCTGAGTTCAAGTGATTCTCCTGCCTCAGCCTCCTGAGTAGCAAGGATTACAGGTGTGTGCCGCCATGCCTGGATAATTTTTATATTTTTAGTATAGAGACGGGGTTTCACCATGTTGGCCAGGCTGGTCTTGAACTCCTGACCTAAAGTGATCTGCCTACCTTGGCCCCCCAAAGTGCTGGGATGAGCCACAGCGCCCGACCACACACCCACTTTTCATATTGGGCATAGTGGCAGAGCAGTGACCTCCCATAAAACCTGGTCCACACCAATTTGGTATCTTTTCTGACATTGCCCTCAAAATGGTGGAGAATATACTACTTATTATGAAATTAATGCAACAAATACCACTTTAAACCATGGGAAGTTTTCAAAATAATATTGAGGTAAAATTCCAATTGGCAAAACTTGTTGAATACATACACAGATTTTGTTTGCTTTAATAAAAGTTTATTAAGAATGCTTTACTGTTATTTAGAAGGCTAAGGTAAGAGAATTGCTTGAACTCGGAAGTTTGAGGCTGCAGTGAGCTTTAAGTGCACCATGGCACTCTAGCCTGGGTGACAGAGTGAGACCCCATCTGTAAATAAAGAAATAAATAATACACAAATAAATAAAAGGATTCACTCGATTTCTTTGGGGTCTCCGTCAGACCTAGGAAATGCATATATTTTAACAACTATGCTAACAAAGATTCACTTAGGTGATGTTATTGCCCCATTTTTCTTACTTCCTCACTTTCATATTTTAATTGGAAAAAACTGGAATGTATGTCTTGATGCAATGACTTGCAAGAATATTACTCTTATGCCCATAAATCATTCTGAGCACGTCAAGTGTTACAGCTCAAGCATCTGTTATTATAATTAGCCGTCATTCAGTCCTTTATTGTTGAATTCACCAACACCAATTCTGTCCTATTTTTAAAAACCTCTTCTGGAGCTTTGATTTCCTCGGCAACCTGGGTATAGACATTTAGCCTCATTGCCCCATGATAACATGGCCTTCTTAACCCCCACCCACCAACTGCTAAATTATTTCTGTGTTGTTTAGTCAAAGCTGAATGTACCGTATTTGGACTGCAAGAACTGCCTGAAAATACTCCTCCACTTCTGAATTGCCTGAGGTTTTAGATATATTTGTTGTAGAATTGGTGGCTCTGAATTCATCCTCAGAAGCCTGTGGGAGAAATCATACTTCCTAATAAAGCAAGATGAAGATAAACCACACACAAGCATCACGTGTTAATAGGCTCATAATTTTGATTAAGAGCTTTGTACTTTTTAGAAATTTTCCATCAATGCTGATTCATTTCATCTTCACTGTAGCCCTGTGCAATATGCAGGACAGGCTTTAGAAGCCTCATTTCACAGATCGGGAGACTGTCTTCAAGAGGCTAATTGAAGGATGTCCTGGAGTGATCCCATCAGTTAACACCACAGTTAGGACTGTACTGAAACTTCTGGTTTATGCAACACCGTTTGCCTGTCCCACACTGTTTCTCTTACTTAATAACTGGCTGAATCAGTGACGCAGCTATGTGGTAACATCCCACAGATACAGCAGTACCCCAGCGATCTAGAGCTTCCGTAGCTGAGAGCCTTCTTTGGAATTCAACCAAGAACCAAAAAGTACGCAAAAAGACCTTACACAGCGAAGATTTCCCAAAGCAACTGCCTTTTACTTATTGGAGCAGACTCTAGGGCCTTACTGAACATCTTTTCATTGTTAGACTCACCACAGCTTGAATTAAGTTCCAAGCTCATGGCTGACAAGAAGTCACAAGTCAGAGAGAAAAACACGCCCAGACAAGTGAGAGCTGTCCACAAAGCAGGAATAAACACGCTGACCACCGAAATGAACACAGGAATTCTGGAATGAAGGCATTCCTGTACCACAAGTATAAGCCACCCCTCATGCCTTACAGCAAGCTGGCAAGCCCCAGTGGCCCCCCACCTTCAGCATAACTATAGCTTTCCCTTTAGGAAAAGGGAAAAGTCTATTTACTCACTGCTTCCGGTTCAGGACAAAAGAAATGTGCTTGAACGTTTTAGAGAGTGCTTCATCAAAACAGCCCAAAGGTTTTGTCTGCAGACCAGTAAACTCTTAGGTCTGGGCAATTTGCATCTTTAAGGCAGCACTGCAGCAAGATTCATAATAGCCAAGATATGGAATCTGCTTAAGTGTCCATCAGTGAAGGACTGGATAAAAAAAGTGTGGTGTATACATACACGATGAAATACTATTCATCTGTGAAAAAAAGAATGAAATCATGTCTTTTGCAGCAGCATGGATGCAGCCAGAGGCCATTATCTTAAGTGAAACAACTCAGACACAGACAAACACTGCATGTTCTCACTAATAAGTGGGAAGCAAATAATGTGTAGACATGGAGGTGGAGTGTGGAATGGTGGACAGTGGGGACATGGAAGGGTGGAAGGTAGATGGTGGGAGGTAGATGGTGCTTGGTAGGTACCTTGCATGTTCCTTCAGTGGATACATTGAAGGTCCTGATTTCACCACAATATCATAAATCAGTGTAGCAAAATTGTACTTCTGCTGGCTGAGTGTGGTCACTCACGCCTGTAACCCAGAACTTTGGGAGGCTTAGGCGGGCAGATCACTTGAGGCCAGGAGTTCAAGACCATCATGGCCAACATGGTGAAACCCCATCTCTACTAAAAATACAAACATTAGCCAGGCATGGTGGTGGTTGCCTGTAATCACAGCTACGCTAGAGGCTGAGGCAGGAGAATCGATTGAACCCGGGAGGCAGAGGTTGCAGTGAGCCAAGATCACGCCATTGTACTCCATCCTGGGTGACAGAGTCAGACTCTGTCTCAAAAAAAAAAAAAAAAAAATTTTTTATCCCATAAATGTATACAAATTTTAAAAATAATAAAATTTTATATAATAAAGCAATGCTGTCCAATAGGAATATGCCCAGGCCATGAATGTGAGCCACATATGTAATCTAAAATTTACAGCTGCCGCATAAAAATGCAAAAAGAAACAGGGGAAATTAATTTTCATGATATTTTATGTAATCTAATATCTCCTGAATATCATTTTAACATACCATCAGTACAAAACAATAATGAGATATTTTACTTATTATTTATTTTTTTTGCAAAGGACTTTTCAGAATCCAATGGTCATTTCACACTCACAGCACATCTCCGTTCAGACAAGCCACATTTCAAGGACTCAAGGGTGACCTGTGACTGGTGGCAACCTTGTTAGCACAGGCCTAGGGTGAGTCTCTCTTTCTAATTAGAAAGCAGAATATGGTTTCTTTTTTCTAATTTAATACACAAACCCAAAGAGCTAACGATTTTACTATGATCAGCAAGTTTTATAGCAAATAAACAAATCAATTTGAATTGGAAGGGCTGGTCGCTGGGGAGTTAACTTCTACTGCAGAAGTCAGGTTGTCTCTGGTTCTGCAAGAGTTCAGGACTTTAAAAGCTACAAAAGCATTTCATGCCATTTAACACACCCTCCTGATGTAAATTGCTTGTTTTTACCCCCAAATGTATGGACTAGACTCTGCCTTCTTATAAAATGATCGTGATATCATTCTCAGAAGTCAAACACTTGTCATCTTTATCTGCCAAGAAGTTCCAGCAGGGAGCATCTCTAAAACACAGTTAGCCTGCTGCAAACTAGTGTCATTTCCCTGCTACAAGTATCATTTCCCTATTATTTTCATTGGGAAAATGAAAAACATTCATTCATTCAGTTATTCAGCAAGGATTTGTTTAGTATGTGCTTTGTGCCAGGCTCCACTGAAAGCAGTAGGGGTACAATGGGGCTGAGAGTGTTTTCCTTCAACTGCTCACATTATACTAAGAACATAAGCAAGTAAAAAAATTATAATACAATTTAATAATTGTGTAATTACCTGTAATCCTAGTACTTTGGGAGGGTGAGGCTGGTGGATCACATGAGGTCAGGAGTTCAATACCAGCCTGGCCAACATGGTGAAACCCTATCTCTGCAAAAATACAAAAATTAGCTGGGCATAATGACAGGTTACTGTATCCCAGCTACTCAGGAGGCTGAGGTGGGAGAATTGTTTGAACCCAGGAGGAGGCGGAGGTTGCAGTGAGCTAAGATCGCATCACTGCACTCCAGCCTGGGTAATAGAGCGAGACTCTGTATCAAGGAAAAAAAAGAAAGAAAAAGAAAAGAAAAGTGTATTTAATTCAGATCACGGAAAGTCAGGGATGGTTTCTTAGAGGAGGTGATACCTGAGCTGAAGCTAGGAGGATTCATGGAGAAGAGCTGGTCGAAGGAAGGGGAGAAAGTTTTCCTTTGCACAGAGGTGGTTTGTGGTTCAGAGAAAAGGCAGTGGGTCGCCTGTGTGGCTGGAACATACAATGCCAGCTGTGAGTGGAGAGAGAAGACAGAGACATTCTGGGGCTTGAGTGTCATGCAGAGAAGTAAGGACTTAGCCTGAAGTTCACGGACAACCTTTGAAAGGTTTAGTCAGAAAAGAGGCAGCTATCAGGAAATAGTTGGAAAAGGGCCGAGACTGGAATAAGGGAACCATTTAGGAAGTCCTGCAGAAATAGATCGGGGTGGGTGAGTTCTTAATCTAAGTCCAGTGGTGATGGGGAAGAGTACAAAGGAAGGGTCCCTCCTGGGCTGGCTGAGCTGCCCCCGGGCTGGCTCATTACCTGGCCTCGACCTGCATTCCTCATTGTCCCGTATCCTCTGAAAGAAGCCCAAGACTGAGTCAAGGGGTTAGCATCAGCCCACATGCCTCCTACTTGAGAGTGGGTGTTTACTCAGGAGGCTGAGGTGGGAGGGCCACTAGAGCCCAGGAGTTTGAGTTCAGCCTGGGCAATGTAGTGAGTCCCTGTCCCTAAATAATATAATAATACTTGGAGGAATAGACATTATTCCATTTCTGCAAACAAAGAAAGCCCCCAAATATGTGAGAGCACACAGATGTGCATGTGTTCAGATGTGGGCAGAAACAGGTCTGGAAGGACACACACCAAACCGTCACGGTGATCACCTCTGGAATAGGGAGCAGAGATGGGGCAAAGGAGGGCTTCCTATTTCTACTCTACAGACATCACACTACTTACATGTATTTTTTTGTAAGGGTACAGTGAACACATATATTTAAATGTAGCTATAAAGAGTCATTTAATTGTAATTCAATATATTGCGTACAGCATCATAAGCCTTTAGCATATATGTTATACATGCATATGTACACGTGTGTGCATTTATATATGTGTATATATACATTGTGTGTGCATGTGTGTGTGACACCATGATAGAACTATAGTTGCAATGAGAAATGTGTAGAGCCTGATCCTGTACATGGAGGGTCCATCATCAAATACCTTTCTGATGTCTTGAGCCCCTAAATAATGAGTGCCACAGTAATGCTGATCTGGGCCTGAAGCTACAGGGAATCAGTTATAAAACGGACTTGGGTTCATTCTACCTTCCCCACAGAGCACTATAATGTACTGACAGTGTGTGGGAGGAAGATTCCATGGGAATTCCTGTAACACTTTCACCATATGTAAACAGACACAACAGTTTCAGGTTTGTTAACAAAAATTCAAAGGTTGGTTTGCCTTGTAGCTATTGTTTTGTTAAATATGAAAGTCAAATTCACTTCAATTCACTTGCTTCTGTCTAGGTCACATTTTCGACTTTTGCCAGTCCTCACCCCAAACCAAACCAATAGCAACAACAAAAATAGCTCAGAGACTTTTTACAACCTCTTATAAGCATCTTACTCTCCACCTCAAGCCTGTCTGGTTCTCATTTAATTTACTTCTGTCCATCCCCCTTACATAAGACACATTTTCATGACCCTTCTTCTCTTTGGCCCCTCGCCTTGGCCACTTGGGTCTCAATCATCTTTGATTGAAATAAGTTTTCATGAGTTAACTCTTACCTTTGAA
The DNA here is from genome assembly GCF_009761245.1 of Sapajus apella. Taxonomy (NCBI): domain Eukaryota; kingdom Metazoa; phylum Chordata; class Mammalia; order Primates; family Cebidae; genus Sapajus; species Sapajus apella. Next base: position 6,272,573 of record NW_022436989.1, read on the forward strand.
TCCTTATTTATCAATTTCTAAACTTAAATCCTTGAACAAAGGGAAGGATTTACAAGATGGTTACTCTTCTTCCCTTTATTTCATGTTCAGTGATCTCAGGCATTTTTCTTGGAGAGAGAAGTGAAAGCAGGTTTTCCTGAATTCCTATTATTCCCCTATAGAGTAGAGGTCCCCAGATGGAAGCCGCCCTGAAATGCACAGACACACACCCGTGGAGGTGGCTGAGGAGCTGGCTGGCCTTCGATCTTTCTCTCACTCTGAAATTGCCTGCCAGACAGCCTCGGAGATTGCATCTAAAACAGATGGAAAATGCCATGTTTAAGGCAGCCTTAAGTGTTCTTATTTTCAAGTTATTTTTAGTCCGTATTGTCAGGCTTTCTGTGTCACTTGGCGTTTACATCCAGCACTAAGAAAAAAGGGGAGATTGTTAAAGAGCAGAATGTTTCATCAGTTAAAATATAAGCATCCAAGCAGAAGAAACAAAAGAACAGGTAGGCAAGGCCTTGGGACTTTTTCTGAGGGAAAGAAATGCATCTGCTGTCTTTACCCTCTGAGTCTGGAAACCCCACGTAGAATTCTCAGAGGTGGTAAAGGACAGAAACAAATCGCCCCATGGACAGAACTCTCCAGGACAGAGCCCTGCACCATGGCCAGCCCCTGCAGGTGCGTTTCAGTGATGGTGGCTCACTTCTGCCTAAGCCGTTTATTCCTGAGTTTCTCTTTTTATTAGAAAGGTCTTCCTCAGTGTTGATCCCAAATCTGCCTCCCAACCCTTCCATTGTTCACCAAGTTCTGGAACACATACTTTTTTCCTTGTTATCTCTGTTTATTTTTATTTTTTTATATCCATAGGTTTTTGGGGAACCGATGGTATTTGGTTACACAAGTAAATTCTTCAGTAGTGATATGTGACATTTTGGTGTTCCCATCTCCCAAGCAGTGTACACTGAACCCACTTTGTAGTCTTTTATTCCTCACCCCCTTCCCACCCTTTCCTCCTGAGTCCCCACAGTCTACTCTGTCATTCTTATGTCTTTGCACCCTCATAGCTTAGCTCCCACGTATGAATAAGAGCATATGATTGGTTTTCCACTCCTGAGTTACTTCACTTAGAATAAGAGTCTCCCATCCCATCCAGGTTGCTGCAAATGCCATTAATTTATTCCTTTTTATGGCTGAGTAGTATTCCGTCTTATATATGTCACTTTTTTTTTTTTGAGATGAGTCTCACTCTGTCGACCAGGCTGGAGAGCAGTGGTGCCATCTTGGCTCACTGCAACCTCCGCCTCCCAGGTTCAAGCAATTCTCTGCCTCAGCCTCCTGAGTAGCTGGGATTACAGGCGCCTACCACCATGCCCACCTAATTTTTTGTATTTTTAGTAGAGGCGGGGTTTCACCATCTTGGCCAGGCTGATCTTGAACTCCTGACCTTCTGATCCTCCCAAAGTGCTGGGATTACAGGTGTGAGCCACTGCGCCTGGCCTCATCACAGTTTCTTTATCCACTCATTGATTGATGAGCATTTGGGTTGGTTCCACGTTTTTGCAATTGCAAATTGTGCTGCTGTGAACATGCGTGTGCACTTATATTTTTCATATAATGATGTCTTTTCCTCTGAGTAGATACCCAATTGTGGGATTGCTGGATCAAATGGTAGTTATACTTTTAGTTCTTTAAGGAACCTCCACACTGTTTTCCACAGTGGTTGCACTGGTTTGCATTCCCGCCCGCAGTGTAGAAGTGTTTCCTAGAACACATACGTATAAGCCCTAGCAAAATCATGACAATATATACCTTAAAACTTGTGAGTATCTGATGCCCATCACGTCAGAAAACAGAAACGTGAGAACCGTCATTTCTGGGACGAGGCACTCCCAGGGATACGCCTTGGGTTAGTGACACCAGGCAGGTAGAGGAGCTTGCGTTTCCCTGCTCCTGCCATAGCTAGATTGCCCATGTGACCATATATTCCCATGGCCAGAACTCAACGCGGATGGATTGACGAGCTATTTTTTGGTTATTCAAGAGATGTATTTTGTTTTTTCTAAGTAGCTCCACAGTTTGTTAGCCCCTTGGAAGACAAAATGTAGGTGAAATAGTTTTGCAGCATGTACCCTGGCAATGAAGACTTTGGAAGGGTAATCAACCTGTCACTGGTCTCCACTTAGTTTATAAAACATTTACTTTTGCATTAATTTTTCTGATCCTCCCTTAGCCCCTGAAGGAAACAGGGGCCGTTATGACTCCTGGGGTCACAGATTTGGGGCTACGATCCAATAACACTGAACAGCCAGTCCAAGGTCATGGTGCTGAGATGTGGCTAAACCAAGGCAGCTGCTCCCGTCTATGGAGAATGCACCTGATACCCCTCACACAGACGGCACCCTAATGAATGGCCCTCAGAGTGACAGCATATTGTTCTGATTATAAGGAATGAACAACGAGACAAATGCCTGCTTTTGTCTCAATGCCAGAAGTAGTCACACCGTGAAGTAGCAGCCCCTGGCTGTGTGCCCTTGGCAAGGGGAACCCCTCTGTGGAGAGGTCACTCGGTGCATGGCCGCCCTCCTCCACAGGTCTTTATTGCAGTCTCTGAAGCCACCCTAAATCTTCAACTTTTCTCTTACCACTCTAAGAACTCAGCCAAAAAAAAAAAAAGCCCCCCTGAATTCTCAGTCTCTCCCTAAGCAATGCAAGATTTTATGAGAATTTCCAGAAAAGAGAAGCAGTGATAAATTATTTTTACTTTTACCTACATTATCTTCAGTGACATCTCATTTTATCTATATCATGCCTGAGTTTGGAGATCAAAGTAGGCCAATAATAAAATATAGCTCCTGGCCAGGCCTGGTGGCTCACACCTTAATCCCAGCACTTTGGAAAGGTGGATTACCTGAGGTCAGGAGTTCAAGACCAGCCTGACCAACATATAGACACCCCATTGCTACTAAAAAAATACAAAAAATTAGCTGGGCACGGTGGCACATGCCTATAATCCCAGCTACTTGGGAGGCTGAAGCAGGAGAACGATTGAGCCCTGGAGGTGGAGGTTGCAGTGAGCCAAGATCACGCCATTACACTCTAGCCTAGGTAACAAGAGTGAAACTCCATCTCCATAAAAAAAAACAAAAAAAAAAAATGGCCCTTGCCTTCAGTGAATTACAGTTTGAAGGGAGAGTCAGAAAACAAGAAAAATGAAGACAGAAAATAAGTCCAGTGATAGATGGACTAAATAGAATGGAATAAACAGGGTGTTGTGATAAAGGCGGTAGGGATCAATTTCATCTGCCGTGGTTGTAGATGTCCCTGAGGATGTGGTACTGAGACCCAAATGATGGAAAGGTTCAGCTATGAGAGAAGAGAGGTACTGGGGGCACTGGGGCAGAGAGAGAATTCCAGGAAGAATTAAATGGCCTGCAGAAGGCCCAGAGAACTTTTCCAGCTTGGTTTACCCTAGAAAAGACCCCTGCAGCAAAGACCAATATGGTAGGCTGAAGGGTCAGGAAGAGACCCCAAGCATTCCCTGTTCTAAATTCTTTTACCTCCTTGCAATTGCGTGGCCTGCATCCCATCCCCTTCTTCCTGCTCGAGAACTTCAACATCTCCAGTACTTTAGGAAACCCACCTAATCACAGCTTCTATTCCGCCAGCTGTTCTGTCCGTGTTACATGGTCTACAGGGAAAACCACCGTCCTTTCTCATTGGCCTGGTTTCTTAGGAATCTTTTCCTACTTTTACGAGAAAAAGCGTTTTGGAGGAAAATGTTTTTTTGCGTGTTTTCCCAAACATGCTGTGATAAGACACAGCGGGGATTTATTCATTTTATTTTTCTCCCTAAAGCCATCCTTCTCGGAGCTTTTATTGGAAGCGCAATGAAGGGTTTAAGTTAGAGTTAAGAAATATCTAATCACAGATATGATCACTCTGGCCTCCTCCTGGAAAAGGGGACAAGGATGGGAATAAGGTGTGACCAGAAAGGAGACTTACCAGCAGGGTGACAAGTGGTCATGAGGAAAGAGAAGGGGTTTGCAATCTACCTTTGAGGCAGCATCCAAAGGATCTACTGAAGCTGCGTGCTTGGGCTGGAGAAAGAGAAACATGGGCAGCCTTGGCGGGTGATTGGTGATATCTCAGATAAGGGAAGTAGCTGATGGGCACCAAGTGAGAAATTTTAATTATGAGGATACCCACAGGAATTTAAGAGGCAATGTCAACTAGGCAGTTAAATATACAGGCTTGAAGCTCAGAGGTGAGACCTGTGTTAGCTTATAAAGCTGAGACTCATTCAGCGAGGTAGACAGCTGCCTGACCCTGGCACAGCCGCACTGGTTGTGCATCTGCTGCTGTCTGCCTGCTTGGCAGTGCCCAAACCAGTTAGTTGTTTCTGGGAAGGTGCTGGAGAGAGTGTCTCCTTTTTTTTTTTTTTTTTTTTTTTTTTGAGACAGAGTTTTGCTCTTGTTGCCCAGGCTGGAGTGCAATGGCACAATCTTGGCTCACTGCAACCTCCACCTCCCAGGTTGAAGCAATTCTTCTTCCTCAGCCTCCCGAGTAGCTGGGATTAAAGCATGTGCCACCACACCTGCCTAATTTTGCATTTTTAGTAGAGATGAGGTTTCTTCATATTGGTCAGGCTGATCTCAAACTGCTGACCTCAGATGATCTACCCACCTCGGCCTCCCAAAGCGCTGGGATTACAGGTGTGAGCCACCATGCCCGGCCACCTTTTCTCTCTCACTCTTTCTGCTTTCTTTCCCCACTGGCTCTATCACCTGCCACCCCACAACCTTGGTCCTCCTATCTTTCCCCAGTCTGTACCCCTTCCTTCCTTCCTTCCTTCCTCACTCTCTCTATACCTCTATTTCCCTCTCAGTTACTTTCTCCCTCTTCTTTTTTGAAATCCTCTCTGCATTTTTTCCTGCCTGTTGATTTTGCTTCCGTTCTTATGTCTTGCATTCTTTCTGTCCTAATCTGTCTTCCACCTTTTCTCTCTCCCTTTCCTTCTACTCATATTTAGATTTGTTCCTTTTTCTGCAGATATTTTTCCTCTTTCCTTCTTTTCTTTTTTCTTTTTTTCTTTATTTTCTCATTTTCTTGAGACAGCATCTCGCTCCATAGCCCAGGCTAGAGTGCAATGGCACAATCTCGGCTCATAGCAATCTCCACCTCCCAGGTTCAAGTGATTTACCTGCCTCAGCCTCCTGAGTAGCTGGGATTACAGGCATGCTCTGCCATGCCCAGCTAACATTTGTATTTACAGTAGAGAGAGGGTTTCACCATGTTGGCCAGGCTGGTCTCGAACTCCTGACCTCAAGTAATCCTCCTGCCTCGGCCTCCCAGAGTCCTGAGATTACAGGTGTGAGCTGCCGCACCTGGCCCTCTTTCCTCCTTTTAAATACCTTCTTTTATATAAACTCTTTTTACTTTCTCAAAACTATAGTTTCTAAATCACATAATATAGTTTCTAAAACTGTATTTTATTTTCCTTATCCTAACTGGAAAAAGCAGATACGTTGAATGTTGACAGATCCTCAAAGAAAAAACAAAACTTCAGAGTTTATTTGGGCTTGCGAATTTTCCCAGGATCCATGACTGATTAAGGCCTTTCAGAAGGAGACCCCTCTTGCATTTTTGGGTGTGAATTTCATTATTGCTTGTACATTCTACACCAACATACTGTCCCTGTGTTCCCCAGTGATTATGTTGCTTGTCCCTTTTTCATCTCCTCTGGTAGATCACAGATTACAAGTGAAACCAGATCCAAAGCATTTCTCAGCCCTGCCTCTGATTAACCCCTGAAACCCAACAGAGAACACAGTACATGATTGTCTTGTTTCTAAGCAACTGACACAATTAGTGTTTAACTTCCTTGGACTAAAAAGCTTCCTCTGGATTCTGTAACAATAGACATAAATAGCCATCTTGTATGTTTTTCTGTTTGTTTGTTTGGGATTCTTTAGAGACAGGGTTTCGCCGTGTTGCCCAGCCTGATCTCCGACTCCTGGGCTCAAGCAATCCTCCTACCTCAGCCTCCCAGAGTGCTGGGAGTACAGCTGTGAGCCACTGTACCCGGCCTTAATTTTTTTTGTAAATAACTGGAAGTTTCCATTGAGTGACCATATGTTGAATGAGTGTTTGCGATGTGGAGGATTCTGCTTCATGCTAGCACAAAGAGGAATTCATCGTGACCCCATCCTTGAAGAGCGCCTCGTCCATAAAGACTCCAGTGGTGAAAATACAGATAAGGTCTGAAGGAGCACAGTGAAGGAGGGGATGCCCCAGGCTGCCTGGGGGGCCACGGATGGCTCTGCCAAGGGATTGACATCTGAGTTTGGGTTGAATCTTCACAATGCACTCCCTTCCTGCAGCTCTGCTCCCGAGCTATCTCTTTGACTTCAACCTCCCCCACGTTCCCCCTCATTCACTGTGTTCCTGAGGCACTGACCTTCTTTCTGGTCCTTAAACATGCCAAGCTTGCCCCCCTTCTTGGGGCCTGGCATTTGCCATTCCTCCTGCTGGCATAATCCTCCGCCCACATGTTCTATCATTTATCCTGTGCTCAAAGCGGCCCCTCAGAGCAGCCTGCACTGACCTCCCCAGCTTGTCCACCCTGCCACACACTGCCACATTACCTAATTTTATCCTCTCAGCGTGTGTCTGTGCCTGAAGTCAGCTGATGCAGTTGTCGATTGCTTGTCTTTCTCTACCAGAATTGAATTCCTTGAAGACAGTGACTTTCTCCTTCTTGTTCAATAGTATAGCCTCATGTATCTAGAACAGTGACACATAGAAGGTCCTCAATAAATACTTGCTGACTTACAGATGAACACCCCAGCCCAGCCTGGACAGAGCTCTAAAATTCTAAAGCCACATGCTCTGTCCTCTGCTGCCTGCTTACCACAGATATGTCAAACCAAATTCCCTTCTCCTTTTATTGTTGCAATTAATGCTTTTGATTTTAAAGGACACTTTTCATTTGACAATCTAACCAGTATCTTATTTTTCTTCAAAACTTATAATTCTAGGTCCCTAGCCAAGATGTCCATTTGGAAATACTTTACAACCAGTTTTAGCGTTTCTATGTGCTTGAGAGTTACAAAAGAGTTGTTACTTTACAACTTTTCATAATTGAAACTGGCACCTTCTATCTGTGTGAATTGTGAAGTACTTCTACGACACCGTATCAAAACAGCTAATGCATACTAGATTGAAGAGGACGACCTTCTGCAATAGAGACAGACTGTTCTTCATTCAAGGAAGTATGACTAACTGCAGTGCCCTGCTAGAAACTCCAAAAAGGTCCTCCACATAGCTAAATACTGTGTACACAGTGATCCATGGTTGCCTTCAAGCGATTGCATTCTGCAGGTTTCCATAGTCGTCATCCTCTGGGACCACCTAGCCATGGCCAACAGTGTACAGGAGTCCTCCTAACTGCAGCTGCTTTCTAGGTTCTGTTTTACAGTCTTCTCTCTCCTTTCAATTTTACCTGGACCATCACACCAGTGTCTTATCTCTATGCCAGTGATATACTAAGTATCTCCGTGCCCAAGTTCTTTCCCAACTCGAGATTTGATTTACAAACAAACTTCTACCTTCTGCACACCCCATGGGAAAGCCTTATCTCTGCCTTAAAAATAACATTTCTCCTTTTCCCCTATCCTCATAGCTTCTTGCCTCATTACCTAACAGTGGCTATTAGTTGACTCTTTGTTCTTCAGCCACTTCATCTCAAAACTGTAGCCGCCTTTAACTTCTCTCTCTCCCTCCCTCTTCCCATTCTGTGATCCAGTTGACTTCTAACTAATGAATATTTAATCTTCACTTTGCATCCCATAATTTTAGCCCTCTTTCCACTTATATGTATCCTAGGGAGTGCCCATAGTGCTCCACCCTGGGGCTGATTTACCCCTAATGATGTCCTCCTGCTTCCAGTCCTTCCTCCTTTTGTCATTAATCGTGAACTCCACACACAGATTCATGTTCCTAAATTTCTCATACTCCTCTAGCACTCAGAAACCTCCAGTGACTCTCTTCAGAGCTCTCCTCAGTTTCACTCCTATCTGTATTTCTAAATGTAACTTTTATGGCCCCATACATCAGCAAAATAACATTTCTACCTATTTTCTGGGCAAGATTCATATTTCACCTCTTACGTCCTTGCACATACTCTTTACATGGAATACTTTCCCCTCTCTTGCTGCCTGGTGACATTTCTACCCATTACATACTCAGAGATTTAAATAGCGGCGTATGTCCAAAGATTTATTTATAATAGCTAAAACGGAAAGAAAGGGGAACAGCCTATGAATCTAACAACAGAATGGTAAAATTATGCTATGTGCACTTAATGAAACACGATGCAGGCTTTAAATATTATACCTTCAAGAAATATTTAATGAAAAAAGCAAGTTGCAAAATTTATATGCAAAATTCTATTTGCATATAGATTTTTTATTTCTATATTTGTATATTAATATATGCATATTCATAGTGCATATATCAGTTATGAATATGCACAGGTGCACACAACAACTGAAATGAACACTGGCTTAAATAGATCAGTTCGGTTGTTTTATGCAACGGAAAGTCTGTGGGTCAACAGCTCAGGGCTACTGTGATGGGTCAAGGAAGTGACTAAGGTCCCTGTATCTTTCTGTTTTTCTGCCTTTATCCTCATGTTGGTTCCATCATGGTCAAAAAGTGGCTGAAAATCGATAGGTCTCTCATCTGTGTTCCAGGGAGCAAGCAGTGGGGAGGGCAATGGTACATAAGGGAGAGGACACAGCAATTTTTCCTGCTAAGACTTTGACTCTAAGGTTTAGGAATGGAGGGTCCCCTTGTGCAGCGGGAGATCAGAGAGACCAACGGGTGAAAAGAGGATTTTATTTAAGTGCAAGGGCTCAGTGGATTTGCATCCAAAAACTAAGCAAAGGACAAAGCAAAGGGGGTACCTTTTATATACCTAGGATGACGCAGCAGCAAACAGGTTTACAGAAGCCAGACCAAGAACAGTTAATTAATCTGTAACATGTTTTATGATGTACTTTACATCTGAAAAGTAGCATCTTGAGGAACACGTTCTGCCGTTTTTATCTGCTCTGTGACCTTGCAGCTGGTTAGCAAGAAAAACAGGAATTTCTACATGCCTGGGAACTTTGCTGAGAATGTGGGGAGGATAGATAAGGGTTAAATGGTTTGCTGGAAGGCAGTTTAATATTCTGCCTTAAACAGAGCTGGGAAGGTATTACAGTACACAGCAAAACTTAATTTATATATAGCAGCTACAAATTATAAGGTTTTTTTTTACTATGATTGCTATTATTTAATTTCCTTCTTCACCCTAGGCACTTCTCACATCTCACTGGCTGTGACCTGGCCATCTCTGGCTGGGGATAAGGGGTTGTGGCCAGATGCTGCATCAGCCAACAGGCAGAGTTTGCTATAGTGGATATGCCTTATAAAATTAATTTCAGGATTGATTTTAATCTCCTTTGATGCTGGGATAGCATGCATGTATTACCTTTATATCTGAAAAATTGAAAATTTAAGAAGCTACCTATCTCATCACAAATGTCGCCTCTTCCTTAAAGCCTTCATTTTAATAAGTGGATGAGATGTGTGTGTTTGCTTATTTACCTCACATGTATGTGGAAATAGGATAGATTTTAGAGCTAGAAAACCATGAGTTCAAATTCCTTTATGTCGGTGAATAAACTGCATAATCTTTGAAAACCTCAGTTTCTTCATCTGCAAAATGGTGATTATACTATCTTATGGGGCTTTTGTGAGGATTACATTAAATTGAATGAGAAAATATACAAAAGACCTAGTAGCTTGTCAATCACTAGTTTTTCTTTCTCCTGAAAATTCTTAAAATATGGTATCTTTCTCATTAACCTTTATTTTGCTCTTTGTTTTAATTACAGAGTTTTTTATTTTTCAACTTTTTTGTGAAGGCCAGTGACTATACCTTATTTAAAATATATATATTCCTTACAGGCCAGGCATGGTGGCTCATGCCTGTAATCCCAGCACGTTGGGAGGCCAAGGCGGGTGGATCACTTGAGGTCAGGAGTTCAAGACCATCCTGGCCAACATGATGAAAATTAGCCAGGTATGGCAGTAGATGCTTGTAATCCCAGCTACTTGGGAGGCTGAGGCAGGAGAATCACTTGAATCCAGGAGGTAAAAGTTGCAGTGAGCTGAGATCACGTCACTGCACTCCAGCCTAGGTGACAGAATGAGACTCCGTCTCTCTAGACGATTGATAGATAGGGATAGAGATAGATAGATGGTTGTTAGACAGATAGATAGATAATTTGAGTATTCTGTTTATTCAGAATAATGCCTATAGCCCACAGTATATGAGCAACCAATATATTAAAATTGAATTAATATTTTATTAAAAATACTTGAATGATCCATCGTGGGATAATTACCAAGAAACTGATGGTATGGCTTTTCCTCCCACCGGGCTAGGACGCGGGTACTGAATTGGGATGGTTGCCAAGCACCTATTTCTGGGTAATGACTGAGTTTGTGCTGACAGATGCTGGCTCCACAGTAGTCATCAAGAAGCCACAGGGGTGTAGGGTCTTCTAGAATACTGTCAGCACCACAAGCTGTGAGGCCTTTTCATCCTGCCCAAGAAAAAAATATATAGTAAAAGACTCGTGTCAAACTTAAAATGCCACCGTTAAAAAAAATGAGCAGAGAGGCTTATTCTTTTCATTCTGTTTCAATGATGTAGCCAATGATAGGTGTTAGAAAATGAAAAGAGAGACCCATTAAAGTTCTAATTAGGGGAATTAAGAGACTCTTCAGGGGATTATGAGTAGATTCTCTAACAAATAAACAGTTTCCCTTCCACAGTATCTCCAGACCCCAGGCAAGGCTTGTGGTGCTGTATCGTCATTGCTCTTGTCTTATCAGAAAGTAATACAGAATTTTGTTTGTGGACATCTAAAACTTTTTAGAGTTGTTTTTTTGCCCTCCTCCCCAGATCAAAATTATGAAAAGGATACAGACTATTCACAGTTTTATTCATATTCCGGGTCATAGTGCTCCCAAATAATACATGCATCCAATGATTCCATTCTAGGAGTTTCCAGTCTGCTGTATTGAAAGGTGCTTGTACCCAGCCTCTTTCTCCCTTAGTCTCTTCAGTTTCTCATTTTTTTTTTTTTTTTGGAAGCACCCTGGCCTGTGGTAGATTCCCATTGCATTTGGCAAACAAAGCTTTTATTGGAGTAGCCATGTGGGGCTAGGCTGTGTTGATTATATGGGGCCAGTTGGGAGATTGATTCATTTACTATATTTCAGAAGCACACTGTGCCAAATGTATGTGTTCCCGCTAGATTCCAAATGACATAAACATAGACAGCCGGCTGTCTTGGTAAGTCACCATTGTCCAAGTCCTCAGGACTTGTTTTATGCAATGTGATGCTGAGCAGGTCAAACTACCTGCTTTAAGAAGCCCGCTACAGGGAGGAGGAGAAAAAGTAGGCATTGGGGGAAGAAGTCCTGGAGCTTGATGGGAAAGTTCTGGTGATCTGGAATGGACCACCTGAACTTTCCCATCAAGCCCCAGGACTTTAGATCTTACCTGTTGATTGTCCTGCACCTCAAGAATCTATTTGTCCTCCCCTCCGGGAAAAACAGCCAAGTACTTCAGTGCGTCCTGCCCTTCCTTCCACAGTGCCATGTATTTCTGATATTCTTGCTTTTCTCTGATAGTGCAGTGGGTCTTGAGTCCCAAAAGTAGAGAGTAAGGAATTTCAAGTTTCAAGTTTTAAAATCCGTTGAATCTTAACTTCTCAGAGTCAGAAGACAGCTGAGGCGGGGCACGGTGGCTCACACCTGTAATCCCAGCACTTCGGGAGGCCAAGGCAGGTGGATCACTTGAGGTCAGGAGTTTGAGACCAGCCTGGCCAACATGACGAAACCCCATCTCTACTAAAAATACAAAAATCAGCCTGGTGTGGTGGTGTGCACTTGTAATCACAGCTACTCAGGAGGCTGAGGCACAAGAATTGCTTGATCTGGGGAGGCGGAGCTTGCAGTGAGCCGAGATCACGCCACTGCACTCCAGCCTGGGTGACAGAGTGAGACTCCATCTCAAAAAAATAAAAAATATACATATATAAAAAAAGACAAACTGAGAGCTGTGGTTCCCAAACTGTGCACTGAGGTAGACACTAGGACACTGCCGCAAATTCATGGAGGTGCTGCGGATATTTCAGATTTTCAAAGAAGACCTAGTGAAATCTGTTGCTCTGGTCACCACAGAAGGTATTATTTTGAAGTAGTTCATAAATTCAGTGTTCATAGTGAAACTAAGATGTTGGTGTTCGCTGTATTAGAGAGCAGGGGTTAGGCACAACTCTTTGTAGAACAAGAAATGAAGCAGTTTCCAATCTGATTCCAAGGTTTGAGAAGTTGTGCAGTGCTGAACAGGTACACACGTTCCATTAGTGAACAATTGTGGGTATTTAGGAATGAAAAATAGATTTTCTTTTAATTGATATATACAACTTTTTTCAAACAGCTACTAAGTTGTTAGTTTATAAATACATGTGAAGTCATTTGGACCTAACCACATACAAAATCAAACTCTTAGGTGTTTCTTTGGCTTAGGGATGCCCTGAAACAATTATTGAGTCATGAAGCATGCTGTGATCCAAGATAATCTGAGAGCCTCTGCCTTAGAGTTCAGCTAGTCCAACTAGTCTGATGTATTGATAATTGCTTTCCCCTTACTCCCTTTATTTCCTCTTTTTGGAAGCAACATGACCTGTAGTGGATTCTCTTGCGTTTGACAAATGAAGCATTATTCATTATGGTAGCCATGTGGCGTGGGGATGATTTGATTACACAGTGCCAGTTGAGAGACAGCCCATTTGATAATATTTGACAGTCGTTTGATAACACAAAAAATATGTAACCAGGAGTGATGTCTTAATAAAATACTCAAACTCTAGTAAAGCAAAGCACACTACCATTTATCACCAGCAATACTTATTAAAATTTTAAAATATGTATATTTGTTCTAGAACTGGTGAGTGTGAACTCATTCTCAAAAGCCTGTGGGAGAAATTATACTTCATAATAAAGCAAGAAGAAGATAAACTAAGCACACACATAACATGTTAATAGGCTCATAATTTTGAGTAAGAGCTTTGTTGAGGGAAGATTACAAATTACATTTTAAAATGAATAATTGAGTTAGGGATGAAGTTAGTGGGAATTATATTAATATTCCACTTTCCTCTTGCTGCTGTTTCTTATCTAAGTTATGGAAACATGAACTCAAACCTCCAGCATTCCTTTTCTTTAGATGGTACCATGATTGGCTTGCCTTTTTTTGTTTTTTCTTTTTTTTTTTTTTTTTTTTTGAGACGGAGTTTCGCTTTTTTTACCCAGGCTGGAGTGCAATGGCGCGATCTCGGCTCACCGCAACCTCCGCCTCCCGGGTTCAGGCAATTCTCCTGCCTCAGCCTCCTGAGTAGCTGGGATTACAGGCACGCGCCACCATGCCCAGCTAATTTTTTGTATTTTTAGTAGAGACGGGGTTTCACCGTGTTGACCAGGATGGTCTCGATCTCTTGACCTCCTGATCCACCCGCCTCGGCCTCCCAAAGTGCTGGGATTACAGGCGTGAGCCACCGCGCCCGCCCCTTCTTTTTTTTTTTTTTTTTTTTTTGAGGCAGAGTCTCACTCTGTCACCCAGGCAGGAGTGTAGTGGCATGATCTCAGCTCACTGCAACCTCCATCTCCTGGGTTCAAGTGATTCTCATGCCTCAGCCTCCTGAGTAGCTGGGATTACAGGCATGTGCCACCATGCCTGGCTAATTTTTGTATTTTTAGTTAGAGTCAGGGTTTCACCATGCTGGCCAGGCTGTGAAATCCTGACCCCAAGTGATCCACTCATCTCGGCCTCCCAAAGTGCTGGGATTTCAAGTGTGAGCCACCATGCCCGGCCGGTACTATGGTTGGGTTTCTATTTGCCCTTGATTGTACTTGAGAATTCAAATACAAAGTGAAGATGACATGTAAGCAAGGGGTGCAAGGAAAGGTAGGGAATAGCCCTGGAGGCGATACAGAGAGGGGCAGAGACAGAGGTAGATAGAAATAATCTCAGAATATTTGTAAGAGTCAACAATTTTTCAAAAACACTTAAAACTTGTACCAATTTGGAGAAACTAAAAAAATGTCTTCGGTGTCTTAGGGATACCCATAGTTAAGTATCAGAAAGTTTCACTTGTTGAGTTTAACCTGAATGAGGAAACAGTTGTGAGTTATTTGCCAGTGGGAGAGGATTCCTTAGCTCCCAGAGCTGCAGGGCTTCCTGGTCTATGGGCGGAACAACTCATGAGAGGAGAGGCTGATGTCAGGCAAGGCCAGTTGGGTTCTCCCTTTAAAATATTGATAAGATTGCATATCTAAAGCTTGTCACTAAGAATTTTCATTTTTAGGGGTAAAAAATCTATTTTGAAAATAGTGTTGTGTGAATTCTGTAAGTGTTGTACATATCTCTGGTTTCAGATTTAAAAGAATTCAGAGTTACCTTGTGAGATCAATGTTCTTTGGTTTGTATTCACAGTTTAATTCATGGGGAAGAATAAATATTTCCTGACTCAAAAAAAAAAAAAAATATTGATAAGAATCATCATTAATCACACAAACAGCAAATACGTTTGAGCTCCGTCTTTGGGGAAGCAATTATACATACGTTGGCAAAGAAGATGGTGTAGCGTGTGGATGGCTTGGCATGCTGAATTGAACACTTTGAGGTTTATCTTTTATACAGCGGAGGACCACTGAAGAGCTTTGACTTTGACTTCATGAAAGAAGTATTTTCGAGAGACGAAGTTAAAAAACAGCATAGAAGAGACATTTTTACAAAGTAGTCAGTGGTACTTTAAAGTCTTTCATGGGAGCTGCTTCAAGAATAGTGTTGGGCTCAGGAGGCAGAGGATGTGTAAGGTTCTCTCAGCAGTGCTATCCAATAGAAGTATAATGAGACCCGTGTATGTTATTCTCAATTTTCTGCACATTCACTCATTTAAAGTTAAAAATAATTAATATTTATCTCAACACATCAATATGAAAAACTATCAATATATTTTACATTATTGATACCAAGTCTCCTAAATTCAGTGTGTATTTTATATGTATAAGTGTTTCTACATTCAGTCTAGCCACATTTTAAGTGTTAATAGCTACATGTGGCTTTTCACTACAGCCTTGCTACTCCAACCGTGATCTGCAGAGCAGCAGTACTGGCATCACTTGAGAGCTTGTTACAAATGCAGAATTCTCATGCCCTACCTCCGAGCTATCGAATCAGAGTCTAAATTTTAGAAAGTTCAAATCACCCCAGTGATTTAAAGTGATTTGAAGTCTGGAAGTACTGACTTCTAAGACAGTGGCTCCCAGTGTGATCGTCAGACCAGGACCAGCAGCTGCTTTACCACCTGGGAAATTCTGGGTTTTTTTTTTTAGACAGAATCTCCCTCTGTCATCCAGGCTGGTGCAGTGGCATGATCTCAGGTGACTGCAGCCTTGACCTCCTGGGCCCAGGTGACCCTCCTGCCTCTGCCTCCCAAGTAGCTGGGAATACACATACATACCACAACACCCAGTTAATTTCTCAAAATTATTTGTAGAGACAGGGTCTCCCTATGTTTCCCAGGCTGATCTCAATCTCCTAAGTTCAAGCGATCCTCCTGCCTCAGTCTCCCAAAGTGCTGGCATTACAGGCATGAGCCACCACACCCATGCCCTCATGGGAAATCCTTGAGTTCCAACACAGACCTATTAAATAGAAACTCTGGAGCCAGGAATTTAGTTCTAACAAGCCATCAGGCGATTCCTATGCACATTCAAGTTTGAGAACCACTATTTTAAAACATCTTTCTCTAGCAAAAATAATCTTATCATCTTTCCAATGGACCTTATATTTTGATTTTTTTTCTAATAAATTCCATTTTTTAAGGAACTAATATAGCTTGGCAGTATCATTACTCAACACACATCTCTTCATTGATATCACAGGGAGGGGAATGGAGGCCTAGGATATTCTATGATCTCATTAAAATAAGTTTCAATAAGAAATTCTGATCAGTATATAATAAAAGCTGCAATTGAGCATTTCCTGTGTCTTTGGCACCATATTGGATATTTTACACGTATTTCCTCTCGTCTTCTTTCAGCTCTCCGTAAGGTAGGCAGAAATATAGGAATATCCACATCTCACAATGAGTCCTCTAGTTTCGCAGGGCTTACATCTGGTCAGGGACAGAGCCAGGACCCAACCTAGGTCAGCCTGATGTCAATGCCTATGTGTATACCACTTACCACCCTGTTATGTTTAAATAATTTAAACTAAAAGCAAAAGCACTTGAGATTTTAGTATGCACTGAAAGTGTGATATTTGAAACACTGAAAGTAGCTCACAGGTTAACCGTGAACTGTCCTACCCACTCCACACACACACACACAATTCTGTTTTAGTTTTGAGACAGAGTCTCCTTCTGTCACCCAGGCTGGAGTGCAGTGACATGACCTTAGCTCCCTGCAACCTCCGCCACCCAGTTCAAGCAATTCTCCTGCCTCAGCCTCCCGACTAGCTGGGACCACAGGCATGCACCACCATGCCTGGCTAATTTTTGTACTTTTATTAGAAACAGGGTTTCACTTTGCTGGCCAGGATGTTCTCAAGCTTTTGACCTCAAGTGATCTGCCTGCCTCAGCCTCCCGAAGTGCCGGGATCACTGGCGTGAGCCACCATGCTTGGCTTCTACACACTCAATTCTACCTATACTACTTACAATGACTCCTGGTTAGAAACCACAGCCCAGGGCAGCACAGGATCAGATAAATCCAAAGAAGAAAAGGGTGACACAGCTTTGAGTATCTTTACAAGAGCGCAGCAGTGGCTGACGGTGAAGGACTGAGAGAATGGGGGTGGGAAGAAATCGAGTCCTCTGCCTGTCAAGAGTCTTTAATCATGGACATTGTTTAGAATTGCAGGTACCAGATAAACCAACTGAGCTTTCGGAATTTATTTTTAAATTTCCTGCAGACAAGGCATTCTTTGATTCCCCTGGAGCAGAATGCTCCCCTCTGCCCTCCTTGTCCGCATTATTTCACTGCCTCATAGAAAATAATGGGACATTTTGCTAAGGGTCTCTCCTGATGCTTCCCTAGGGTTTGGAATGTTCTGATTGGGGGCACAAGAAATCTATGCCATAAAGGTCTCCAGGAGAGAAGGTAATTGCCCCACTCATGCCACTCTATCACCTCCCACATCATTCTGCATGAGTGACTCACCTGCAAGGGATTGCTCATACAATTATATAAAACAAGTAGTCAACAATTGGATAAAACGGTTCAGATATTCTCTTCAGGGTCCACTGAATATTCAGCCCCCCTTGGCAACCGTCTGCATGTTCCATGGATAATTTCTAGATATACTGCAGTGTTGAAGAGGACTCTGATAATTAGCCTCAGATTGTTTTCCATCCCAGAGCAAAGTATCTTTTCACTGGCATAGAACATAAAGACTCAAAGCCCGCCATTTTTCTGAATTATAACAAGTTTCTGTCCTCTCTAGACGTACGGAGGGATCAGTGGCTGGCTTCTTGATAGGGTGAAACTCAGTACTTATTTTCTAAAGTCAATCATCATTTTTGTTTCATTCTATAATAACACAGATTGTACATCATGGCAGCAGCTTGTGATTCTGTGGAGACTACGTTGTGATTTGAGTGTTAATTAATGCATTTGTAGCGGGCAGCATAATATGAACGTCCCACTCTCTCAACAGGATCATTGCAACGACACCATCTTGTCTTCCTGAAAACCTATGCTTTGAAAATAGCCTAGGAGGCCAGGCGCGGTGGCTCAAGCCTGTAATCCCAGCACTTTGGGAGGCCGAGGCGGGTGGATCACGAGGTCAAGAGATCGAGACCATCCTGGTCAACATGGTGAAACCCCATCTCTACTAAAAATACAAAACATTAGCTGGGCATGGTGGCGCATGCCTGTAATCCCAGCTACTCAGGAGGCTGAGGCAGGAGAATTGCCTGAACCCAGGAGGCGGAGGTTGCGGTGAGCCGGGATCGCGCCATTGCACTCCAGCCTGGGTAACAAGAGTGAAACTCCGTCTCAAAAAAAATAAAAAAGAAATAAAGAAAATAGCCTAGGAAAGTCAGCACCAGAGTAGTCATTGGAAAGCATCTAGGAAGGAAAAGATAGGCTTAGGATGGATTTGTGAAGAAAAATTCTCATGTTACAAGCTTCCGTTCTCTCCCGGACACAGTGAGGGACCCCGTAGATGACAGCAGTGCAGGTGCCTTGTGCTGGGACTTACTGAGTTGTGATAACTGAGGGGCTTTCTGTTCAGCCTCTAGCAGAAGTGGAGTTGGAACGTGGGGATTGTGGAAGTTGGAAGACGGGATAGGCTGGAGCACCAATAATACATACAGAAAGGTGGAAAAGCTAGAGGTTTATCATGAATATATAAATGGCAAGTCTGTATATGGGCAGTCACAATATCATTTCAGCACATAGAGACTGGGTGAACTTATTACAGTTCTACATGCTGGATAAGCTTTAACCTGGGGGATTGGTGGAAATCTGTGGTCAGCACCAAGGATAGCTCAGGGAGATCATACATTTGTTCTCAATTAACCCATTTTATCTAGATTAGCACCTGTTTCAAGAAGTTAGCACCAGACCAATGGTAACGGTTGGCTATTCGGATCCTGTCTGGGCCCCCCGTGTCAGAGCCTGAATCTTTGTTTGCACCAGACTTGCCCTGCTGGTCCCTGCCATGTGTTCTAGGCGGGTTTGTAGATCTTGTGGAAGGTGATTTGATAATTTGCTACCCATGCACTTTTGGGCTCAGTAGTCCTAAAGGATCAATGGAAATCTCCTGTCTGGAGGCCTTGTTACCTTGTTCCTGGATCCCAGCAGAGGGGCCCCCGTGCCCCTTTTGAAACAGGAATATTTAGTCACAGATTTCAATGGGAAATTGTGAGATTCTCAAGAGTTGCCAGTCTGAAAAGCAGAAAACAATTAGGTTGACCTGCTCTAATTCAAAAGCATTCACCTAGAATTTTTTTGTGTTTGCAGATACTAATGGTTGCACAAAAAAGGTAGCCTTAGTATGTATTAAGACAGGGCTTCCAGTATTAATATACATTGTCTATGGGAGAATTAAAGCCCCCGCAGCCCTATGGAGTCATTTGAAATTCTTAATTACTTATGTTATGGGCATAAATTCATTAGGGCCTTCTCTCTTCTCCCTTTCTTTGTCTTTATAAGTAGCAAAGGTCCAGGAGTTCATTCTAGACAGTAACAGAATCATGGGGGGTGGTAAAACTTCATTAATTAAAAACTGTTATGGATAAGCCATGTGAATGAGTGAAGTCTGATATATAGAATACCTTTAAAGAAGTGCTATTTTACTGTTTTAAAATGCATACTTCATATGCCACAATCAAGCAGCCTCAGATCCAATTGTCGAACAGATGTTTAGCACCAGACTGTTGTTTTAATGAACCAGTAACTCATTCCTAACAAGCTTGGTTTGCCTATCATCAGTAGTACTCAAAATACATTGTTACCTTTAACCGGGTTAAAGATGAATGCTCCAAAACTTCTAAGATCCTCTCACTTCCTAAATAGTGGAAATGTATTCTACAACTCCAGTCAAATTACTGTAATCTTAAATATGTGTTGTTTAATGAGGAATTATTATATGTATTCTTACTTCTTACTATAAACTTGGACTTAAGAAAAGCTCTCATTCCCAAGACTATTTTGACCAAACGTTTTTGTCATCTCGCCTCTGCCTAGGCTGCAGTGGAGTTCTTGTAGCGTCAAAGCCCTTCTTTTCACATCTTCTTTTATATGCTCAGAGTTACCAGACTGAATTCTCAAAAAAAATTCATTAAATGAAAACAAAAAATTAAAATTTCTTTTCACTGGTGACAAGTTCATATTACCCTGGTAGTATAAAGACATGAATGTTTGATTTGTTACTCCAACTAATGTATTATTTGTGTTCAATCAAAGGCTTTCTTTAAAGGCAATTGTTAACCATTATGATGACATGGATAAACAAACATCTATAAGATTATTAAAAGACCAGCTATTCTTAATTAAGATGCATCATTCTCAATGGGTGTTTGTTTTTGTAAATGCTGGAGATTCTGATTCCATTGACTTGCAATGGCACCTCAGCATGTACATTTGGAAAATACTTACTCAGTATATTTTGTTGTGCAATCTGGTGAGGAACCACTTCCTTATCAAGCAAACATTCGTCATTTATATGCAGCAATGTAAACACATGTGAATGAGCCAATTGCCTACCTAAATCTCTGCACAAATGGATGTCTAATATATGCCAACTTGTTTTGTTTTTATGTTGCCATGATGCACAACTCACATTGTTTTCACATAGGCAATCCACATCCATGGATGTATTTACTGGATGTGTGATTTTGCATAAGTTTCTGTGCCTCTCTGTGCCTTGGTTACCTCTTCTGTAAAATGGAGATGAAGCCCAATACTCAGTGTTTTCGTGAGGACTTAACAATATTCGTGTATGTGAATTAGTTAGAACTCTGTCAGGCAATTATGAAAGGTTCCATAAATGTTAGTGATATAGTTTGGCTGTGTTCCCACCCAAGTTGCATCTTGAATTATAGCTCCCATAATCCCCACGTGTTGTGGAAGAGACCTGGTAGGAAGTAATTGAATCATGGGGATGAATTTTTCCCAAGCTGTTCTCATGATAGTGAATAAATCTCATGAGATCTGGTGGTTTTATAAAGGGCGGTTCCCCTGCACATGCTGTCTCTTGCCTGCCACCATGTAAGACGTGCCCTTACTCCTCCTTCACCTTCCGCCATGATTGAGGCCTCCCAGTCATGCGGAACTGTAAGTCCATTAAACCCCTTTTTCTTTATAAATTACCCAGTTTCAGATATGTCTTTATTAGCAGCATGAGAACAAATATAGTTAGTTATTATAGTTGTCACTACGAATGCTGCTATCACTGTCACTGCGTCTACCCAGGACTCTGTTATAGCCAACTAGCCAACATGGCTACTGTTATTTGTCATTATTATTATTGTCTCTTACTCTCCAAAGGCTACCAGAAAGCAAGTGACTGTGGCCTTATAGTAGGAATAATGGTAAATCTAATTTATAAAGGAAAATTAGGCTTCATTCTTTGGAACTTTGATTTTATCAGTAACAGAATTACATGTACAACTCACAACTTAGTGGACATTCAAACACATCATACCACTAACTACAGCGGCTCATAAAATATATCACTAGTCTGTGAATTTTAAAGAAGGATGAATTCTTCCATTTTCCCCAATTTAACTTCCTTCCCGAAAAGGAAGGAAGTTGACCAGCATCGTTTGGTCAATAACTTTAAATAAAATTTAGTCAATTTCTTCAGGAAACCTTATCTGTCTTTCTCCATTAGAAAAGAACATGGGGGAGGTTTCAAAAAACCTTCAGTAACTAAAGAGGTGGAAAATCACTTGCTGCCTAAAGTCAGTGTCTTCCCTGACATGTTCACTTTTAATAATCTTGGGATTTGTTTTGGGTTTGGGAATTGAATGATGCATCTGTGCCAAGAAGAAACCCTGATGGTATGCAGTGCTCCCACCAAGGCGTGTGTGTGTGTGTGTGTGTGTGTGTGTGTGTGTGTGTGTATGCACAGGCATGCATATGCATGAATATGAGTAAATAGAGGCAAGCGTTGTTTTGGGAGCTCTCAGCTAACGGGGTTTCGGCATACCAGAGTAGCTAGCAACCTTGTCCTAACAGGAAATGAAGGGGAGCTGAACGCAGGTGTTTGCCGTGTACGTTTAAATTTTTTTTGGAGATGGAGTCTCACTGTAGAGCCCAGGCTGAGTGCAGTGGCGCAACCTCAGCTCACTGCAACCTCCGCCTCCAGGGTCTCAGTTCAAGCAACTCTCCTACCTCAGCCTCCCAAGTAGCTGGGATTACAGGCATGAGCCACCATGCCCAGCTAATTTTTGTATTTTTCAGCAGAGAAGGCATTTCACCGTGTTGGCCAGTCTGGTCTTTAACTCCTGACCACGTGATCCCCACGCCTCAGCCTCCCGAAGTGCTGGGATTACAGATGTGAGCCACCGCCCTGTCCTCCTGTGTGCTTTTTATGGGATGCTTCTTTTAACTGGAGGACAGCCTAATGCCCAGTTGTCCTACCTATGACCTGGCAGGTGGGTGGGGGGGGTCCCTCACACAGGGAACTTATTTATGCTGGCAGATGCCCTTGTGGCTCTTGTCTGCCCCATGTCCAGTTTATGCCTGCTTGACCACAGCTCTAGCACTGGGACCCCAACCTTGCGTTCTCCCCAGTGTCCTCAGGGAAAACACAGCCAGGGACAGCGCCTGGTTCAAGATGGAAGGCACAAATTCAATACCACCACAACAGGAAGCAAGTTCAAAGCTTTTTACTTACAGATCCTGGGCAAGGAGAACATAATGAGTCAGGGTGCAGTGCAGGGGAGCCCTTCATCCCTGGGTTATGCAAGGAAAGAATGAAGAGTCAGGCAGAGATGGAGAAAGCATGGCAGTTGGTAGTTTGTACAAGGGAACAGGGTGTGTGTCACTGTAGGTTCCCAGGTAAATGTCTGAATGGTCCATTTAAAGGACACACTGGGAAAACGAGGAACCCAGTCAGGTAGGTGGCAGAGATGCCTCTGAGTTCTTATTTCTGGCCACCAGCCTGAGCCGTTTGGGTGTGGTATGGCACTGGAAACCGCACCACGGGTGACGGAGCGCTGCTTCTGGTATGAGAAAGTTAAACCTACATTTAAAATGGATACCAAGGGAACATAAAATTTTAAGAATTTACTACAATTGTATTTTAGAATAGCATCAACTTTCATCTTTTCCTTAATCGCACCTATCAGTCAGAATAGAATCTAAGGGTAAGAATCTGTGGGTTGTTCATTGGTTTCCAAGTGTTTCCCATTGTGAAGGTTTGAGACATGCTTTTTTGCACAGTCCATATTTTACATCCAACTGGTTGCTGGCAGGACTTTTTTTCTTTAAGGCCACACATAACCTATTTATCAGAGTAAGGATGTGAACAGACTTTTTAAAATTTCCCATAAATAAAATTTACAACTTGCACTGGAGAAGGTGCTTTCTTGCAAAAGGTCATTGAAATCTCAAGATGATGAAAGCAGCATGTCCTAAAACATGGCTGCATCATGGTAATCACAGTTCAAACCTTGATCACTTGGTTTTGGTTTTTTTTTTTTCTTGCTTACGTAAAATATCAAGCCCTGTTCTTTCTCCCTCTCAAAAAAGAACAATTTTCTTCTATGAAAGGAATGTAAGTGAAGAGGAGATTGAAAAGAGGAGAGGTGGGAAGCTATTTCATCTTGCGAGAGACCTCTCACCCCCAGCATATTCTCCCCTGTGGAATTTTTATTCCTCCTTAGGGAAAAGCTTTTGTAAGATAATCCATTTTCTATCAAAGCTGGTCAATACTGGCAGGTGGAAAAACAGTCAGACATGTGGTCTGTGGAAGGTTATAAACAGAATTTGCATTTTAGGCAGAGCAGCAGGACACTCCTAAAAGAAAAGCACCTTCAAAGATTTACAAGTAGCATGTAAATACTTGGAAATTAATCATATATAAATCAAGTATAGAAGTGCTAAGCAACTGCATACTAAGTTGTGGAAATCATTGGAGGCTCAAGGGAGATAGTATAGGCAGTGCTTCCCAAACGTAGTGAAAGTGTAAAGACTCCTCGGGTCTTACAGAGGTGGGAGGAGCATTTCTGTCTACACCCTCATCAGCCCGTTGCATCTGTCAGATTTATTAACTCATCGGATGCTTCATCCACTTCTACATGTAAAAGCATTAATAATATTTCATTGCAAAAGCCTTCCTTTTTTTTTTTTTGCTTCTAGTGTCTTGCTCTTGAATTCCATTTGCAAATAACATGTCCATGTACTGATGATTGACATGGCCCAGTGAATCTGGAGAGAGGTCATGCCTCAAGAACAATACTGGAGAGTGTTTTTTTAAAAAAACATTTGTCAATACACTGGAAAAAATTTAATAGAGCCTGCCAGGGGTGTACAGTTTTGTTTGCATAAAGCATAGATACTTTTTACATGCAAAATGAGTTTTAACAGACACTTCCCCCACATTCACTTGGGGTTTTGTCATCCAGTAGGATTGAGGAAGATTTTATTTCCAAGAACAGATGGTTTTTCTGCACTTTCCATAATTGCAAACAACTGCATGAATTTCTTTTTTTTTTTTTTCTTGCTTTCAGATACATGACCAATGTCTGGCTATCAGGATTTTGACTTCCTTTACCCAAATGCCTCTTTAAAAATAATAATAATAATGACTTTCACAAACAGTCACTTATCCTCTACATATATATGGTCTTCAAAATTGACTCCCTAAAAAGCCTTAAACTTTGCCAAAATTAAGGAATTGAAAGATGAAATTACTAGAGGCTTATTCACATCTGCTGGAATTTATATAAATATACACACACACACACGTGTGTGTGTGTATATTTATAATACATTTTTATATCTCTGTCTTTAGGAGGACCCAAAAGAAATAAAGGATACTATTTCCTTTCTCCAGTGAAGAGACTGACCCTTGTTGCCCGTCTCTCCCTGCTCATCCTGCTCTTTGATCATCTTCTCTTTTACTTTCTTCCTCTCCCTTTTCCTTTTACATCTCCTTTCACCATTTTCTTCTCTCCCCACTTTGCTGAATGGTGGAGAATGCCTATTCAACCCAGCCCAAATTCTCGAGACACAAAAAGACCGGGAAAATGCTGGGAGATAGAATGAACGGACAGCAATGACATCATTGTCCTAGTTCACATTTATTAGAAAGAATTTCTTAATTTTCTGCCATGATGGTTGAGCATCCTTTCCACCTCTTTCTCTTTCTTTCCTTCCCTCCTTCCTTCTTTCCTTTCTTCTATCTCTCTTTCTTCCTCTTGTTCTCTGTCTCACTGTCTCTTTTGTTCTTTGAATTCTAGTTCAATTAAAATAAAATCCACACAGGATTTCTCTCTTCTCAATGACAACAATTGAGACTTGAGGGAAGTATTTTCCTTCTTTCTTTTTCTTCACGTATATTTCCATGAATTCTTTGATTCTTTACCTAGTTCTGAGATATTTATGACATTCAGAACCAAAACACACTGGTAAACACCTGTAGATATTAGTATGAACAGGATATGAAAGCTATAGGATCTCTGTCTACTACTTTTGTGAAGAATAGTATTGATTATTGCTAATATAATTCTTTTTTACATTTCCCATCTTGGTAGGCTAGAGAGTATTTTGCTGCCATGCTACCATCTACCCTCCTCTTCAAATGTTTCTAACCTAAGAATAATGCACTTGCTTTATGATTCTGGTGTGACTTGAGCTGTCTATTCTTTCTAATTTAGCAGACAGCCATTTTGCAAAACTTTTAAAATTATAACTGAGCCAGGGAAAAACTTCCTGTAGCTTTTTAGCATCACAGCCTTGATCCCAAAAGATAAGCTAGAATTCAATGTTTGCTAGAAATATTCAAGCACACATACAGTAACATTCTATGTAGGCAATCACTAAGCTGTCATCCCTGGACAATTTTTTTTAATACATTAAGGTTGTCTGCAGAACCAAGAAAAGAAAATAGCTAAATCTAGGCAATAAATGCAGACACTGGCTTTTATCCTGAGGATTTTGAGTTACACAAATTTCTTTGCATTTTAGCTTTCTCAGTTACAGAATGACTGACAATAATCATATTGACCTGCTTCCCATAATGGTTGTAGTCACTGCCTAGTGGTTTTTCAACTGATAAATTAGTACCCTGCCAAGGGGAGACGATTGATGCAGCGTCACAATGAAAAAGCACTCTAGCAGTGACACCGCTCAGCAAAGAGCGTCCGGTTTATCTGGAGGAGAAAGGAAAGTTCCTTCCGATTGAATAAAAACAACAAAGGCTCCTGCTTCCAATGTTCCTGGTTCTTTCATTCTATGTCAATCTTTTGACATTTTAATGAGAAGTGTCATTTTGTGTAAGGTTTAAAGGAGAATTTAGCTTCCAACCCCAGCTTGTTAATTGAATAAATGTCCTCACTTCTTGACTCAATTCACTTTATACTTGAAAAACTATTATGCCAAATATTTATTTTTTGCCTACCAAATAGGCAATAACCAGCCTTTGAAACCTGTGGCAGATGACAGTGTTTGCTCCACCTCTGAGGCTGAACAGCTGTGTCTGTTGTTCCAAGATGTCCAGCTTGCAAGGATCCAGTAGATCAAGCGGAGCAGGAGTCTCTCCTTTTCCTTTGCCATGGCAGCTCCAACGCTCTATGTGATTGTATCTCAAGGTTCTCTGTCTTCATTGAGAAATCATCAAGGGCACCAAATATATTTCTAATAGCCATTGCTAGACATAGTCTCTTCTTTCTTGATGGACATTACTTCTGGAAGCGATCTTAACCACCAAAATGAGCAAAGGAAACTCATAAGGGAAAGGAGAATGAAATGTTCCTAAGTCAGGATTAACTCCTGTGACTGTGTGTGCATGAATTTATCTGCAGCGTTCACAACCATCTCACTTCGCATATCCAACTCAGGACCTCTGGTCAAAACTTAAGGAAGGCATCTTAAATATTCACAATGAATATTTTCCTCAAAATATTATGTTCATTTTTATAATATAGGAAACTTCAAAAAGTGAAGCATACATTGCAAATGCAACCACTTTAATACTATTTTTTTGTTCCCACGGGTACATATACTTCTATATAGCTGTAAATAGATGATATGGTTTGTCTGTGTCCCACCCTAATCTCATCTTGAATTGTAGCTCCCATAATTCGTGGGAGGGACCCAAGGAGAGGTAATTGAATCATGGAGGTGGTCTTTCCCATGCTGTTCTCATGACAGTGAGTAACTCTCACGAGATCTGATAGTTTTATAAAGCGGAGTTCCCCTGCACACGCTCTTGCCTGCTGCCATCTAAGACACACCTTTCTCCTCTGCTTTGTGCCACGATTGTGTGGACTGCCAAGCCATGTGGAACTATGAGTCCATTAAATGCCTTTTTCTTTGTAAATTACCAAGTCTCAGGTATGTCTTTATTAGCAGCGTGGGAACAGACTAATACAATCGAGTATATCTAGAATGTACAAAATTATCTATTAAAATATTTTATGATTGAAAATACAATAGATATTATTGTACCAAGTTAAAAATACTGGTAAATAGTATAGATATTTAAATATAATATTTATTGTATTTAATATTATATTTAATATCCATTATATTTAAATATATAATATCTATTATAAAGCAATCAATAGCAGCATGTGGGGATTTATGGTATCTCTTATATTTAAATAATATATTTAATTAAATAATAATTATGTAATTATATATAAATATTATTTAAATATATTTAAATACTATTAATTATATTTAAAAATAATTTAAATATAATACATACCATAAATCCCCACATGCTGCCATTGTTTACTTTTTTCATACAGTGAAAAGCAGTCATACCATATCTAGTATCTTATAATCTCCTGTTTGCACTTTGGCCATGAAATAAACATTTTCTTTTTCTTTTTCTTTTTTTTTAATTTTTTGAGGTGGAATATCACTCTGTTGCCCAGGCTGGAGTGCAGTGGCATGTTCTCAGCTCACTGCAACCTCTGCCTCTTGGGTTCAAGTGGTTCTCCTTCCTCATCCTCCCAAGTAGTTGGAACTATAGGATAGTACCACCATGCCTGGCTAATTTTTGTATTTTTAGTAGAGGCAGGGTTTTGCCATGTTGTCCAGGCTGGTCTTGAA
The DNA here is from genome assembly GCF_009761245.1 of Sapajus apella. Classification (NCBI taxonomy): domain Eukaryota; kingdom Metazoa; phylum Chordata; class Mammalia; order Primates; family Cebidae; genus Sapajus; species Sapajus apella. The sequence continues at coordinate 6,300,485 of NW_022436989.1, forward strand.
CTCCTGACCTCAAGTAATCCAAATGCCTCTGCTTCCCAAAGTGCTGGGATAACAGGCAAGAGCCACTATGCCCGGCCAAAATAAACATTTTCTAGTGTCAATGAAGTTATCTATAATATCGTGAAAGGCTCAATAGCATATTCACTTACGCGAACATATTGTAATTTATTTAATCACATCCTAGGGACCATTTAGGTTGTTTCCAATTTCCTTCTTTTCTAATATGTACCTGTTATCTCCGGAATGCTACATCGATCAACTCAATGATGGTTGAGTTAGGGGTGTGATCTCTTTTTTTTTTTTTTTTTTTTTTTTTGAGACCGAGTTTCGCTCTTGTTACCCAGGCTGGAGTGCAATGGCGCGATCTTGGCTCACCGCAACCTCCGCCTCCTGGGTTCAGGCAATTCTCCTGCCTCAGCCTCCTGAGTAGCTGGGATTACAAGCACGCGCCACCATGCCCAGCTAATTTTTTTTTTTTTTTGTATTTTTAGTGGAGACGGGGTTTCACCATGTTGACCAGGATGGTCTCGATCTCTTGACCTCATGATCCACCCGCCTCGGCCTCCCAAAGTCCTGGGATTACAGGCGTGAGCCACCGCGCCTGGCCTGGGGTGTGATCTCTCTAAATCTCAACTTCTTCATCTTTAATATGAGAGATTTCAAATAGTTGTTTCTAAATAAACTTGTGATTTTAAAAACCTGTGAGCCTTCTGCATAGGATGGAGAAAGCTAGAAAGAAAGAAAAAATCTAATCATCTACAAATTCACAACTTTTCTTGAACACACCATAGAGCTGATGTTGCTGAGTAACAAACTAATCCAAAACCTAAGGACAAAGAGATGGACATAAGCATTTACTCACCTGAGGAAGACACTGCCATACATAGGCGAAAAGAATTCAGGTTGAGAACCGTGGCTTGTGCCTGTAATCCTAATGCTTTGTGAGGGTGAGGCAGGAGAGTCACTTGAGCCCAGGAGTTTGAGACCAGCCTAGGCAACATAATGAGTTCCCTGTCTCTAAAAAAATAGAAAAAAAAAAAAATTAGCCAGATGTGGTGGCACATGCCTGTGATCCTGGCTACTTGGGAGGCTGAGGCAAGAGTATTGCTTGAGCCCAGGAGGTTGAGGCTGCAGTGAACCCTGACTGTGTCACTGCATTTCAGCCTGGATGACAAAGCAAGACCCCATCTCAAAAAAAAAAAAAAAAGAATTTAGCTAATATGTTTAATGAGTTGCTAAAAGTAAGTATCATGTACCAAGAGAATATGCAGCCTCTCTGGAATGTAGACACAAGAAGAAATAGCACCCAATCTTAGAGCTTCCTCCATGGACCTCACCAAGTAGTCACAAAAATAATTGGCAAGATTTCTGCAAACGTCATCTCCAAGGCCGGGCATGGTGGCTCATGCCTGTAATCCCAGCATTTTGGGAGGTGAAGGCAGGCGTATCACTTAAGGCCAGGAATTCAAGACCAGCCTGGCCAACATGATAAAACCCCATCTCTACTAAAAACACAAAAATTAGCTGGGCATGGTGGCAGGTGCCTGTGGTCCCAGCTACTCGGGAGGCTGAGGCGTGAGAATTGCTTGAACCTGTGGGAGAGGTTGCAGTGAGCTGAGATTGTGCCACTGCACTCCAGCCTGAGTGACAGAGTGAGACTGTCAAAAAAAAAAAAAAAAAAAAGGAACAGAGGGAGGGAGGTGGGGAGGGAAAAGGAAGATGCAGCTCTAAACTACATCCATTGTACTCTGTGCATGGTCCAGAGGTTAAGAATCCTTTCTAGGCAAACATTAGTGTAAAGAAGTGAATAGCTATAGGTTCTTAGAAAACATTCATCCTATTTAACTATTTATCATTCAGTCTTTTTCTTAGCATTGGCAACACATCTTAGAATATATAAAGTATATGTGCTGATATAGGACAAAATTAAGTGGAAAAATAGGCAGTTGTAGAATATATAGGCTGCTCCCATTTGGAAATACACAAAGAGGAATGTTTTGTACAGGTCCACGTATAAGTCAGATAAATGTCTGCTCTTGACATTGTAGACTGTTTGAGAAGGTTCATCAAAAGCCATTAAGAAGAATTTCTTTTAGAAAAGCAAACAGAGAAGTCACCTTATGACCATCCTACCACAGAAGGCTTTTCTTTCTTATACAGTGCATCTCATTTTACTTTTCAAAACCTTTCGCAGCAGTTAGTTCTGGAGTACAGGTGGCATTTGTGCTCCTGACAAAAGAAAAAGCCTTAAGTTGTCCTGTGAGGAGATAAAGTCTTCATGGAGAGAGGAAGGCCAAAACCTTTCTTCTGCTCCTCTCTCCCCACTCTGTGCTGTAGCTCCCAGCTGGCGAGGAATGTGCTGCTATCCTTGTGATCCAGGCTTCTGGTCAGACTTGATGGACAGTGAGCACCCAGTGACTTTGTTGATTGAATATATGAGTGAATGAGCTGTCAGTGAATGGGATGTGAAATCGATGTTATATATATTAGTTTAAAGATATATTTTATTTATGTATTAAATTTATTAATATATAAATATGTTAATATATATCAATGTAAAGATCCTAAGAAAGATCACATCTAAAGTAGAGATGCAAGATTATTGAGGAGCTCACAGAACGTCGAGGCAGCAGGTGGATTTATGTAAACTACATGCCTGGTCCTCCTTAAAAGCAGAATTGCGATTCATTCCACCTAGGGAAGCCTGCTCCTACACCTGCCTTGGTTTTGCCCAGTCATAGCTTTCCCCTTCCCTTCTCCAAAATTTCTGCAGAGTCCCCACTTCCAGAGTGAGGTCAGAGGAAGGAAAAATGTTGCTGAGAGCTTGCTTGCTTCATGTGAGCCCGTGGAGGTTGAGAACGACAAGATAATTTGTAAACTCGTAAAACAGAGGTAAAAAACACATTCTGGAAATATCCTCTTTAGGGGATAGAAGGAATTAAAACTGCCCGAGAAGGAGGAGGTCAGGACCAGTCCCCAAAGCATGCATCTACCTGCTTAAGAAAACAAGATGAGGACTTTTCAAAGTATTCAGTGGAGTCAGAAATCAGACCACTGATTAACTTAGAAGAGCTTCAGTGGAAAAGTAGGAGGAGGTGGGAACCAGGGACAAGGGGTCAAATCTTGGATGCCCCTTATGGAGGATGCAGTCAGAGAGGAAGATGGAAAACGTCATCGGGAGCCTGTCATTTTACAGTGGCTGGTTGCATTTGGAGTCTGTCCAATGGGACCTTGAAAGGAAATCCCCTGCAGGATTATAAGGCCAAACCAAGCAGATTCCGGCCATAGCGATGAGTGGAGAACTTAGGCTGGTAATTCCAGCAATGGACTGTTTGTTGGAGTGTATGGGATGTAGCCCCACGTGAGCAGATTGGCCTTGCTACAGAGTTGAGAGAAGCTTCGTTTTATAATTTGAATGCTGGATCATATTTGTTGACATTTGCTGATGTATTTACAGAAAAATGTGTGCTTTATTTCTGCATCGGGCCTTTATAAAATTTCTTGCAATTACTATAGTCAGTGATGGATAGTACTCTACCTGCAAAAACTGTTCTGTATCATATATTTTCTTCCAACGTTCTTGGAGGGGATTTCTAATAAAGAATGTGACTGAAAAACAAAATCCCTTCTAATCAAATGCAGTATTTCCCTTACTTGAACCCTACAGAACATTGGTGCTATTTTACCTAAGCTGCTTATCAGATTCTGCTTTGTTTATAACTCATTTTATGCTGATTTTTTAAATCTCCTTTCCCAACTGCCATCACTGTTGCATCCCACAACCACCCATGCACGCCCATGTATTTCGGGGATCAGGACATGCCCATTGTGCATCCTGCTTCTTAACACGGTGCCTTGTATGTGAGAGATGCTCAGTAGTTAATTTCTGGATCAAAATGAATTATTTATGAATCCAGGATACCAGTCTATGAAATAACTAAGCAGTTGTCACCTTTTTATAAAAATTGCATTGCTTGTAAGATTGGCAGAATTATCATTTTATAATTATATGTGTGATGCACACATTGTTCTGGTAATGTTTGGTTGCCAAACTGCTTTCAGTGCTATAACTACCCTCAGACATCTAACTCATTTAAATTATTGATGACAGCCATGTCTTAGTAACCCATAAGCATGCGGAAAGAACTGAATAATTAAACTTTCATTTTCAGTCCAAATGAGAATTTTCAAATGGGCAAACAAAGCATCTGGCCTTTTCATTCTTTCTTTCTGGCTTTCTTTCTTTCTTTTTCTTTTTCTTTCTTTTCCACATTCAGTGGCATTACTTTCATCTTCCATCAGGTGATACTTAAGGAGCAGCTTTCTCTGCCATTGGTATTTAGTGTCTCTGTGGCTTTGATGCATTTTTGAAGATGCTCTCAGCCCAGGTTCATGGTCAATGGGATCCTGTTGCCCTCCTGCTCATGCTACACTTGGCTGTAGTTTGTAGGATGGTTCTCCGCAAAGAATCTTACAAGTTCAAATTGCACTGGGCTGACTAATAGAAAATCTTCAAGACATTTCCTCCTACAAGATTGCTGGAAACATTTCTACCCCATCGGATTGTCAATCTGGTTGCAAATAGGATATCCCTAAAACCTGTTTTTATTGTGGCTGATTTTTAAGACAGTATAGGTTGTGTCACAGGCAGTGACTATCTGTGGCTGGTGGCATGGGTGGTAAAAAGAATTTACCAAGACAGTTGTAGGTAAAGAAAGGCAGATTTATTAGAGAAAATAGGAAAGTATGTTGCAAGGAAGCAGTGGGCAGTCCAGCAAGAGGGAAGCTGACTGCAAAGAGAGAAAGGATTGCTGGGGATTTTATAGGATGGTACTTGTGCTGTGTGCTGGAGAGGGCTACGTACAGTAGTGATAATGCCAAAATTGCAGTGAGCTAACTTGCATTTTCCGATCATCTGAGTGTCTGGTGATAGCTGGGTGCGGGAAGATCGTGAGTTATCTGCCCATTAGGGCTATGTGTCCTGGACCACGAAGAAAAGGCACACTTGTAGCTTATCTGCTTTTTCTTTCTGTTTTCCCCTGCTCCTGGTAGCCTGACTCCTTTTTCCTCATTAGGACTCCACAGGTTATATTCATGGGAAGCAATAGTAAACTATTTGCATAAGTCTTCTCAGTCCCACACACCTATCCCTGTTTAAGCCCAGTGAAATGTTCTGTATTTTATAGCCTTTGGCCAGCCAGTTACCAAGCAGCTGTTGGACTCTCTCCCATCCCAGATCCTTAAGATGACTTCCTTCCATTAACTGAAACATTGATTTGAGACAATCACTTTGCAAGCACATTGATCCCTTTAATGGGATATTGTTAAATGATAAGGTTCCCAGATTTCAAATTTACACTATTTTTGAATATTGATACTTTCTAAAGCATTCCCATGTCAACTCTGAAGGAGATGTTGGTTGGATACATATTGAAAGGAGTCAGATGCACCACAGAAACACAGACATGGGACCATAGCCTCAGCAGAGTAGTGCTTTGGGCGTTTTGTGGGGGCTTAGCTCTAGAAATCAACAAGAGGATTAGACAAGGATTCAGTTCACCTCAGTTTCTTCATACTCAAGCCCATACTGTGAGGTTGGAATATCAGTTTCTCAAATGACGTTGGAATACCTTGAGCCAGCTGCTCCATTCAAGCGCTGTGGCACAGGGTATGGTGAATACTAAGATGAAAAATACAACCAATCTACAAGCAACAAGTTTAAGTCAAGGGTACATTATGATACTGCACAAAGGCCAATGCCACCTTTATAAAATTCTAATTGCATGTTTTGCTTGTGGAAGGCAGAATGGAAGTTGCTTGGCGTGTTCACACCAGATTCAAATTCATGGAAATGGCCATAGGAGAATGAGGTTGAGAGTGTTAGATGTGGAAGTTCATTCTTGGACTTTGGAAAACAAATAAATAACATTCCTTTCTTACTCTATGACATCCAAGACATTTTAAAAGGTGCCTTTGAGGTAAATAGATTCAATAAAAATGAAAAAATAAAAACAGAGGAAAAGTACCTTCAGGAATCCGATAGATGATGAACAAACGATCAGTTAGTTACCTATGAGGCCAGAATGGAAAACAGTTTAGATGTGTGGTCAAAATCATGCCTCCTACTACTAATTCCAGAATTGAACTTCCCTAGGTTAAAGGAATCACAGCTGCCAATCTACAGGCTATGCAGATTCCCGAAGAGGGCGGAGCCAAAACAACCAAAGACCAGGCTGTTCTTTCCTCCCCCACCCTCCCATCCCAAGGAACAAGTTTAGAGAAACAGGCTGCTCTGAAAAAGAAGAAGAGCCAGTGCTCTGCATGCTAAATTCATTCCCTAGTCTCACTAGGGAGGTCAGCCTTCCTGCAGTAGGAGGAGTAAGTGTGTGAGAAGTAGAAATAAAGTGAAATTACGCTTTTTAATACTTCCAAAAGAGCAGAGGTACTTAATCTTTGGGCTAAAGCCCTGGGCAAAGTAGGAACCCTGGGAGAGTGAGAGGGTGGACCTCAAAGTCACGATGGAGACAAGGAGGACCAAGTTACAATATGAATTGAGACTCAATCATGACCATGGATTAAATCTGGGACCGTCTTATCAACGATGTTTATGCCAGTGGCCCATCCAGTTACAAGTAAACATAACTTTACACCTCCAGTATCTTTCCATCGATACTCCTGTGAAGCGTCTCTGCATTTGTTTCCTAGCATGCAATGCTGAGAAATGGAAAACATGTAGATGGGGAAGTTTCCTGCTTGAAATTAGAGAGGGAAGGGAAGTCTGCTTGAGTTAGGTGGCAACAGAGAATGGCAAGTGCGTCTGTAATTTTCATACGCAGCAGGTCGCTGCATGCCCACGAGACTTTTCCTGGAGAGTGTGGGTGTGGCAGAAGGCATGGCAGAAGTGTGCACTCCAGCTCTTGTGCCTCAGCATACATCCTGACATCTGGTTGGTTATAATGGTAATACTGCTGCTATTAATAATAGCAAATGCTGTTATTCTACATAGCAGACATTGTCCTAGGCAGATTATACACGTATACATATATATTCATGTACAGATATAAATGTCTGTATACATACATATGTGTGTATACACACACACAATAAATTATTTAATTATCACAACAACCTTAAGAATTTTATTACTATCTCACTTTATAGAAATGCTAAGGAGTTTGTTAGTTACAGACACAAAAGATAAAGAAATTTGTCTAAAGTTAAGAAGGCTGGAGAGCTGGAATTCAATCCTGCATCCTTGCTCTATCCACTAAAAGAGATTAACTTTCTGGATGGTCAGCAATTGCACTCAGTGTTGCAGGGTAGCCCAGTGGTGGTCCAGACCAGAGGAGAAGCACTGTCTTCTTCCATCATTCTGCGATGTTTCTGGAACCAGTAATGCTGGGAATCTAGATGTGAGGTTTCCTTTAAAAAGGCTAGAGCTGCCCTTGTTGCTCCCACTGCTGTGGCATAAAGTACAGGAAAAGCAGTGCTGCTAGGGAGGCCGTTGTTGAGGAGGAGAGCTCCAGTGAGCCATGCTCTGAATCACAAAGGAGTGAATCAGAAGCAAGACACAGAAGTAAAAACATTTCTCTGGGGCAAGAGGAAGATCCCCCTTTTCTGAACATTTTTAGAGCCTTTCTGTACTTCAAGGTCTCTCCTCAAGTATATTCTGAAGATGAAATGTGTTTTATGAATGATAATCTACAAGTGGAAACCCACCAAATTCCACCCACTTGTCCATGCCTCCCATTATTTGACTTGGCTGCAAAGGAAAGTAGCCTGAGATTTATACTTTTTAAAATTTTCTTTTTCTAATTATTTTTTTATTTAAAAAAACCTGAAGCCTACATCACCCAGTCTTCCCCAGTCAGCTTCCCATCCAAGGGCTAACCAAGCCCAACCCTGCTTAGCTTCAGAGATCAGGCATGTTCAGCATAGCATGGCTGTAGGCAAATTTTCCATTAGGAAATATTTGTTCTACCTCTCTATTATTTCATCTTTTCCTAAATAAAAAGAAACTTAATGGGTAATATATACATTTCCTTTAATATCCTGTACATAAGTGGTGAGGGCGTTTATTTTACAAACCTGAAAGAGAAATATAATCACTCAGGCCTTGCCCAGTGTTTTGTCAAAAGAATAGTTTCTTAGAGAGATTTTAAAAAGGAATCAAATACAACCCACTGAAACTGGAATGATCTCAACTTCCTAATTGTTCATTAAGAAGAAAAGACAGAAAGCAGGAAGGTCAAGAGGAGCCATGGTGGCATTTTGGCATAATTTTCAACTGTCTTAAAGAAGTATGATGACATTAAAGTACTTCAAGACATAACTGATATGCGTTTCCATTTTGTTTCATCTCATTTTACTCTCAGGCCCCATTCCTTTAAGATTCCTCCCATTAATATTTTTCAGTTACTCTACTCAAGGTTTTATCTATTGATTTGCCTTTGCCTAGGTAAAGCCAAGAATCGTTGTATGAATTCCTTCTAGCTAGGATTCAAAGATGCCAAATGAATAATCACCCTTTAGAATTAGATCCTTATAAAAGATGAAGCATTGACTAAAGTGAAAGGAAGAGAGAAAGAGGGATGGAAGAATGAACGGACATTATTCTGTGATCTTGTAAGTCACTTGCCCTTTTGTGATCTCAGTGTTACCAGTGGAGAGTGTCCAGGTTCTTGGTGTTTTGAACAGAGAATTGGACAAAATGCACAAACAAAGCAATGAAAGAAAAACACAGATGTATTGAAACAAAAGTACACTCCACAGAGCGGGAGTGGGCTTGAACAAGCAGCTCAAGAGTGCTGGTTACAGAATTTTCTGGGGTTTAAATACCCTTGAGAAGTATTTATGTAGGGTGTAAGCATATAACCAATGGTATAAATACCCATATTATCCATTGGTTATATGTTTATAACCAACAGTTTAAATACCCATATGTTTACACCCTACATAAATACCCATTGGTTATATGTTTACACCATTGGCTATATGTTTACACCCTACATAAATGAAGTAGTGGCCCACAACCAGTCTGATTGGTTGTCTCTCTCAACCAATTAGAGGCTAAAGTGAAGTTACCAAGTTACGGCTATGCAAATGTCTGATTGGTTGGGAAAGGTGACCAATCAGAGGCTGAGGTGAAGTTACAAAGTTATTCCCCTATGCAAATGAAGACTAGGCCCCTGATCAGTTTGATTGGTTGCAGGAGGGGACCAGTCAGAGATGCTTTCCATTTCTCATGTGTGATGCAGAAAAATGTGGTGGGATGTGTGGGGCGGGGGTAGGGGAAGTGGTTGCAAAGAGGGTAGCCTCTGATCCTTTTGTTACTTGGGTGTGGAGAGGTGGGGTTTTCCTTTTTATTCAAATCTGCCTTAGGTCTCCTTCCTCCAGACCCTATTCTGCTGCCTCATCAGTATCCTTAATTTTGAAATAAGGTTGAACTAACTGTTCTCTAGGATTCTTATATCCTCCCCTGTCTCTTCAATTAATTATGTTCCTTCTGGCAGGCATTATGATTCCCATGCGGTAGACATAGAAAATAAGACATCAAGAAGTTAAGTGGTATAAACCACCCACTGTGGGAATGAAGGGGCAGGAGAGTAAGCACATTTCTGAGCAGGAGGCTGTCTTTCAGCTCCCAAGATTCAATTCATTATTTCCTATCCCCTGTAACAAAAATTTCACCTTGAGGGCAGAAACAAAATCAACTTAGAGCTCCTAGTAATTAAATTTCCTGCCGTAACTCAGAATGTAAATCAGCAGCTAACGGGAGGCATGTTAGCTGCTCCCAGTTGCAAGTTCTTTTGTCTTTGTCGAGAAAATTAAAGAAATACTTGTTCACATTTCTATAAAATCATGGAGACCACAAACTGGGCATCTGTAAATGATAAATTGAGCTGTGCTTGAGCTAACTTGTGTTAATTATTCTGAATTACAGCAAAGAACGGTGCTAATGCCTCTCCTCTCCCTGTTCTGCTGACAAGAACATCTATCAGACACCCGCGCTGGTTTCTGCATCACCAATAAAACCCACCAAGCCAAATCTGTCTCCCTTTATGCTGCCTCTCATGACCTAGCTGAAAATGGTTTCTTTTTCCCTCCACTCACTGCATTCTCTTTGATGACCACCTTTCATTAATTTTGATAAAACAAGATATAAAAATATTTTTCTGGTGTAATTACATGTTTCTTCTAATTCTTTTTTTTTGAGACAGAGTCTCTCTCTGTCATCCAGGCTCCAGGCAGGAGTGCAGTGGTGTGATCTCGGCTCACTACAACCTCCCCATCCCGGATTCAAGTGATTCTCCTGTCTCAGACTCCCAAGTAGCTAGTACTACAGGCCCCGCTACCACACCTGCTAATTTTTGCATTTTTTAGTAGAGACGGGGTATCACCATGTTGGCCAGGTTGGTCTCAAATTCCTGATCTTGTGATCCACCCGCCTCAACCTCCCAAAGTTTTGAGGTTACAGGCATGAGCCACTGCACCTGACCCTAATTCTTATTTTTATTTTAAAATCCGAAACACCTGGGCAGAAAAAGGAGGCCATGCATACAACACGTAGGCCTTGGTCCTCACCCACAGAGAATTCCTAGTCTTACAAGTACTTCACTTTGCAAATAATTCTTTCTGAAGATGAAATATTAAACTCGTTTTTGAGTATTCTTGTCTCAGCTTTCTTGCTTACTAGCTGGGCATTCAGTGAAGACCCTTAATCTCTTTGTATCTCGGTTTTCTTACTGTGAAATGGGTTGTTGTGAGGTTTAAATGCATGTAGACATATAAAGCCTTGAGAACAGTACCTGGGGTACAGTAAGCACTATAATTAATTCGCATTGCATCTCTTGTTAGTTCTTCATATATGGTAGATTGATAACGTCTCCTGGATTGCATGAAACCCAAACACTCCCACCAAAGTTCCCCATGCTTCAGAATGTCATAGTGCAAGAGACAGAATGGAACTACTGACATAACTTGAGTTTTAAATAAAATAACGACCCTGATAACAGCTTCTTGACAGTCTACTACAGTTCTTGAGAACTTAAGCCTCTCTTAACTCCATGGGTTCCTCACTAACAATATGCCCACTTTGTAAAAAACCTAATCGATCTCTTCCAAAGAATATCTAACTATACATATCCAGCTTTTTCAGGATGATTTTATTCAAATGGTGGAACCATTCAGTTGATTGTTTAACTTATTTTTGACTGTGTCAGTCAATTGTGAGACTGAACTAAGAATTCAGGGCAGCCCATCCGGATGCTCTGTGGCATGTGGTCAGCCACTGAGGCTGGACAGGGCTGAGCAGCCCATCACCTGGAAGAGGGTTGATCCCTGGCAGGTCCTCAGACTGTTTTAAAGTCAAAAAATAATACATGTTTGTGAGGATATGGAGAAAAAGGAATGCTTATACACTGTTGATGGGAATGTAAATTAATGCAACCTCTATGGAAACAGTGTGGAGATTTCTCAAAGAACTAAAAATAGAATTACCATTCTATCCAGCAATCCCACTACTGCATATCTACCCAAAGGAAAAGAAGTCATTATATCAAAAAGACAGGTGCATTTGTATGTTTATCATAGCACAATTCACAGTAGCAAGATATGGAATCAAAGTGTTCATCAACACTCTGGGCACAGTGGCTCAAGCCTGTAATCCCAGCACTTTGGGAAGCCGAGGCAGGTGGATCATCTGAGGTCAGGAGTTCGAGACCAGCCTGGCCAACATGGTGAAACCCTGTCTCTACTAAAAATACAAAAATTAGCCACATGTGGTAGTGAGTGCTTGTAGTCCCAGCTACTCAGGAGTCTGAGGCAGGAGAATTGCTTGACCCTCAGAGGCAGAGGTTGCAGTGAGCCAAGATCTCTCCTTTGCACTCCACCCTGGGCAACAGAGTAAAACTCTGTCTCAAAAAAAAAAAAAAAAAGTGTTCATCAACAGATGATTAAAGAAAATGTGGTATATATACATAATGAATTACTATTTAGCCACAAAAAAGAATGAAATCATGTCTTTTGTAGCAACATGGATAGAACTGGAGGCTATTATCTTAAATGAAACAATTCAGAAACACGAAGTCAAGTACCACACTTAGAAGTGGAAGCTAAATAGTGGGTACGCATGGACATAGAGCGTGGAATAACAGACATTGGTGATTCAGAAGGGTGAGAGCATGGGTCAGGGATGAAGGATGATTAATTACTTAATGAGCACAATGTATACTATCCAGGTGATGATGGTTACCATGAAAGTCTGGACTCCACCACTGAGCAAAATATCCATGTAACAAAACTGCCTTGTACCCCTTAAATTTATTTTTAAAAAATTTTAAGAATATCTCAGCGAATCAATCAGACCTTTAGTTTCTTTTTCCTTTGATAATCTAGACATAGAAATTCATCTATGAAGCCCAAATCTCTATATTTTTCCCACTGCCAGCATTTTAAGATTTGTCATAAATCTGTCCTGAACTTCTTGCTCTGGGTGAAAAAGTTGCAAAACAAAAGCCAGTTTTGTTCTGTTTTGTTTGTTTTTCCATCATCAACAGCAGCCTGAACTAATATGTGTAAGTAGAAATGGGTTTGAGTCATTCCAGGGTAGAGAGGAAGATATCCAGGGAAATTTAATCCTTTTTACATCTCTAGAGGGCAGCGCTTGGCTTCCTCCCCGGTCTCCAGATCCTAAAGCTGTAATGTAACCACAGAGTGGAATGATGTCAGGGATTGCAAATAAAAGCTCATAGCAAGTCAGCAGCTTAGTTTATGCAACAGGGGAAAGGGATCACTAAATCTTTGTTTAGAATAGAGTTATCAAAAATTGGAGAAAATCTCGACAGTACCCAGGGAGACAGTGCCCACATGCACCTTGATGGTGATAAATGGTGCATAAGGAGAGTCTTGGGGTAGATACATGCTGAGAATGTTTATAATTATGCCTCCCTCCATCTGATCCTACTTAAAGGGACAAACATCACTGAGAATTATGGTGCCATTACAGAAGCGTTTTTATGTTACAATTGCCAATTTTCCATTAGCTAATGTGGTTTGAGCCAGGCACTGAGCTAATGTTTGTCTGTACCTTTTCATGTATTCTTCATAGCAACCTTATGAAATATACCAATCTTCAGATGGAAGAAGTGAAGAGATGAAGTACCTTGCCTGTGCTGGAGGTAGTCAGTCTGTCTCCAGAGCCTGTTCCGTAGATGACTTGCTATGTCCTAACTCGGCCATATTGGTCTCTCTCTCGTTCCTGTGCCCCCTGGGCAGGGGAGGAGCTATCAGAGTTGGCATCCTGGTGCCCTTCTGGGTGTCAGTCTTCAAAATAATAGTTATCCAGAATAACCACATCCTATCATAGTGAAGAACAGTTGTCTTTCTTCGGATCGGGGGAGCCTGCAGTCATTGTTTCTGTTTGTTTGATTTCTGTCTTCAACTGCAGCCTAAATAAGTGTGCTGTGACTACCTCATTTAACATCATTCTGTGCTTCAGGAGCCAGCAGGGAGTGCGGCAGGGGCAGCTGCTTTGATCCACAGCCACTGCCTTTGGCTTTCATCTGCCCCAGCCTCAGTACAGAGGGCAAACCTCCGCATGAAGATGAGGGACAAATACTCCCAAGAAACAAGGTGGATAGGGAAATAGCATGTTCTTTGTTGTTGTTGTTGTTGTTGTTGTTGTTGTTGAGATGGGATCTTGCTCTGTTGCCCAGGCTAGAGTGCAGTAGGGCAGTCACTGCTCAGTGCAGTCTTGAACTCCTGGGCTCAAGGGATATTCCCACCTCAGCCTCCCAAGTGGTTGGGAGCTAATTTTTATTTTTTATTTTGTAGAGACAGAGCCTCACTATGTTGCCCAGGCTGCTTTTGAATAAACAGTCCTCCCATGCCCGACTTGAAATGGCATATTCTTATCCGTGCTTTGAACGGTTTTCCAAGCATAAGTGTTTGCCATGTGTGAGCAAATAGCCTGAAAACACCAGGGGTCTGATGTGGGAAAACGCAAGGAGAAATCTAAGAGACCTGAACGTCATAAAAGTGGATCATGGCCACAGAGTTTTCCTTTTGGTCTCAAAAGTCAAATGATTCCCTTGATATCTACTTTCATGGTGGCCTATCTCTGGCTCTGCTAGGATTGAATAGCATTGATTTATTTATATTTATTTATTTTTATTCCATAAGTTTTTGGGCAACAGGTGGTATTTGGTTACACAAGTCAGTTCTTTAGTGGTGATTTGTGAGATTTTGGTGCACCCATCACCCCAGCAGTGTACACTGAACCCTCTTTTCCTTCCCCCATTTTCCCTTAAGTCCCCCTAAGTTCATTTAAGTCTTTTATCCCTCATTCTTTTCCTTCCCCCATTTCCCCTAAGTCTCCAGAGTCTGTTGTATCATTCTTATGCCTTTGCGTCCTCATGGTTTGGATCCCACTTACGAGTGAGAACACATGATGTTTGGTTTTCCATTCCTGAGTTACTTCACTTAGAATAAGAGTCTCCAATCCCATCCAGGTTGCTGTGAATGCCATTAATTCATTCCTTTCTATGGCTGAGTAGTAGTCCAACACATACATATATACCACACTTTCTTTATCCACTCTTTGATTGATGGGCATTTGGGTTGGCTCCACATTTTTGCGGTTGTGAACTGTGCCGCTGTAAATATGCATGTGCAAGTATCTTTTTTGTATAATAATTTCTTTTCCTCTGGGTAGATACCCAGTAATGGGATTGTTGGATCAATTGGTAGTTCTAGTTTTAGTTCTGTAAGGAATCTCCACACTGTTTTCCATAGTGGTTGTACTAGTTTACATTCCCACCAGCAGTGTAGAAGTGTTCCCTGTTCACCGCATCCCTGCCAACATCTATCTTTTTTTTAATTATGGCCATTCTTGCAGGGGTAAGGTGTATCACATTATAATTTTGGTTTGCATTTCCCTGACATTAGTGATGGTGAGCATTCTTTCATGTGTTTGTTGGCCGTTTATATATCTTCTTTTGAGAATTGTCAATCCATGTCCTTAGCCTGCTTTTGGATGAAGTTGTTTTTTTCCTGCTAATTTGTTTGAGTTCATTGTAGATTCTGGATATTAGTCCATTGTAGATTCTAGATATTAGTCCTTTGTCAGATGTATAGATTGTGAAGATTTTCTCCCACTATGTGAGTTTTCTGTTTACTCTGCTAACTGTTCCTTTTGCCCTGCAAAAGCTCTTTAGTTTAATTAAGTCCCAGCTATTTATTTTTGTTTTTATTGCATTTGCTTTTGGGTTCTTGGTCATGAAGTCTTTGCCTAAGCCAATACTAGAAGGGTTTTTCTGATGTTATCTTCCAGAATTTTCACAGTTTCAGGTCTTAGATTTAAGTCCTTAATCTATATTGAGTTGATTTTTGTATGAGAGATGAGGATATGTTTCATTATCCTACATGTGGCTTGCCAATTATCCCAACACCATTTGTTGAATAGGATGTACTTTCCCCAATTTATGTTTTTGTTTGCTTTGTCAAAGATCAGTTGGATGTAAGTATTTGGGTTCATTTCTGCATTCTCTGTTCTGTTCCATTGGTCTATGGGCCTATTTTTATACCAGGACCATGCTGTTTTGGTGACTATGGCCTTATAGTATAGT
The DNA here is from genome assembly GCF_009761245.1 of Sapajus apella. Lineage (NCBI taxonomy): Eukaryota > Metazoa > Chordata > Mammalia > Primates > Cebidae > Sapajus > Sapajus apella. The sequence continues at coordinate 6,316,111 of NW_022436989.1, forward strand.
TTGAAATCAGGTAATGTGATGCCTCCAGATTTCTTCTTTTTGCTTAGTCTTGCTTTGGCTATGCAGGCTCTTTTTTGGTTCCATATGAATTTTAGAATTGTTTTTCCTAATTCTGTGAAGAATGATGATGGTATTTTGATAGGAATTGCATTGAGTTTGTAGATTACTTTTGGCAGTATGGTCATTTTCATAATATTGATTCTACCTATCCATGAGCATGGGATGTGTTTCCATTTGTTTGTGTCATCTATGATTTCTTTCAGCAGTGTTTTGTAGTTTTCCTTGTAAAGGCCTTTTACCTCCTTGGTTAGGGATATTCCTAAGTATTTTCTTTTTCTGCAGCCATTGTAAAAGGGGTTGAGTTGTTGACTTGATTCTCAGGTTGGTCGCTGTTGGTGTATGGGAGAGCTACTGATTTGTGTACATTAATTTTTGTATCCAGAAACATTGCTGAATTCTTTTATCAGTTCTAGGAGCTTTTTGTAGGAGTCTTTAGGGTTTTCTAAGTATACAATCACATCATCAGCAAACAGCAACAGTTTGACTTCCTCCTTACCTATTTGGATGCCCTTTATTGCTTTCTCTTGTCTGATTGCTTTTGGCTAGGACTTCCAGTACTATGTTAAAGAGAAGTGGTGAGAGTAGGCATCCTTGTCTTCTTCTAATTCTCAGAGGGAATGCTTTCAACTTTTCCCCATTCAGTATTATGTTGGCTGTGATTTGTCATAGGCTTTTGTTACATTTGGATATGTCCCTTTTATGCTGGTTTTGCTGAGAATTTTAATCATAAAGGGATGCTGGATTTTTTCAAATGTTTTTTTCAGCATCTATTGAGATGATCCATATGGTTTTTGTTTTTAATTCTCTTTATCTGGTGTGTCACATTTATTGACTTGCATATGTTAAAACCACCCCTGCATCCCTAGTATGAAACCCACTTGATCATGGTGGATTATCTTTTTGATATACTGTTGAATTTGTTTAGCTAGTATTTTGGTAAGGATTTTTGCATCTATGTTCATCAGGGATATTAGTCTGTAGTTTTCTTTTTTGGTTATGTCTTTTTCTGGTTTGGGTATTAGGGTGATACTGGCTTCATAAAATGATTTAGGACAATTCCCTCTTTCTGTGTGGAATAATGTCAATAGGATTAATACCAATTCTTCTTTGAATGTCGAGTAGAATTCAGCTGTGAATCCATCTGGTCCTGGGCTTTATTTTGTTGGTAATTTTTTTTATTACCATTTCAATCTCCCTACTTGTTATTGGTATGTTCAGGGTATCTAATTCTTCCTGATTTAAGCTAAGAGGGTTTATCTTTCCAGGAATTTATCCATCTTCTCCAGGTTTTCTAGTTCATGCACGTAAAGGTGTTCATAATAGCCTTGAATGATCTTTTGTATTGCTGTGATGTCAGTTGTACTATCTCCCCTCTCATTTCTAATTGAGCTTATTTGAATTTTCTGTCTTCTTTTCTTAGTTAATCTTGCTACTTGTCTATAAAATTAATTTATCTTTTCAAAGAACCAGCTTTTGTTTCATTTATCTTTTTATTTTTTGTTTGTTTCAATTTCTTTTAATTCTGCCCGAGGTTGGTTGTTTCCTTTCTTCTGCTGGGTTTGGGTTTGTTTTGTTCTTGTTTCTCTAGTTCCTTGAGGTGTGACCTTAGATTGTCTGTTTTATTTGTCCTCTTTCGGGCTTTTTGATGTAGGAATTTAGGGATATGAACTCTTTTCTTAGCACTGCCTTTGCTGTAAAAATAGCATTACTTTTTTTTCCTTTTCTTTTGAGATTGAGTCTTACTGTGTCACCCAGGCTGGAGTGCAGTGGTGTGGTCCCTGCTTACCACAACCTCCGCCCCCCAGGTTCAAATGGTTCTCCTGTCTCAGCCCCTCAAGTAGCTGGAATTAGAAGTACACACCACCATGCCTGGCTACTATGTTGTATTTTTAGTAGAAACAGGGTTATACCGTGTTGCCCAGGCTGATCTTGAACTCCTGACCTCAGCTGATCCACCTGCCTCGGCCTGCCAAAGTACTGGGATTGCAGGTGTAGCCACTACACCCAGCCAGCAATGATTTTTTTAAAATGCAATCTCCTATTCAAAAGACAACCCTGTGTTGGGCTCTGTACATCATTATTGGCAGGTATAGGATGCACCCCATTGTTGGTAGGCATGGGAAGCATGTTTAATAGCTAGGTCATTGACCAGTTTAAGACTTACCATTGATACTAATCATTGTGTGCCATATTTGTGAAAGTCTTCCAGGTGGATCTCTGGAGCTCACATGGCCAAATGGGTTTCTCGTGACCATCTTTAGCTTTGCTGCTCCAGGCCTCTTGCATCCAAAGAGAGATTCTTGTTAGATTTAGGTGTTCAGAATCAGAAGGCATCAGGCTGGCTGGCACTAGGGCTGCTGGGTTGAGAAGGAAGCTTATTTTCACCTATGACCACAGTTTATTCATTTTCAAGGCCAGGCAGTCATTCAGTAGACAATTCCTAAGCAATTTCTACATACCTGGCACTGGAATAAAAATAGGAATCTGACAAGCTCCTGTCTTCAGAGCCCCTTAGGGGAAACGAATGTATAATTTTTAAAAAATTATGATGCCACATCAGCTATATGTACCAAGTACAGTGGTAGACAAAGCAAAAGAAGGATTGGGCCAGAAAAAGCTTCAAAGCCTTAATAACCATAGACACATGGATTGTGTACTAGCCATGGGCTAAATGCAGTGTAACAGCACAGTGATTAAATATGTAAGCTTCAGAGTCAGACCAAAGTTCAAATCTCAGGTATGTCATTTACCAGTGGGCAAATGACAGCCTAAAAAGGCTACCCAGGCCAGGTGTGGTGGCTAACACCTATAATCCCAGCCCTTTGGCATGGGAGGATCACTAGAGGCCAGGAATTCAAGACCAGCCTGAGCAACATAGTGAGATCCTCCACCCATCCCTACAAAAATAAAAAGACTATCCAAGCCCCAATTCCCTCCTATGTATAATGAAGTAAAAATTGTATCTACCTGACCCACTGTCAAGATTAAAGTAGATGAGGCACATGGTATCAGTTTCCTAGAGCTGCCATAACAAATTACCACAAACTTGGTAGCTTCAAAGGACAGAAATGTGTTCTCTCACAATGCTGAAGGCTAGAAGTCTGAAATCAAAGTATAGGCAGGGCCATGCTCACTCTGAAGTCGCTAGGCAAGAATCTTTCTTTGCCTCTCCTGGTGGTTGCCAGCAGTCATTGGCATTCCTTGGCTTGATAGATGCGTCCTTTCAGTCTCTGGTATTGACAGCTGTCTCCGCTCTATATCTGTGTTTCTGCGTCCAAATTCCCCTTTCCTTATAAGGACATCCATAATACTAGATTCAGGGCCCATCCTAATTCAATATGTCCTTGTCCTGACTTGCATCTGGAAAGATGGTATTTTCACATCCACAGGTTCTGAGTAGACATGAATTTGAGGAGCACACTACTCAGCTCAGTGCGCTCACCAAGTAAGCACTCCATCAGTACTCGCCATCAAAATTGTGAGTATTGGTTGGGTGCAGTGAAGCACACAAGTAATCCCAACGCTTTGGGAGGCCAAGGTGGAAAGATCGCTTGAGCCAGGAGTTGAAGACTTGCCTGTACCACGTAGCAAGATCCCATCTCTACAAAAAAATATATTTTAAAAAGTTAGCTGGATGTGGTGACACATGCCTGTAGTCCCACCTACTCAGGAGGCTGAGGTGAGAAGATCACTTGACCCCAAGAGATCGAGGCTGCAGCAAACTCTAATTGCATCACTGCACTCCAGCTTAGGTGACAGAGCAAGATGCTATCTGTAAAAGAAAAATTATGAAAGTTATTAAATTCTATCAGCAAACCTTGGAGATGGATATTATCCTTGTTGAACAATGAAATGAAATGGGAGTTAAATCGTCTTATCCAATGCTATTTAACAAGGAGCAGAACAAAGATGCAAACCTGGAGGGACTTTAAAACCAGGGAGGGTCACCAGCCACAATCATGCACAGTGAGCTGGCTCTGACAGGCAAACAGGAGTTCTCTGGACAGTGTGAAAAAAAGAGATTAGGCAGGGTAAAGAGGCTGCAAAGTAAACAGGAAATTGCCTCCTGATGCCAGCTCTCAGTAATGTTCATAGATGGCTAGGTTGGAAGGCCTTACAGGCTTTAGAGCCCATCCCCTCCTTGTTCACACAAAGACTTAAAGAAATTGAGTCATTTGCCAAAGGCCCTTTATCTGGTTGGTGAAGATCCTAGCCTGCAATCTACATTTTGGCCTCAGAGTTCAGCACTTTTGTTTATTTTGTTTGTTTGTTTGTTTAGATAATGACCAGAGATGCACCTATGTCTGGCAGGAAAGGAAACGTGTTGCTAGCCTTTGACCCATAAGGCAGCTATGGACCCACGCAAGAACCAGGTCTTAGCATCCCCTTCTTCTCCCACTCCCATTGCCGAACACAGAGCCTAGTTATAAAGGCTAAAGACAGAAAAGTTGAGAATCAAAGAAATGCTAACGGCTCCTTGAAGAAGGTAGTGTGGCAGCAGCAACTCAGTCTGGGAAAGGCGCAAAAGCATGAAGTCCGACGCAGAGTGTAGTCGGGACCCTGTCAGCCAGGACTCAGCAGACCACAGGGAGAGCCTCTCTCTAACCTAGGGTGAGATAAATCATATTAGCAGCTACTCTAGACAGTTTCTGGACATCTCTGAGATTTAAAAAATAATAACAAATAAAAATGGTAAATCTTTCCCTTTACCACTGCCAAGCCCTGGGGTGTGAATGTCCTGCTCCCAGCTGTCCTGCCCTTCTCACAACACAATCAAAGGGACCTTTCCAGTGTGCAGCCTGATCATGCCCCTCCCCTCACTACCTGCCTCCCCATGAACCTCAGAATAAAAGGCAAATTGCTTATCCCTGTACAAAGGCCCCTAGGTAGAGGATATTCCTATCTTTCCGGTTTTACCCCTTGCCATCAGAAAAAATATTTACATACATATATACATATTCTCCTCTTTTTCACTTAGCTTCTGCCACAAAGCTCATTATGTCTCCCCCAGCCTCAGTGCCTTTGCACATGCCTGATATGCCCTGCCTGCTCTATCTCTCTTAACAGCTAATTGTCTTTAATGTGTCTGTACATCTCATTCTAGGAATCTATATTGAAGGTGTACAGAGATGTATATGCGGGTTATATTATACCTGAGTTGAACCTTAGACTGGAGGAAAAAATTTTAAAAAGAGATATATATGCGGGGATGCTTATTACTTTATTTTGCATTGGGGAAAGTGCAGGAATTATGTCTATCTATGGGTTAAATAACTTGTGTCCATCTATCCTGTGGTTACCGTGGAGATGGAAGAGGATGACAGATGTGTGTAGAGGAACATGGGAAGATTTCCAGGGCATGTTGTACTGGGGAGTCCTGGAAGCAAAGAGAGACAGGTTCATACGTGATGGAGACCTCTCCTATCATCCTGAGTAAAGAGTCTTGGGTAGGCGCTTAGTGGAGGTATAAAAAGGGGGTTTACTATCAATGGACCCCAGGTCTTTAGAGAGCCAAGTTTTCCCTAATAACCCCTCAATGGGTATTCCGGTCATAAAAAGCATATATTTTTGTGTACCATTCTTTAATGACCAAAATTTCATGTCATATAGTTTCATTGACTAAATTAAAAATCATCTGCAATTTTTACAAAGGGATACGGGCTTCAAATGAAGCCAGTGGAGCTATGTTCCTGAGGGTATTTGATTCAGGGTCAGAAAACCTGCACTCAATCCTTAATTTCCCACTGACTAAATCTCTAACTTGGGTCTACTATTTTTACTTATTTATGTGAGCTTCAGTTTCCTCATCCATGCCTTGAGAGAGGTGGACAAAATCATCTCTGTGGTCTTTTGTTGTAAGATTCTATCCGTCTATTACTCTTAAGGCTTGTGGAATGTTAATAAGAATAACTGCTAACATATTGCTAGTGATAACCATGTGATAGACACTGTTCTTAGCTTCTTATATGTATTAAGCATTTTAAGTCTCATAGCAACATATGAAATAAATACTATTATCTCTATTTTATGGAAGAAGCTGAGGCCCAGAAATTAAGTATGTTCAAAGTCACACAGCTAGAAAGTTGTGGAGCTATTAACAGATCCTAAATCCAGGCAGTCTGACTCCAGAATCGATGATTGCAGCCATTCTGTTATGTTGCAATTAAAAGCTCCCTTTTTCTTGCTACCTGATTTAATGATTCATGCAAAAAAAATTAGAGTTTAGGAAGCAAATCTGAAGAACTGATATGAAAAGTATAGATGAATAAACAAAAGTATCTGCAGGAGACCTAATACAAAAAGCAAGCAAAAGTTTTACTTAAATATTTAGCATTTTTATAACATATCAACCTCTATGTACCATAATGTAACTATATCTACTTACTTCAAATGCAAGAAAAAAGATGTCACAACTACCTCATTCTTATGCATGTTTTTCTCTGAAAATAACACCATTAAGACACATATGGCATTGATGCTTTCAATTTTAATTTCACAGATGAAAGAACTCGGTGTCATCTTCTACAACTGCAGCTGCCTGGTCCTCGATTTACAAAGGATATTTGCTCTATATAGCTCATTAAAATTCAAAAGCAGAGTGCCTCAAACCTGGTCCAAAAGACTCTATGGAGTCTATGACAATGAAAAGAAACTGCAACTTCAGTTGAATGAAACGAAATCTCAAGCATTCGTGTCGGTGAGTTGTTCCCCCTTTCTCCTCCCCTTCTCTTTCTTCCTCCAAAGGCTCTTTATTAAATTGGAATGCTTAAGTGTGATCTTTACTAAAAATACAAAACATTAGCTGGGCATGGTGGCGCGTGCCTGTAGTCCCAGCTACTCAGGAGGCTGAGGCAGGAGAATTGCCTGAACCCAGGAGGCGGAGGTTGCGGTGAGCCGAGATCGCGCCATTGCACTCCAGCCTGGGTAACAAGAGCGAAACTCCGTCTCAAAAAAAGAAAAAAAAGTGTGATCTTGTATTGGGCAAAAATGAACGACAGTGGTTCTATCCCATAACTTGAAGAGGTAAAATGTGTCCACTCTTACGCTCCATCGTACACTCAAACATAATAAATCTTGATCAGCATTCCTCCTGTCAGATACATTGAGTTATCTGATTTGATTTCCTCAGTCGCCCTGTAAGCTAAGCATGGGGTTGTGACCATTTTGCAAATGAAGGTATTGACACTTACCTATTGTTAAAACATGTGGCCGGGCGCAGTGGCTCACACCTATCATCCCAGCCCATCCTGGTCAACATGGTGAAACCCCGTCTCTACTAAAAATACAAAAAATCAGCTGGGCATGGTGGCGCGTGCCTGTAATCCCAGCTACTCAGGAGGCTGAGGCAGGAGAATTGCCTGAACCCAGGAGGCGGAGGCTGCGGTGAGCCGAGATTGCGCCATTGCACTCCAGCCTGGGCAACAAGAGTGAAACTCCATCTCAAAAAAAAAAAAAAAATGTGCTCTGGATAAAGAGACCCCCAAACATGCTTTGTGTGAGCAACGTGGCTGCTTATTCACCCTGGTGCGGGCGGGCTGAGTCCAAAAAGAGTCAGCAGAGGGTGGTGGGATCGGAGTTGGTTTTATAGGTTTGGGGTAAGCAGTGGAAAGGTACAGAAGTTACAGTTTAGGGCGGTTTTTTTGCAAGCTGGGAGGGGGTTGTAGGTTTGCAAGCTGGGAGGGGTTCTTAGGGTCTGGACTCACAAGGTCAGTTACAAAGTCCAATGGCCTTGTCAGTTGAGGCCGGAATAAGAAACAATAGAAGAATGTCTCAGGTTAGTTAGGGGCTGCAGGGGTTGATCGTCCTTCTGCTTTCCAGTTACTTCGGGTTTTCTCATTCTACAAGGCCCTCTGGAGGTGTATGTGTGGGTCATGGGGTCACCATGCATAGTCAGACTTTACACGTCCTAGCAAAAAGTCCATCAGATGGGACATGCCAAGAGAGGTGCCAGCACCCAGCTCCCCGGACACCAGAGCTATGAGCCTATTTTCTCTCTTTATCATTATTCTTTAAGCCCCACTGAGTGATGCTCCCCTCCCTGTGTCCATGTGTTCTCATTGTTCAACACCCACTTATGAGTGAGAACATGTGGTGTTTTGTTTTCTGTTCTTGTGACAGTTTGTATTAGCCTCTTTTCAGTGCCCTACATTGATGATTTTTCAGACTTGTTTTAGCAGTAGAACCCTTTGATGAGACAAATCTGAGGGAATCTCTGTATAAATCAGACAAAAACAGAGCTGCTGTACCGGGCTGGGCCACGCGGGCAGGAGGCCCACGCAGCTGGACAGTGCTCCTTGCACAGGTTTGCGCCACTGACTCTGCTGAGAACCATTAGCCACACCCCCTCCCCCTCACCCTTCCAGTCCGCCACCCAGCTGGCCACATGCCTCAGCTATCCAGAGATGTTACTGGGAATGGGCAACATAAATATCTGGGCCTACGGTCCTAGTGCTCAAGCTGTAGTGCAGTGGATCCTTGAATAGCATTGTGGTGTTCAATGTCCATTCGTTATAATGTTGATAAGAACAAAAAGTTGATTTCCAGCTGGGGTCACTGTGTGTGTGGAGTTTGCCCATTCTCCCCATGTCTGTGTTGGTTTTTGCCAGGTACTCCTGTTCCCTCCCATATCCCAAAGCTGTGAAAGTGAGATGAACTGGCAGCTCTCTGTGGTCCCAGTGTGAGCAAATGTGAATGTGTGTGTGACTCTGCCCTGCGATGGGATGTCATCCTGTCCACAGGGGTCCTGGCTGCGTCGGGCTCTGGCCACCCATGATCCTGGGTAAATAATTATTTTACTTGTTTTTATTAATCTTTTTGTTTTGCTTTGTTTTGAGACAGAGTCTCACTCAGTCACCCAGGCTAGAGTGCAGTGGCATGATCTCGGCCCACTGCAACCTCCGCCTCCTGGTTCAAGCGATTCTCCTGCCTCAGCCTCTCAGTAGCTGGGATTACAGGCACCTGCCACCACGCCCGGCTAATTTTTTTGTGTTTTTAGAAAAGACAGGGTTTCATCATGTTGGCCAGGCTGGTCTCGAACCCCTGACCTCAAATGATTTGCCCTCCTTGACCTCCCAAAATGCTGGGATTACTGGCATGAGCCACTGCACCCGGCCATTAATCTTTCTTAAATGTATGTATGGCTAACATTTGTTTCAATGTTTAATATTCGAAGTGTTTGGTCTTTAGAAGTTTCGTGCTGTTTTTATGACCAGCAATAACCCATAGCAACTTAACTCTCATTTATATCAATAGCCTCTGGTAAAATTGTTATCGTATATCAGCTTGCTTGAAGTCATAGTATTCAAGAACCTGTGGACAGCATTAAGTGAGGACTTACTGTACTTAAGAATTGGCTAGGAAGCCTGTTTAAAGGGCAGATTTACAGTGTCCCCTGTCCCCATCCAGATCTTATCCACTGGATCAGAGATGAGATCTTGGAATTTTTATTTGAAGCAAGCCTCTTAACTTATCCTGATGTTCAGATCAACTTCTCTAAGTAATGCTCCCAATATAAATTGCTATTTTAACCTTGATTGATATCAGTGCTTTTATGCCAACAACTTTTATATCACTAAACATTTTATTGACAATAAAGTGAATTGTATCCTTTTTGCTTGTTCAAATGAAAGTACCATCCAAAAGTTTAGATATGTAACAATAGAAATGTAACCTTTATTGAAGATAAGTGAATTGTACCCTTTTTGCTAGTTCAAATGAAAGTACCATCCTAAAGTTTAGAAATGTAACAAGTTGTTTGTCATAAATAACAAAGTCACATCAATATGAAGCACAGCAAGTAGACTATGAAGGGTGTTCATCAACTACAGCTAAAATAACTTTTTCATATGGAGGAGGTCAAGAACAGAGTAGCAAAAGTAGCAGATTACAGGGCATTTTACTAACGAAATATAAATGTAAATTATATATGCATTTTCAATTGATCTCAAGATGACCCTATAACACCAAGAGGCCAGAGAGTATTCCCAATTTGTGGATGAGTAGCAATAGAAAATTTGCCAAGGAAACTTTAATTCAGATGGTAACAGAGTGGCATTACATGCCAAGAATGGGACACTTGCTCAGTCAGGTCCAGCAGAAAAACAAATTGGAAATGGCAAAAAATAGATGAATTAATGAACAAATTTTGAATAATCACTGGATTTTGAATTTGCAGTCTAAACCTTGGAGCAAAGTGAATGTGGTTGTTGCAGAAGTTTAAATACTAACCCTTAAACAGAGAAGGGGTCAGTTTTTTTGTCGATTTTAAAGTTAATGTATTTCCCACAGCGAGGGGTCTCAGGCCTTCAGTAAAATCTAATACAGTTCAACACCTTTATTATTTTCTAGGGCAAATTTAGAAGTGGCTTTTTCTTAAAGAGTTCACTGCAAAATTAGTTGTGAAACATTTCTTTGGGTGGTCTTTTAAATTATGTAACACCTTTACTTTCTATTTTTATTTACTCATTTTAATTTGCTGTTTTATTTTATGTTTTTTGTTAATATCAAGCCTAACCTTGAATTTCAATTCAACAGATACTGATTGAACACCATTTTTGGAGAGGTATAAAATCTTACAGGTACCAAAAAAAAGTCAGAAAACCCTGCTGTTAGAATTGGTATCATCCAGACAGAGCTTCTTGAACTCCCTTCTATTTTATCATTTATCACATTTTTATAACTATTTACTTATAAATATCTTTCCCACCATTTTATTAGACTCTGAGAATCATCTACTATTAATATATTCTTTTCATAATTGGTATTCCCAGAATTTAACTTGGTGTTAGCTTAGAACGATAAATGTTGGATAGGTTTTATTAATGGTAATATTAATAGAAAGCTCCAGAATGCATAGTTTTCTCAGTAATATATGCCAGACAAATGCCAAGATAGATTTACTTAAATTCAATATATTTGTTGTAAATATCTTAAAATAGTCTATTTTTATAAGCTGATTGTCTCAAGACTAAGAGAAACACATATATAAATAGTGTTTGAAAACCTTAATAACCATTCTTTAAATTAAATTTTAGATAATTGACAACTTAGCATAGTTTGATATAAATTTTAACTCATACATATAAAGATTATTAGCAAGTTTTTTCATGGAATGCAAAGAGGCACTTAGATTTAACTGTGTGATTTCTAGTAACTTGGGGCCAGGTAATTCAAATTTTCTTATATTTCCCGTTGAAATTGGAGGATGGGAACAACAGTTGGCCGTTTCTGTTTTGTAGATTTCTTTTTAGAGTTCTTAAGCTTAAGCAATTGCTTTCCAAGATAAAGACAAATTCAAGGTCTGTTTTTATTGATCTAGATGTCAGACAGATTTCATTTCTTTTGTTTTTGTTTGTTTTTGTTTTTGTTTTTTGAGACAGCCTTGCTCTGTCACCCAGGCTGGTGCAGTGGTGAGATCTTGGCTCACTGCAACCTCTGCCTCCCAGGTTCAAGCAATTCTCCTGTCTCAGCCTCCCAAGTAGCTGGGATTACAGGTGCATGCTGCCTCGCCTGGCTAATTGTTTGTATTTTAGTAGAGACAGGGTTTCACCATGTTGCCCAGGCTGGTCTAAAACTCCTGAGCTCAGGCAATCCACCTGCCTCAGCCTCCCAAAGTGCTGGGATTACAGGTATGAGCCACAGTGCCTGGCCAGATTTCATTTCTTGTTGTTTATTGTTCAGTTAATTCACCCATCAGTCACATATACTGAGATCTATTTAGTGAGTGAGGCCTGACATTAAATAGAACTTGATGCTGGTATGGAAAAATACCACTTCACATTCCTCTTCAGAACCTTCTGTGTATATTGTTAATTCATTTAACAGCATTACAGAGATATAATTTAAACACCCTAAAATTCACCCTTTTAAAGTATACAATTCATGCCAGGCATGGTAGCTCACACCTGTATTCCCAGCACTTTGGGAGGCTGAGGCTGGCTGATCACTTGAGGTCAGTAGCTCAACACCAGCCTGGCCAACACGGTGGAACCCCGTCTCTACTAAAAATACAAACACACACACACACACAAAATAAAAAATAAAGTATACACTTCAGTGGGGTTGAGTACAGTCACAGGCACAGTTTTGCAACCATTTCTGCCATCTAATTTTAGAACTTTTTTTCTTCACTGCAAAGAAAAAACCCCAGACTGATTAGCAGTCACTATTTTCCCCTCCCTCAGTCCCTGGCAGCCACTAATCTACTTTTTTCTTTATGGATCTGCCTTTTTCTGTACCTTTTATAGAAATGGAATCATATGTGTATAGTCTTTTGTGACTGCTTATTTCACCTAACATAATGCTTTCAAGGTTTATCCATGCTGGAGCATGGAGCAGTGCTGCGTTCATTCCTTTTTGTGGCTAAATAATTCCATTGTGTGGATATGGATATGCCATGCTGTGTTTACCCATCTATCAACTGATGGGCATGGAAGTGTTTCTACTTTTTGGCAACTGTAAATAATGCTGCTATATTCGTGTACAGGTTTTTATGTGAATACCTATTTTTAATTCTTTTGAGTTTATACATAGGAGTGGATTTACTGGTTAATGTGGTAACTCTATGTTGAACATTTTGAGAAACTACTAAACTGTTTTCCAATTTGGCGGCACCATCTTACAATCCCACCAGCAATCTATGAGTTTTTATTTCTCCATATCCTTGGCAACACTTGTTCTTTTCTGCCTTACTTTAGCTCTTAGTGGGTGTAAAATGTAATCTTCTTTTTGTTTTGATTTAAATATTTTAACATGCTTATTGGCCATTTGTATCTCTTCTTAAAGTGATACAAGTATCTATCAAATATCCATCAAAACTTTTGCCCATTTAAATTACATTATTTTACAAATTTGTGTTGTAAGAGTTCTCTATCCAGTCTGTATACAAGTCCCTTAATCAGAAATACAATTTTTTACAGAGACAAGTTCTCGCTATGTTGTGAGGCTGGCCTAAAATTCCTGGATTCAGGGGCCTGGTTTAAATATATGATTTGCAAATATTTTTTTCTTTCATTCTATGGGTTGTCTTTTCATGTTTTAGTTATATTTGAACATAAATATTCTAGAAATGGAGTATATCCTTTTTTTAAACCATTAAACTGTTATTAAATAATTACAAACCTGCTAAGGTCTTTACAAGGTGATTATTTAATGAGTATGCAAAATAAATTACATTCATATGGCATCTGTTGGTCTAAGAGACAAACCCAGGTTAACCTAGAAGTCAGGCCCCTCAAGAGCTCTTGACAGATAAACAATTTCTGCAGAGCTGGAGTATTGAAGAAAATCTGTATTTTCCTTTTCCTTCTACTTTACTGTGGAACAAAGAAGCACACAGCACAAGGCTTGGAAAATTAATTCAGGAGTGCTGAGAGGGAAGCTTAGCCCTCTCTCCAATTAAACCGTTGGAACTAGTTAACTTCCTCTGCCACTTCATTCTTTTGTGTTATTGTTTATTCATTTCTATCCTGGACAAACATTTTAAGACCACTAGTCTATCCAGGCGCTATGTTTAAAGGTAGGAGACTCTAGAACATATAGCGAAGTACCACCAACCCCCAGGTGCAAGGGGACTGATAAAAATAATTAGGCATTTCCTTCATGAACACATGGAACTGGAGCAGCCGCCATTGTGTCAGGCAGTGGGAATGCAGGAAGCAATAAGGCAGGTAGGTGCTTATAAAGATCTGTTCACTCATGTTTGTAAATACCCAGATTGAAGCAACAGACTCTAACAGACAAACCTCCAACATTTGTGAATTTATGAAGCAGTTTCACATTCATCCCTCAAGCATCTATTGAGCATGTAATATGTGCATGACAAGATGCCAGAGATACACAACCAAGCAACACACAAGCACGTGGCAAAACACAGGGACAGAGGAATGCAGTGGCATGTAACATGCACTAGAAGAAAGCTCCACAAAGCAGGGATCTTTTCTTGGTCACTGACATATATCCCCTTCCTAGAGCAGAGCCTAGGAATTTTGCAGGTACTTAGGAATATATGCTGATTGAATGAAAGCAAGCACAGAAGAGGGCACAGAACCCAGCCAGTGAACTGGCTATTAATTTATTTGAGCTCTAAGGCAAACCAGTATAGAAGGTGTGTTATTATCATTAACCCCCATTAGGAAACAGAAACAGAGTCTCAAAAACTGAAAGGGACACACCAAGATGCCCCAGGTTCTAAGTGCTGGAGTGTGACCTGTATCAGCAAAGCCCATACTCTTTCCTTAAAATTATAGCCACTGTATCCGTACTTGTAAGATAATAGCAAAGGAAACGAGACCACAAATGACTCTGCCTACATTTGTTCCTCCCCAAAACCAAAATCCAGTTTTGGAACATGCAGTGAAATTCAGGAAGTTCTAACTGAAACAGAAACGTGAGTGTTTAGACACATTTCAGAGTTGACCTTCTAAGAGGTAAGATCCTCAGCTTCTCCACATTAACCAGAGAACCTTTAAAGCAGACCCAACAGGCTAAGGGCATTAAATAATTTGAACATTTAATTTTTAATGGCATAGGAAAATGAGTAACATATAATTCCTAAAATCCATCGAACTGTGCACTTAAAATGGTTATGACGGTAAAAAAGAAAAAGCAAAAGAAATAGTATGGGAGGACAGGGTTGGGAAAAGCAACCTTCGATTGGAGTTAAAAACACTTTCATGGAGGAGATCACATTTGAGCTGGAATTTAGAGAACAAAATTAGTAGGGCTTTGATAGGCAAAAGTAAAGACACATCCGCCGAGAAGCCAGCATGAGCAGAGATGCCCAGTCAGACATGACAAGGGCACAGCCATGGACTGTTAATTACTTGCTTTTCGGGCACAGACAGGATGGGAGCTAGCAAATGAAGGAGGCAGAGACACAGGACCATGGATGCAGCCCTCCCAGTGAGTTCAATCTGGATTCTGAGAAACCAGGAGTCAGTTCATCCTGGGAGTGACGTATATTTGTTTTTCAACATCCTGGAGGTAAGGCAATGAGTTAGAAAGGTGTTAGAACATCCCTGCAAGCAGCACTAGTGCCTGAATGAGGGACACTTACTGAGTGATCAGGAGTAAGAGGAGGGACAGACCCTGGAAACATTGCAGAAGCACAAGCTTTCTGTCTTGGTGACAAATTGAGTATCTGTATACCTGTGTGCTGAAGAAAGAGGAGTGTAGGGCCACCTTTAAAAAACAAAGACTTGGCCGGATGTGGTGGCTCAGACCTGTAATCCCAGCACTTTAGAGGCCAACGTGGGTGGATCACCTCCATAGGGAGTTGGAGACCAGCTTGACCAACATGTAGAAACCCCATCCCTACTAAAAATATAAAATTAGCCGGGTGTGGTGACAAGCCTGTAATCCCAGCTACTTGGGAGGCTGAGGCAGGAGAATCACTTGAACCTAGGAGGTGGAGGTTGCAGTGAGCCAAGATCACACCACTGCACTCCAGCCTGGGCGACAAGAGTGAAACTCCATGTCAAAAACAAACAAACTTGAAATTCATCCTCATTCCAAAATAAAAAACTAATTTAAATGATCAAAAACTCATCCTGTAAAGAAAAAGTGGTACATATACACCATGGAATACTATACAACCATGAGAAAGAATAAAATTATATCTTTTGCAGCAACATGGGTGCAGCTAGGGGCCATTATTCTAAGCAAATCAATGCAGGAACAGAAAATCAAATATGTTCTCACTTGTAAGTGGGAAGTAAACATTGGGCAGTCATGGATATAGAGAAGGCAACACTAAACACTGAGGACCACTCGTATGACCGGTAGGGAAAGGGGCATGGGTAGAAAAACTATTGAATACTACTCTCAGTACCTGGATGAGGGGATCAGTTGTACCTCAAACCTCAGCATCACACAATATATCCATGTAACAAACCTGCACCTGTACCCCCTGAATCTAAAATAGAAGTTGGAATTATTTTTTTAAAAACCAACTCATCCAGCTGGGCACAGTGGCTCATGCCTGTAATCCCAGCACTTCAGGAGGCTGAGGCAGGTGAATTACCTGAGCTCAGTAGTTCAAGATCAGCCTGGGCAGCATGGAGAAACCCCGTCTCTACTAAAAATACAAAAATAACTGGGCATGGTGGCGCATGCCTGTAATCCCAGCTACTTGGGAGGCTGAGGCAGAATTGCTTGAACCCAGAAGGCAGAGGTTGTGGTGAGCTGAGATTGCACCATTACACTCCAGCTTGGGCAACAAGAGCAAAACTCCATCTCAAAAACAAACAAACAAGCAAGCAAACAAAAAAGCCCTCATTCTGCTCATGGTCACCTGCCAGGAGGATTTTCTGTGTGAGAAAAGCTGGCAGGTGTGTGATCTTTAGCATGCTCCTTCCTTACCCCTGGTCCCCTTCTAAGGTGGGTGTCCAGCCCAACAGCTTCATCTCACAAAATTCTACCCTGGGGCGGAGATTCCTACTGTGCAGTGTAGGGAGCCGTTCCAGACATAATTGGCAAGGAGGGACTCTGACTGCCCAAAACTACCATTCATTCCAGGCAATTCCAAAAATTTGTTTATTCAGCCTTTTGGTATTAAACATCCTGGCATTATTTATGCCCGTAGACTTGTCACAGTGTATTGCTTGTCAAAGTAAGACAGGAATTATGGGAAACACTATTTTCAGTCCTGTCCAGTGGAAAAATGATGAGAAAACCAAGCACATTTTTCCCTTTCTTCAGCAACTGCCTCTACAAACACCGTATTTTTATAAGATAAAAACCACCTCAAGCAACATGAGGAAAATACCTCCAGCAGAATCCGCCTCTTTTTTTCATTTTGCTTAAATCTTTCAGAGCATCCTTCTTCTCTGACTCTCCTGCTGAATTTGGGCATCTTAATAACTCCCTTAGAATGGCCTGCAGTGTTACTAATGACCTATTCTCAGCAATCAACACTTCTTGTCCTAACTCATTGAAAGATTTTGGAGAAAGAAATTAAAAACTCCAATTGGTTTTTCAATTTTTTTTTAGATTTTGAGTTTGAAACATTTTCATGCCCACATCATCACATTTCAAATGAAATGAAAATGCTGGGGTAAATAGCTTGCCATGTCCTGTGTGTGCGTGTGTGTGTGTGTGTGTGTGTGTGTGTGTGTGTGTGTGTATGTGTGTGTGTGTATGTAGTAACACCTGAGAAAATTAATAGCTATGAATGACAGAATTGTATAAGGTTAAAGGTGAAGTGATCCTCCAAAAAGAAGTATATGCATTGAAAGCAAGAATTATCTCCTGAGTAAAAAGTAGAGCAGAGGATAGCAGGGGCTGGGAAGAGGGGAGGGGGAAAGATTTGTTAATGGATATAAAAGTAACAGCTAGATAGGAAGAATAAGTTCCAGTGTTCTATAGCAGCAGTCCTCAACCTTTTGGCATTATGGACTGGTTTCGTGGAAGACAGTTTTTCCATGGACCAGGGTCAGGAGGATGCTTTCGGGATGATTGAAGGGGGACATTACATTTATTGTCCACTTTTTTTTTTTTTTTTTTTTTGAGATGGAATCTTGCTCTGTCTCCCAGGCTGAAATGCAGTGGTGTGATCTCGGCTCACTGCAACCCCTGCCTCCCAGGTTCAAGCAATTCTCCTGCCTCAGCCTCCCAAGTAGCTGAGACTACAGGTGTGCACCACCACATCGAGCTAATTTTTGTATTTTCAGTGGAGATGGGGTTTCACCATGTTGGCCAGGCTGGTCTTGAACTCCTGACCTCAAGTGATCCAGCCACCTCAGCCTCCCAAAGTGCTGGGATTACAGGCATGAGCCACCGCGCCCAGCTATGCACTTTATTTCTATTATTCTTACATTGTAATATATAATGAAGTAATGATACAACTCCCCATAATGTTGAATTAATGGGGGCCCTGAGCTTGTTTTTCTGCAACTAGATGGTCTCATCTGGGAGGGATGGGTGACAGTGACAGATCATCAGGCATTAGATTCTCAAAGAGCGTACAACCTAGATCCCTCACATGTGCAGTTTACAATAGGGTTCGTGCTCCTATGAGAATCTAATGCCGCCACTGCTCTGACAGGGGACAGAGCTCAGATGGTGATGCGAGCAAGGGGGAGTGTCTGTAAATACAGATGAAGCTTTGCTTGCCTGTCATGCATCTCCTGCTATGCAGCCCAGTACTGGTCCATGGCCTGGGGAATGGGGACCCCGTTCTATAGGACTGTAGTTAACTATATTATATGGTTTCAGATAGTTAGAAGGAAGATATTGAATGTTTCAAATACAAAGAAATGATAAAAGTTTGAGATGATAGATATGCTAATTACCATAATCTCATCACTATACATTATATGAATCACAACATCACTATGTACCCCATAAATATATACAATTATTATGTATCCATCAAATTTTTAATACATAAAAATTAAAAATCAAAATGTGTCAGATAATAAGAAACGGATTTTCTCTAAAACAGACTGGAGACCTGTCCCACCACCCTTTGATCTTTATTCAACTTTGATAAGATTGAAAACATCTTTGTCTAATTTGATCAAAAAACAGAAATTAGCTTTACAAAAATATAGTTACAGGCCAAGGTCCATGGAAACAATAAAAATAAAGAAATCTCCAGATGCCAAAAATTAGGACACTCAAATTTGGCTTTTGTGTCTTCACAGAATTCTCCAAAACTCTTTTGCCCTAAAAACAGAAGTTTTGACATAGATGCCATCTACAGTGTGATAGATGACGCCAAGCAGTATGTGTACATTGCTGTCATGGACTACCTGCCTATCTCCAGCACAAGCACCAAAAGGTCAGTGAACACCCAATCTCCAGTTAGAACCCAGTCCCCGAGACCAGCCATTACACTGGGCACCACAGGAGAAGCCAGCCTGGAAATGGAGACGCCATCAGATTGCCTTAGGAAGAGCGCATCATTCAACTCTGTTGAGTGTGTATTGGCAATGTGCTCATTATGCATTTTTTCCCAAAGTGGGTCCATTTTAAAGGTTCCGGGTCTCACCCTAAAGAAGTACCTCAGTAGTTTACATTACGGGAATGAGAGGAACTTTTGAAAGAAAGTTAGGTTGCTCTCAACTTGAAAACTGTTTGAAAAGATAAACTATAATATGAAAAAATTATCATTTGAAAACTATTAACAAGGATATACCTGAAAAGGGCATATTGAAACTGAGTAGTCTTGCCAGATTTTCCTTAAAGGAAGCATTGTTGTTTTGTATTCACAGCAGTCCTCATTTCATGCCAAATTCTCATAGTATCTTCTCAATGTAATGGAGAAAGAAACTTTATGTATGTTCTCAGTCAATCCATCCCTCTCTGTGAAAAAGAGAACAGTTTAAAAATGCAGTGCTTTTTCAATAATCATCATTGCTTAAGCATGCAAGCATGGAATAAACTCAGGGACAGAATTTATGACAAACTCTTTGGAAAATCATTACATGCATAAATGCATGGCCATGCTTAGATATTCCCACTTTTGCTTTCTTGCTGGGAATGCAGAGGTGCTTGAATAATTAGTTTGATCCAGGAAATGTTTTCAAAGTGCATATTTTTGGGAGTGAGACCCAAGACCTTTTTAGTTTGAAATATTACAGTTTCAAAACAACCACTTACTGAGGCTAGATGATTAAGTGTGCGTTATATTGCCTGAATATTTTTTTACTCACCAACCCTACATAATACATAATATGTAGCTTCTTTATGCAAATAACCATAGGATTACAAAAAGAGTCTTTCTCCCAGAAAATGATTATTCCTTATAGCAGTTAGTAGAAAAGCACTTTTAGCTGCAAGATGCACAGCATTGAAACATCTTTACTTTAAAATATTGTGCATCTTCACAAAAATTAGCCAGGCATGGTGGCGCACACCTATAATCCCAGCTACTCAGGTGGCTGAGGCAGGAGAATCGCTTGAGCCTAGGAGACGGAGGTTGCAGTGAGCCCAGATGGCACCATTGCACTCCAGCCTGGGCAACAGAGTAAGATTCCAACTAAATACACATACATATATACATATGTGTGTGTGTGTGTATGTGTGTGTATTATATATATGTATGTGTATTTAGATGGAATCTTACACGCACATATATACATATATACACACACATATATATGTATGTATATGTATATATGTGTGTGTATGTGTATATATATATATATATATATACATACACATAGTGCATTCTTTGAACATTCATGAACTTTTTTCCCACACACTTTCACATCTTTTCTATCCCTCCTTTTTATTTTTCTTCCCTTTGTTGTTCACTTGGTTTTAGATGTAGTTTTAGATTTTACCTTCACTTTGAAAACATTTCAAAACATAATAGGGGTTTTGCCTGACTTTCCTGTTATTGAGAAGGAGAATAAGGTCAAGTTCAGGGAGTTATATGTTAGGCTGGCATAATGATTTCTCAGGATTGACAAAACATTTGTTCCATGAAGTGCTAAGAACAAGATTGAGATTCTTCATGGTCAAGGGGTAAAGAATTAGCATAGAGGATCTAAAATATTTTAGAAATCTAAAATCTAGAGAAAACTAAAAGAATATTAAAGAATCAGAGACACCTAAAATTTTGCATTTTGGTTATGAATCTACCATTTCAGCTATTAAATGAAACTTCTTTTATTGTATTTTAACATTTCAAACCTGTAAATGCTTTTAACTTTCTAAATTGAAAGGTCATCAAAAAGACATAAGAAGTAGTCCAAAGATCAAGATTATAATTAAATTCTTCTCAATCAGATAAAGTAATTATTTGTATAAATTCAGACTAGTTATTCATCATTATCTAGTCCTGGAGAAGCTTTTCAGGAGTGAATTCAACATCAATTAATAGGTAAATACTCTCCAATTTCAGCATGTTAATGGAACTAGTTAATATCTTTCAGACTTTTAGTCTATACATTGCCGAACATCCAAATGAAGGAGAAAAAAACCATATACTCCCAAAATAGAAATGATTAACAGCATGTATAAAAACACACACTGTTATTTAGGGAGTGTGAGAAATAACTTCTACTTTTCAAGGTAGTAGGAAGGGAATGGAGTAATGATCTAAATAAATCCTACAGTAAAAATTCAGAAGCCCTATTTCACTTCTTCCTGATTTAGCAATCAAGCTCTCTTTCTTAAGCAAGTCAATTATTTAGGTCTCAGTTTGGAGTTGTTCATTATTTATTTCTTCAGTCACATGAAATATATCTTTCACAAGGAAATTAGTAAATGTGTGAAGGACAAATAAAACTGTAGCCTGATTAGTCTTTGAGGTATTAATACTTTTTATTTATGTATTCATTCAATAAATTTTTTTTTGAGATGGAGTTTTGCTCTTGTCACCCAGGCTGGAGTGCAATGGCATGATCTCGGCTCACTGCAACCTCTGCCTTCCAGGTTCAAGCAATTCTCCTGCCTCAGCCAACATGGTGAAACCCCATCTCTACTAAAAATACAAAAATTAGCCAGGCATGGTGGTACATGCCTGTAGTCCCAGCTACTTGAGAGGCTAAGGCAGGAGAATCACTTGATCCTGGGAGGCAGAGATTGCAGTGAGCAGAGATCGTGCCACTGCACTCCAGCCTAGGTAACAGAGTAAAACTCTGTCTTAAAAAAAAAAAAAAGAAGTAACATGACCAGGTATACTTTAGATGGATCACTCTGGTGGTCATCCAGGAAGCACTTGACTGGAGGCAGAGAAACCAATTTGGAGCACTGAGATGCCTTTTCCTGTAGTCTTCAGCTTCATGGGTATAAAACCAGACAAAGAGAATTGTATCATTGATGAAGGATCCAGATTTTCACCAAGAGCAAGAGGAAGGTTAAGAGGAAAGTATCTTTCAAGTGATCAGAACTGAGATTAGTCTGGGCAGGCAAAGGAGACAGGAGGAGCTGATGGACCCGGCAGATTGAAGGCATCATGAATCTGCAGCTTGCGTGGGATGAAAGAGCAATTAAAAGGGTGGGCCCAGCACAGTGCCTCACACCTGTAATCCAGCACTTCGGGAGTCTGAGCAGGTGGATCACAGGGTCGGGAGTTCAAGACCAACATGGTGAAACCCTGTGTCTACTAAAAATAGAAAAATTAGCCGAGTATGCTGGCGTAGGCCTGTAATCCCACAGGAGGCTGAGGCAGGAGAATCTCTTGAACCTGGGAGGTGGAGGCTGTAGTGAGCCAAGATCATGCCACTGTTCTCCAGTCTGCGGAACAAGCGAGACTCCATCTCAAAAAAAAAAAAAAAAAAAAGAAAAGAAAAGAGAGTGGGAGTGGGGAATCAGAAGGACAGGAGACCTTTAGAGGTGCAATGATCATGGCACTGGCTGACTACGGTGTCAAATAATACATCATTAGTTCAACGTAGTGAATTGGTGCAGAATTAGGGCAAGAGTTTGATGAGTAAACAAAAGTCTACAAATGTCAGCACTGAGGGGAGGGAGAGTGATTTAAGCCTTGGTCCCTAAGACAGGAAAGCTTTTTGTTTTAGCGTGAGAATTGAATGACCATTCTGGAAGTGACCGTGTGTGTTTGGGGCCTGCAGGGGCAGAGTGAGAGGCTGCCCTACATCTTAAGCCAAGTGGCCAGGTCCTGCTAGAAAATGCACGGCAGGACTTCAGGAGAAGCTGTGGCCTTAGGGCAGAGTCAAGTTTGAGTTAAGGCAAAGGCTTAAGAATTCAGGGAAAAGGCTGGGCCTGTCAGAGAAACTTTGCCTGTTGGAAGATTCCAAAGGCCCCGCAGAAAAGGTGGAAGGCAGGGGAGTCATGGGAGGCTTGGTCAGGAGATACCAAGGTAAGGACAGTTGGGAAATGAAAGTGTGGGGAAGCTCAGATGGCTAGAGCAGAAGTTCATTTCAGGGGCCGTCACCAAAGAGAGGTTTTAGTGGCATCTGGGGATTGAGGGGTGCTCAGGGTTCTTAACTGGGATTCTATTGGATCAGTTCTTAGTGGACTGAGGCCCAGGTAGAATCAGAGATGTGGTGAGGGTGGCCTGCGGTGGCAGTCAGTCCGTCCTCACCTCGGCCCCACAGCCCAAGGACCTGCTGGTGGGAGACTTCCTTTTAGGCAGGGGCAGGTCCCAGGAAAGCATCATCCCTCGGTGCCTAAGCAAAGAGGCTTGCATGTTTTTCAACCTCAAATAAAGTAACACTCAGACTAATATCAATGTTCTGTGCTGTCTAGTAAATTTCTTTCCCCAAACTAACTTAGTTTCTTTATTTTTACTCTATGGATATGATTTCTGCAGGACTTACTGGCCAGACTTGGATGGAAAAATAAGAGAAGCATTAGTTTTACGAAGTGTTAGAGTTCGACTCCTTATAAGCTTCTGGAAGGAAACGGATCCCCTTACATTTAACTTTATTTCATCTCTTAAAGCGATTTGCACTGAAATAGCCAACTGCAGTTTGAAAGTTGTAAGTATTATGTTGACTGTGTTATTAAAGAAAAAGTGAATGCCTTCTGCATGTGTGGGACAGCTGCGAGCATACACATACATGTAAACGTCCAGTAAGAACCAGGATGACAATCTTCAAAAAGCAGGTTAAGTAATTTTTCAAAACAATCACATACAGAAAAGCAGAGTAGAGCTTACATTTCCTGATGCCTTCTCTGTCTACCCTCTGCTCACTTTCGGTTGCATCCTTTCCATTTTCTTTTTTTTCTTGAGACAGGGTTTTGCTGTCACCCAGGCTGGAGTGGAGTAGCACAATCTTGGCCGACTGTAGCCTTGACTTCCAGGCTCAAGCAATCCTCCTGCCTCAGCCCCCTCATCAGAGTAGCTGGGACCAAAGGTGCATGCCACCATGCCCAGCTAATTTTGCATTTTTTGTAGCGATGGGGTTTCACCATGTTGCCCAGGCTGGTCTTGAACTCCTGGGATCAAGCAATCTGCCCACCTTGGCCTTCCAAAGTGCTGGGATTGCCAACATGAGCCCCTGTACCCAGCCCTCTCCATTTTCCTTGAATTACCCCATTCACCTACTATTCTTAGCTGTAAGACTGTGACCAACAGAGCATTGGAGCATGCACCAGCACAAACTCCCTTAGCCCAGAGGCCTTATAGTCTGGGTTCCTGTGCTTGCCCCAGGTCCCTTGGGCCACACACTAATCTACCTCTGGAGACACTGAGGGAGGTAAGATTGGGAATTGGGAGTACCTGAAATGGGCTCATTCTCTAGCTCATCTTTGACTACCCTCTTCATCCCCTTAAGGCTTTGTGCGAGCGATTCCTTCTGCCTCCGACACTCCTTCTCCACGTTGACCGGTCTCATAGCCACGAATCCTTTAGGTCTCCACTTTTCCCAACCCCCTGTGCAGTCATTCAACAAACGTGCTCTGAGAAGCTAGCTTGTGGTAGGCTCTCTTCTAGGTAATGAAGCCGCATTCCTTGCAGCAGTTAGGGATCCAGGGTATCAAGGGGTCTGCAATTAACTTTGACACATGGCTTCCAAGATCACCCTGACCCTGAATATCCCAAGGCCAGACAGAAGAGAGAAATTGGAGGACTGTGTGAGAGGCATGTTTGGATTAGGCCTGGAGGTAGCGAACATCCCTTTAGCCTTCATCCCACTGCCTGGATATCTCTCACATGGCCACGCATAATGGCAAGAGAGGCTTATAAACGTGTTCAGAAAGTCAGCTATGTTTCCAGGGTGACAAAGGAACAGGTTTGTGATTCATCATGGTCTGAAGCTCCTGGTACACACAATCCATTTTACTCATCTTCCCTTAAAAAGAACCCTCATTCCTACCTCCCATAAGGGAGAACATGCAAAGTTTCATGCAGTCGCTGCATAGGGTCTTCCAGTGGTGTGCATTTCTGGACATCAAACCTGAAAGTGGTACGTTATATATAGTTCGTCAATGTAAAAACTGAAACAAAACAGTAACAACTCCCCCACACGCACCAAAAAATACTCAGAAACTGTGGCCACCTGGGACGTCGATTACCACCTGCAGAGGCCTGTCCTGCAGACCTTAAGGACGGACGAATGAATGCACTCTCACACCTAGTACGGTGGTTTTCAGTGGGGTAGGGATGGCTGTCTGCTTTCAGAGGGCGCTTGCAGCTCACTGACTACGACTCCTTGTACTTCCTCACATTTATTCAGTGCAGATTTAATAACAGAGGTTCTAAGTCAACAAGCTTGTGGATAATTAACATGGTTAAAAAAGAGTGGTTTTACGAATAATAAAAGCTTTTGGTTCTGGGGCCCAGAGTAAACACCATTGATGGGTAATTCCTCTTGGACCTCTTTTTGAGAGGACCCATCCAGCATGAAGTTAACATGAGTCAACAGAGTAGAGACAAAAGGACGTGTGGTAAACAGACTTAACTGGGGAAGCTTTTGTCGTCCCTGTCTTTTGCCCTACGCCTTAAAATTCTAATGTAATGAACTGGCTGCCCTCAGCCTGTTCCATTAAAACCTTTCGGCCTTCCAAAAAGTTTGAGGCTATAATCTTCTAACTTTCCCTAATATTTCCCTAATATTTTGCCAGCCACCTCGAGTGAATCTCAGCAAAAACCAGGTGAAGGTTACCTCCCTCCCTGAGTACAGAAACAGTATAAGCACAAGAAAAACCACCATTAGAAAGGAAAGGTACGGAGGCCCGTGGCAGTCGCTGGTCCACGGCAATTATAAAACCCTTCAGGGCAGGTTTTGCAAAGACCTTATACTCCTGCTGGCTCAAGCCAAGGACCCATGGGTGTTTTAAGGCATGAACAGTTAAAGGAATTTGGGGTCCTAGCATGAGCTGGTTGGTTTCTTGGGCAATGCAAGTTTCTCAGAAATGTAACAGGTTCTAATGTACTTGCTTCTGGTTATTTCCATGTATCCATAGCCATGTCCAAAGTTTCCTGTTGTACATAATTCCCTAACTTGATGCTTTCTTGTTCATGTACTTTTCTCTCTCTTTAATGATAGGGTCCATTCAAGGCCATCAGACACAGGTGGGAAGATTATACCTATTACATACTTTTTTTGTTGTTTTTTTTGAGATGGAATCTTCCTCTGTCGCCCAGGCTGGAGTGCAGTGCTATGATCTCGCCTCACTGCAACCTCCGCCTCCTGGATTTAAGCGATTCTCCTGCCTCAGCCTCCTGAATAGCTGGGATTACAGGCGCCAGCCACCACGACTGGCTAATTTTTGTATTTTGGTAGAGATGGGGTTTCACCATGTTGGCCAGGCTGGTCTGGAACTCCTGACCTCAGGTGATCCAGCCACCTCAGCCTCCCAAAGTGCTGGGGTTACAGGCATGAGCCACCGTACCCAGCCACACCTCTTATAATTACACCAATTATTTTGTCTTTTCTACAGGGTTCAGTCTTAACTGGCCACTTAAAGCATTTTTCAAACTTACTTCCTATTATTGGGTTCTAGGTAAAATCAGCGTTTTCAACCCTGTGAATGACCAAATTTCTGGTCTATCTGTTCTCTATCATTTCCACTTCTGAACTAGCCATTCCTTCCTGAGCCTATTTTTCTCCTCTAATAAGCTTTTTAAAAGCACAACTATTGGCTGAGCACAATGGCTCAGGCCTGTAATCCCAGCACTTTGGGAAGCCAAGGCAGGTGGATAACTTGAGGCCAGGAGTTTGAGACCGAAACTCCTGATGAATTCCGTCTCTACTAAAAATACCAAAATTAGCTGGGTGTGGTAGAACACGCCTGAAATCCCAGCTACCTGGGAGGCTGAGGCACAGGCATTATTACTTGAGCCTGGGAGGCAGAGGTTGCAGTGAGCCGAGATCGTGCCACTGCACTTTAGCCTGGGTAGAGACCAAGACCCTGTCTCAAAAAAAAAAAAAGCACAAATAACAACCAACACACACTACAAACAATTCATTCCCCAGTCCCCATAGCTAAAGCCCTGTAAGCCAAAGGTTCCGTGGTACTTGGTATTCCTTCCCAGTAAATGCCAGTTATGTTTTTACCAAATAGGTTGTCTCTGTATAACATGGGTTGTCATCTTTCCATCCTACAATACCAGTTTACTTGCTGCGTGCTGCCCACTGAGTAAGCCAATGCTACATCGTTTAAGTTTTTGTTGTTTTGCTGTGTGGCAGCAACCACATATATATTATGTAATATTATATATATGGTTGTGATATATAATGTAATAAATGAAGGAATGTGTTGTGTTCATGAATATTCATGAGTATATACAGTTATCCAAGCACTGAATTAAATGCTTTATATATATTATGTAAGTCACAGCCACACAGCCAGACATGTGGTTTATGCCTGCAATCACAGTGCTTTGGGAGTCTGAGGTAGGAGGTTCACTTGAGGCCACAAGTTCAAGACCCTGCCTGGGCAACATAGGGAGACCCCATCTCTACAAAAAAAGTAAAAAAGAAAAAAAGAAAAGAAAAAAACTTAAAAAATAATAATATTTTGTGAACCAGGTACTTTCCCTATTTTATAGACATGGGAACTGAAGCTTAGAGAGAGATTAAATAACCTCTCTCAAGAACACTAGTGAGTAGTGGGGCAAGGCTGAAACACAAGTCTTTTGAACTCTAGAAACTGGGCTCTTAAACATGGCCTCTGCACGTAGAACAGATCATTGTGGTTCAGAGTCCTTTTTAATCCTTCTTATCTATGTTCAAAAACATCATATACATTGAGGTGCAGTGGCTCACGCCTGTAACCCCAACACTTTTGGAGATCAAGACAAGAGGATCACTTGAGGCCAAGAGTTCAAGACCAGCCTGGACAACATAGCAAGACCCTATTTCCACAAAAAAAAAAAAAAAAAAAGCAAAACCTAGCCAGGTGTGGTGGTGCACACCTGTAGTCCCAGGGGGACTCTGGTCTCAGAAGGCAGAGGCAAGAGGACCCCTTTAGCCTAGGAGTTCAAGGCTGCAGTGACCTATGATTGTCACTGCACTCTAGTCTGGGGACAGAGCAAGAATCTGTCTCAAAGCAAAAACAAAAACATCATATACTGCATCTGCTCAAAGATATGAGAAGCTACACATCCAAATTATATCCCTGAGGACTGAAAAAAGTCAGATAAAATGTTTGTAACTCTTGTGCCATTAAGATATTTTAAATTTTATTTTTCATGGAATTATTAACAATTTAAATACATAAAAATTTGGAATTTACTGTAAGTTTCCTAAAAAATAATGCTTCTCACCTGTGTTTTCATCTTTTTTTTTTTTTTTTTTTTTTGAGACGGAGTTTCACTCTTGTTACCCAGGCTGGAGTGCAATGGCGCGATCTCGGCTCACTGCAACCTCCGCCTCCTGGGATCAGGCAATTCTCCTGCCTCAGCCTCCTGAGTAGCTGGGATTACAGGCACGCACCACCATGCCCAGCTGATTTTTTGTATTTTTAGTAGAGACGGGGTTTCACTATGTTGACCAGGATGGTCTCGATCTCTTGACCTCGTGATCCACCCGCCTCAACCTCCCAAAGTGCTGGGATTACAGGCTTGAGCCACCGCGCCCGGCCATGTGTTTTCATCTTAATCTCCCTAATAGTCTGGTAGCAATGATGGGTAATAGAAATTCTGATCTTGGTTTAACTAGCTTTTGTAAACTGAGGAAATCATGCACATACCTGTAAAGTCACAAATCAGTATAAGTATTGGAAATGAAAACATGGGCCAGGTGCAGTGGCTCACAGCTGTAATACCAGCACTTTGGGAGGCTGAGGCAGGTGGATCACCTTAGGTCAGGAGTTCGAGACCAGCCTGACCAACATGGAAAAACCGTCTCTACTAAAAATGCAAAAAGTTAGCCTGATGTGGTGGCACATGCCTGTAATCCCAGCTACTTGGGAGGCTGAAGCAGGAGATTCTCTTGAACCTGGGAGGCAGAGGTTGTGGTAATCCAAGATTGCACCATTGCACTTTAGCCTGGGCAACAAGAGTGAAACTCCACCTCAAAAAAAAAAAAAAAAAAAAAAATGACCGATTACTACCACAGATCTGTTTTCCAGAAATACCTGAGAGTTGGATCAGGTATTTGGGTTTGGAATAAGATGCCCAGGAGCAGAGGAGAAGCAGGTACAGTCCCAGGAGGTCAGGCAGAGACACAAGAGAATAGAGTCTAATTGTGTTCAACACCTTTTCACAGACAAGAAAACTCTTGGGATTGATTCAGCTCACGGACAGCATTTTCCAGATAATTATAATGGCATACGGGGCTCCAAAAAAAGGGAAATGAGGAAAAGGACAGGTGTCCAATTCACCAGTGGCTCACATGATGCTTGGTAGAGTTTTCAAAACATACGTGTTGAATGAATGCATGCATAACAAATGAAGTCAAAGAAGGGAGTCAGGGCCAGGCACGGTGGCTCATGCTGGTAATCCCAGCACTTTGAGGGGTTGAGGCAGGCGGATCACGAGGTCAGGAGTTCAAGACCAGCCTGGCCAACATGGTGAAACCCCATCTCTATTTAAAAATACACAAATTAGCCAGGCGTGATGGTGCAGGCTTGTAATCCCAGCTACTTAGGAGGCTGTGGCGGGAGAATTCTTGAACTGAGACCTGGGAGGCAGAAGTTGCAGTGAGTCAGGATCACGCCACTGCACTCCAGCCTGGGGTACAGAGTGAGACTCCATCTCAAAGATAAAAATAGAAGGGAGCTAATAAAGGCAGAGTAATAAGAAAGATCTGTAAGCCAGTGGGGGGACAGCACAGAGCACAGGACAGTGCCTGAGTCCAAGCTGTATTAGCCATTTTCTGCAGGCATGTGCTGGGAAAGGGTGACTGCCCATGAAGAGGCTGCCCACTGAAGTCACACACTCTGGAGGTCAGCACACTCACACGTAGAAGAGCCCCTGTTACTTGCAAGGCCTAGCAGGAGCAGAGAGGAAAGTCTAGGGTTTTTGGTATACCATATGGTGCATTTGCTCCAATCTCCTTTTCCAGATTCCCCTCTGGCCGAGTCACGGGTTCATGCCCGTGACTGTTCATGCCTGTTTCTTGACCCCCACAGCACACCTGCCACTAGGGCACCTGTAGTGGAAACCTCTAGGTCATGAAATATTAACTGCTGTCATTTAAGAATTGCAAAAAATTACAAGGAAAGTAGAATCCATCATTGCAACCTTTACAGGACTTAACCAGCTTCATCTTTTTGACATTTTTGAAGGAAGATGGTCACTTTTTTTAGTAAACCAAACATTAATAGTTTACGCATAGCCATTTTATAAAACTGAAGCCATACCTTTCTAAGCATCAGTACAAGCCTAGATGGGCAAGCAGCTTATGGTCCCAAAGTCTAGAACACAGAGAGGTGATAAACTCTTCCAAGAAAAGTGAGCATTGGAATCTGCATAGGGTGTGTCTTCAGGAGCCTGGGAACTAGGTGGGGACTCTCTGTTCTTAAAGGAGTGGGCACGCCCACCTCCAACCACCTCCTACCCTGATGTGGGTTTATCTCCCTGAGGGCTTATGGAAGGAGAAGAGACTGTGACACACAAAATTGTCCCAGTCATCTGATTTTTTAGAATTTTTTTACAAATTAATAAATTACTTTGAAATGTCTTTGCTGTCACCCACAGTGTATTAGGTGTCTAATACTACCAGTGCATAAAATCTGATTTCTGCTGTCATTTCAGTCTTCCAGAGAAAGCTGTTTCCCCTCTTCAGGGCCATCTTTGACTTTCTAGAACAAATGGGTTTTTACTAAAACCTCAAGCTGTGACTCTATCCTTGACTTAACTCAAGATGCATATTTTATTCTTTTTGAAATCCATGTTGATTCTACAATAATATCTTTCCTAAAAGGAAGCATTCACATGTGTGGCCATGTGTTGTGATTGAATGTCCAAGCTAAGTAACTTCTGGCTATGATTGATGGTGATGTCCTCAATATTCATGTGACTTCATGAATATATAACTGTGACTTCAGAACACTCACAGGTTATTAAGTCAGTTTGAAGAGTCCAGAAACCAATGTAGATTTTGTAGAAGACAGGTGCTGAGGACACTGGGTAAACCAGGTGTCATTGTCTGTAACCGTGGTGATATGGCCCTGGGAGACACAGCATGTTTATCTGTGTTGTGGAGTAGACAGTTTTTAGGTAGATTTTGATCTCTGTACTGTGAACCTCAAGGATTTTTACAAAAAATCAGAACAGAACTTTTGAGGCTAGAAGGGATCTTAGTGATCGTCGATTTTATCACACCTCTACCACGCTGGGGAGGGGGAAGTCCAGCTGTCATTATTTCCCCAAACCAAATGTGAGCGCTTACAGTTTTACAACTGTAAATGACATCTCCTTTTCTAGGCATCATGCCATTTTCCTCTCTGCCTCTTCTTTCCTTTAAATACACATGATTCTATAGCTGTAAGACATTCCAAAAGGTTCCACAGTTCTGAAAATGCTCAGCATTTTCCAGTGTAGGGGATACCCGAGGTTTTCACCTTAGACTAACGTCTTCCAGTGAGCTCAGTCATGCAGTTCCATGAGCTTAGCCACAGTTTAAGCCTCGTCTGAGAATTTAGCAAATCAGCAGACCCCTGAGGCACAGCCTGGCTGTGCCTGCAGTCATCCCTCTTCTCTTAGCTGCCCCATTTCTGGCCTTAGGTGAACTGGAATGTTGCCTTTTGGGTCAATAAATGTTGAAATTCAGAACTCAGGGTTTGAAGTTGTGATTTTTTTATTTTTGATTGGCCTATCAAAAGAGCTCCTAGACTTAGGTGTTTAGATGGAAAAGTATTTGTTCCTGCGGCAGAATCTCTTTTGACCTTTGCAAATCCCCAGTTTAATCAGCTAGTCATCGACATAATGCATGCAACATGTGAGAATACTCATTCAGTTCATTGGCATGCTTGACAGGGAGCACCCTGAGGCATGCTTCAAATGCCAGCACACCCTGCTGAATAAGACAATGAGAATTAAACAAGCTTCTGGCCCTCATCCTGCTGAAAAAGGAAATGAATTTTGTGTTCATTTTGTAGCTTAAAAGTGTTAATTATAGACCTAGTTGAGCATGCTAATTTTCTCTTGTTGCCTATATAGATTTGAGAACAAAAATAGCCTCATCCATATGAGGTAATAAGATTATGGCTTTAGTAACAATGTGAGGTCTATTGTTGATCTGTGGATAATACATTCTTTTGTGCTCTTGGACAAGATCAGAAATGTTCCTGATTTACCTGCTTTTTTTGTTTCTCTTTTGTCTTACAGAAATTTTTTGATCTGGAAAGAGAAAATGCTTGTGCCACAAAAGAACAAAAGAACCACACCTTTCCTAGGTTAAATCGCAACAAGTACATGGTGACAGATGGAGCAGCTTATATTGGTAGGTGTCAGGGCTGTGAGGCTCCTTAGGACAGGTCACCCAGGCAGTGGCAGTCCAGCTGCGCTCCGCGGTACCCCCTGTCAAGGAAGCAAGGCCTTGGGAACCACTGCTGGTGAATGGGGGGACCTGGAGGTCAGGAAGCGGGACAGTGAGGACAGGGAGCTCATCATTCGAATATCTCTTCCATGGCCTGATTTGTGTACTAGGAGATACATAAGATGCCTTTCCATAAATGTTTTGTAGAAATTTTCTGGCCCATTTGCCACATTGTACAGGCAAGGGTGGGAATGGCTCATCAAAAATGTGTCCCGTACTGCAGCAAGCACAGTGTCATTCCCCTGCCCACAGCACCACAAGACAGCCTGACCTGAGTGGTGGGCAGGCAGACAGTGGAGTGGGTCAGTGCCCAGCCCGTTGTCCCATCCCTGCCATCTCCCAAATGTCTGGCTTTGTACAATTTACTTGAGCTCTTCAAACCTCAGTTTTCTCATCTGTAAGATGGGGCTAATAATAGTAACTACTGCCGGGGGGCGGTGGTGCGTGCCTGTAGTCCCAGCTACTCGGGAGGCTGAGGTAGGAGGATCGCTTGAGCCCAGGAGTTCTGGGCTGCAGTGTGCTATGCCGATCGGGTATCTGCACCAAGTTCAGCATCAATACGGTGACCTCCTGGGAGCGGGAGACCAGCAGGTTGCCTAAGAAGGGGTGAATCGGCCCAGGTCGGAAATGGAGCAGGTCAAAACTCCTGTGCTCATCAGTGGTGTAATCAAGCTTGTGAATAGCCACTGCACTCCAGCCTGGGCAACAAGAGCAAAACTCTGGCTCAAAAAAAAAAAAAAAAAAAAAAAAAAAATCATTCAAAGCTACTCTATCATGAAGCCACTGAGAGTACCATTTGCCATTGTGCTCTTTCTTGAGGGGGACAGATAATCGGTTGGGATGAGGGGAGAGAGAGAAAGCAAAAGGGAGCAGGTCCCTCTCTGTGCTGATATTTGGTTTAGGGACCTGGTGTTCTTAGGCTCTGAGGAATAAACTTGAGTAAAATGAGAGATGAGAAACCACCTTCTGATATTCCCTGGGATGCCAAATGGAAAAGGGAATTGACACATTTGAGGGTTCCAGCAAACAGAGCAGGGATCAAAAGATGGAAGCTACAAAGGAACAGAGACTGGCTCTCTCCATAGATGTGCTTTCTTCCAGCAGCTTCTCCCACAGATGGCTGCAGGCCCTTGGGCCAGGGATGCCAAGGAGATGGATGATCTCAGCTTCTTAGTGATTTCTGCAGCGATACCTGAGTTGCTGCAGAGGACATGGAAGATCAATCTCTATACCTAAAACCTGTCAGTTCCCTTTATGGAATCAGCTCTTATCCAAAGAGGAGAACAAAACTGGGAGCTTAGATCAGATCTGGCTTGGTGGTAATTTCAAAAACAATTTTGTCCGTCTTGACATGGCTAGATATTTTTTAGTGAGAATAATTCCGGTTTATCATAGAGTCTGGCAGAACTGGGTGCACCATTGATTAGCCACTGATTCGGCAAATTTATTCACCTCTTTGAGCCTCCCAGTCCTCAGCTGTGAAGTGGAAGTAAGTCCCACCAACCATATAGATAATATATATAAATACCAAGTAGAAGCTGGTTCCGGTGGCTTGCACCTGTAGTCACAGCTACTTAGGAGGCTGAGGTAGGAGGATTGCTTGAGCCCAAGAGTTCAAGGCTGCAATGAACTATGATCAGGCCCCTGCACTCTAGCCTGGGCAAGAGAGAGATTCTGCCTCTAAAAATAAATAAATCAGGCCTGGCGCAGTGGCTCACTCCTGTAATCCCAGTGCTTTGGGAGGCTGAGGCGGGTGGATCACTTGAGGTCAGGAGTTTGAGACCAGCCTGGCCAACGTGATGAAACCCCATTTCTACTAAAAATACAAAAAAGTAGTAGGGTGTGGTGGTGGGCACCTGTAACCCCAGCTACTCAGGAGGCTGAGGCAGGAGAATTGCTTGAACCTGGGAGGCGGAGGTTGCAGCGAGCCGAGCGGCAGGGCAAGATTGTCTCAAGAAAGAAAGAAAAAGAAAGTGGGAGGGAGGGAGGGAGGGAAGAAGGAACGAAGGGAGAGAAAAGAAGGAAGGAAAACTACTCAGTTATAGAGTAGGGCGTTCCCAGAAAGCAAGTGGAGGAATGTGGTGTGTTTGTTTTTCTCGTGTAGGGGTCTTATCTATGTAAAAGCTAAGCTAGGCTGTGTCTATGTGTGAGTGAGCTGACAGCATGAGCCAATTTATTATTCTGTTGGTTTGAAGGAAACATTCTTGTGTGAAATGACATTCCAGCGTGTACGTACATTGAAGCATAACTAGAACTACCTTGAAAGCAGGTACTGTTATGGGTATTGGGACATCTGCTGCAGGAGAGTAGCCTTTGGGATATCTTTAGGCTGCTTTCTCAGTTGTAAACATCTTATGACCATGGTTGTGACTGGCAAGGAATATGCCTTGTTAGTCTCAAGATGGAGCTGAAATGGCATTACTCTGGCTCTCCTAGGCGACTGCTTCCCCTACACCTTGAAGATGGACCGCACGGGAGTGGCATAGACATTATTAGTCTTTTCTGGGGCAGATCCCAGACTTACTCCTTTAAATGAGCTGAATCGTGTCCCTCCAAAATTCATATTTGAAGTCCTAGCTCCCAGTACCTCAGAATGTAACTCCATTTAGAGACAGGATCTTTAGAGAAATAACCAAGTTAAAATGAGGTCATTAGTGTGGCCCCTAATCTAATATGGCCAATGTCCTTGTAAAAAGGGGAAATTTGGACACAGACATGCATAGAAGAAGACAACATGAGGAGATGCAGAAAATGTCATGGAGGGGCGGGGCACGGTGGCTTACCCCTGGAATCCCAGCATGTTGGGAGGCTGAGGTGGGAGGATCGCTTGAACCCAGGAGTTCGAGAGCAGCCTAAGCAACATAGCAAGACCCCATCTCTATTTAAAACTGTTAAAAAAAAAAAGGGGGGGGGGGGCCTGGGCACTGTGGCTCACACCTGCAATCCCAGCACTTTGGGAGGCCAAGACAGGTGGATCACAAGGTCAAGAAATCAAGACCATTCTGGCCAACATGGTCAAACCCTGCATCTACTAAAAATACAAAAAATTAGCCGGGTGTGGTGGCACACCTGTAATCCCAGCTACTCGGGAGGCTGTGACAGGAGAATCGCTTGAACCCAGGAGGTGGAGGTTGCAGTGAGCCGAGATCGCGCCACTGCACTCCAGCCTGGCGAGAGAACAAGACTCTGTCTCAAAAATAAAATAAAATAAAATAAATTTTAAAATGAGAAGAACCAACGAAGTAAAGAAAGAAAGAAAAAGAAAATAGAAAATGTCACAGAGAAAATGCCCATCTACAAGCCAAGGAGAAAGGCCTGGAGCGGATCCCTTCCTCGCGGTCCTCAGAAGGCATCAACATCAACCCTCCCAACACCTGGGCTTTGTCTCCAGAACTGTGAGACAATACATTTCTGTAGTTCCAGCCACCCAATTTGTGGGACTTTGCTATGGCAGCTGAAAAAACATGAATGCACCACCTAACGCAGGGCAGTCATACTCAGCCTGTTCTCACAGCACCTGCCCCGCTTCCTGGGCCAAGGGGCCGGATCCTGGGTCTGGGAAATGATTTACAGCCCAATCAAGGAGTATTTGTTAGGAACTGAGTTTCTTTCTCTAGCTTTCACTTTTTCTTTGATGTGAAAGCTTCAGGGCCTTATAATTAGAATCCCTCATTTGTTCTCATGGATTAGATGTTGTCTTTTTGAGAAGGTAGTAATTACTCACAGGATTTTTAAATGTATCCCTATGTTTTAAATGTTGCTGTATTTAGCATGTCAATAAGAAATAACATTTACGAGAAAGAACAGCAGATTCCTTGTTTTGAGTTTCCGCTGGAGCAAAGCTGAAGAAAATGCCAAAATAATATGTAAATATTAATATGCCATATGTAAGGCTTCTTGGAATTTTTTTTTCGGAGCTGTCAACACAATTCACCCTCTCCGTTGTTATTCCTGGGTGTTGATGGTTTTTAATAGACTCCACTCTGAATTTCATTATATTGGGTATATTCCCAGTGGACTCTAACTCTTCAACGTTATTTCTTTGTTTGCAGGAAATTTTGACTGGGTAGGGAATGATTTCACCCAGAATGCTGGCACGGGCCTTGTTATCAACCAGGCAGATGTGAGGAACAACAGAAGCATCATTAAGCAACTTAAAGACGTGTTTGAAAGGGATTGGTATTCACCATACGCCAAAACCTTACAGCCAACCAAGCAGCCGAACTGCTCCAGCCTGCTCAAACTCAAAGCTCCCTCCAACAAAACTGCCACAGACAATGCAGGAGGGAAGGAGGCCTGGAGCGTATAACGGGAAGGAACAAACTGATGGGGCAGGTCGGCATTTCTTATTTATACATAAAGGACTTGAGGAGAGAAAACACTTTAATATGTCTTTTTTTTTTAGGGAAAAAGCACACTTATAAAAATATTCTCTGAATGACACACAATACCTATCTAACACTGTCTTAGCGTCGTGTACACTAAAATTAAGACTTTTGTATGTATTACCTCTGACAGAGAATGTCATTCTGGCGTAGAAGTTAGTTTTTACGTTTGCATACCAATTTTAAGACTTTGATTCCTGTTCCTTTCTAGTTTTAGAACTTTTTCTGCTGACCCACCTGGTCAGTTGCTAGGAAGCTTAGCATGAGGTGAGCTCTTTAACACCATTCTGAGAACTGCTGATTTAGAGAGGAAGATGAGGATTTTGCCTTGGGGAAGAGATTGATAAAACCAAGTGTTTATCCTTGCAAATCATCTCCAAGACCTATGCAGTCAGCTAAGCACGAACAGCTTATATCTCATGCCAGCCTTCAACGCCCTTGAAAAAGATCCTTTTCGGCCTTCCTTTCTTCTTACACCATAGGTTGTATTTGATATCATTTTCTCTTCCCACAAAATGTTCCTATTATACAGCATTTCTGTATTCACCTCAACATTACTTCTAACTCTGATAATATCTTTTGAAAACATACGAATTTCTCAGAACGGACACCAAGTGGAGATAGCAGTCTTTCATTTTCACCTTTCAACCGCATCTCTTTTTCCCTACCCAATTGGTATTTTAAAAGAACCACAGTCAGCAATATGTATCCTTTCTCTCGAGCTCAGAAAAATTATGTAGCCACCTGCTAATATCCAGCAAGTTATCAAGTCTGCATTTTGAGAATAAAGTAGTTTTTCACATTCTTGTTTAGTTTATGGTATTATAAAGGAATGATCTCTATGCGCCAGTGGATTTTAATTTCCTTAGAATCATTATGCTGTTGAGAGTATGCCAGCAAACATTTATAGAGCTATTTAATATACCTGCTATTTAATATACCAAATGCTTTTCAGAGAAATGCAATTTAAATAACTGTGCTTAACATATTTTACTAAGAAACAGAAATATTGAATTATTGTTCTATAACATAATTGTGTGTTGTTGTTTTCTATCTGTACAATATATACCCCTGTATTCATGGAAACCACTGCTACATGAGGGAGAGGCATGGCCTCTTCAGAGCCCAGGGCAGGTGGCTGGAAGGTCCAGTTCCAATGTCGTTCCTGACTCTGTGACTCAAAGCAGAGTTCCTCAGTTCTTGGCCTTGGGCTTCTCTTGGTAACGTAGACGGCAGTCCTCACCTACCTCGCAAGGATGTTGTCATGGTAGGAAATATTTATAACTCATTTTGAAATCAAAAGAACCTATATAAATGCTAAGCATTATAATGTATAATCTTTTTCTTGAAATAATCTTTGTCCTATCTTGATAGAATCAATACCAGGTCCTCCCCGAGAATCTGCAAAGGAAATCAGATCCACAGTTTCCAGTGGCAAATGTGGATGAAAAGAACACAGCACCACAAAGACCCTGGTGGAGATCTGGATTGTTGACATTTCAGTGGGACATCATGTTGGGTCACTTTGGCATGAATAACATTAACACAAAACTAGACATATTGCTAGGGACTGTTCTTCAGGACCAGAATACACGCGTGTTTTCAGAGCAAGGAAAATCTCAACTATTCTTTTTTGTTTCTAGAGATCTGATTTCTAATTTTCTTTTTTTTTTTTTTTTAAGACAGTGTCTTGCTCTGTCCCCAGGCTGGAGTGCAGTGGCACAATCTCGGCATACTGCAACCTCCACCTCCCAGGTTCAAGCGATTCTCCTGCCTCAGCCTCCCGAGTAGCTGGGATTACAGGCACCCACCACCATGCTTGGCTAATTTTTATATTTTTAGTAGAGACAGGGTTTCACTGTGCTGACTAGGATGGTCTCGATCTCCTGACCTTGTGATCCACCTGCTTTAGCCTCCCAAAGTGCTGGGATTACAAGCATGAGCCACCACATCTGGGGAGACTTGATTTCTAAATGCCACGAAAGTGATGGAGGAGCCTGTGAATCTTATCCAATGGATTTTCTTTTTTTTTTTTTTTTTGAGACGGAGTTTCACTCTTGTTACCCAGGCTGGAGTGCAATGGCGCAATCTCGGCTCACCACAACATCCGCCTCCTGGGTTCAGGCAATTCTCCTGCCTCAGCCTCCTGAGTAGCTGGGATTACAGGCACGCGCCACCATGCCCAGCTAATTTTTTGTAGTTTTGGTAGAGACGGGGTTTCACCGTGTTGACCAGGATGGTCTCGATCTCTTGACCTCATGATCCACCCGCCTCGGCCTCCCAAAGTGCTGGGATTACAGGCTTGAGCCACCGCGCCCGGCCTGGATTTTCTTAATATAGAATGGCTAATGTGGGTTATCCAGTGATCACATAGTTTCCCTTCTTGTTATTTGCAGGTATTGCTTCCCTAGATAGTTAACCAGTTGGTCAAGAGAGCTGGAAGGAAGCTGTAGTTTTAAGGGTAGCATGTTTTTATGACTAATTGGGAGGTTCTCACTGAAATTCCTCACCAACAATAGCCAGCCCATAAGACTAAATATTTACCAAGACACAATCCATATTTGAGTCGGGAGTTATCCTGCTAGCCATCCTCATTAAGTAAACATTGCTTTGGTGACAATTTTAAAAAGAAAGCAGACTGGGTGCAATGGCTCATGCCTGTAAATCAGCACTTTGGGAGGCCAAGGCAGGAGGATTGCTTGAGGCCAGGAGTTTGAGACCAGCCTGGGTAGCATGGCAAGACCCTGCCTCTAAAAAAATATCAAGCCAAGAAGGAAGCAGAGTAGGGGTGGAAACAAACAAACCTACCAAGTTCACGCTCAGACAAACAGAAGCAACCTGGGTTGGTTTTAAAAAGGTTATCTAAAGGGAGAAAAGAAAAAAAAAAAACTAAAACTTCCTTGTTAGTTCTCAAGTCGTCTCCTGGAGTATTCATCCACAGCCATGGGACACTCATAGGCTTGGTGTCATGGGGCTCCTTCACTGTCACTATCTGTATGTGCTAAGAGAAAGGAATGTCATCCTTTACGGAATGACCATCATTGCCCATTTCCTTTTGAGGCCTGGCAAAATGGTACCACCAGGAGCTGTGTCCCAGGCTTTTCTGCCAAGCAGCAGCAACAAGATGCCTCCCAGACACAGTGAGTCCTTTATTGGGGGGGTCTGGACAGCGGTGTTGACTCCATGAGGCCACACTGTCCTTTTGTGGCAGCCAGGAAAGTGACCCCCATACCAAGAGTGTCAGAAACGGGTTCATGTCTCCCAAGAGAACATTTCATTCTGCAGAACTTTCTCTTTCATTTGGATGCTTGATCTACCCCTCTAGAGATGGCTTTTCTTCCTTTTAAACCTTATGTCTGTGCTAAACAAACTATCCACTTCCATTCCTCCCACCCCCAAGTATTCCAGGAATTACTTTTCAGGAAGAAAAGAATGCAAAACAAAACAAAAAACACTTTAATTTGACGCTATCTGGTGGCTGTCCATGCCAGAAATTACAAGGAGCAGGGTGACTACTCCCCATAAACATTCCTGGATTTATTCCCCAAGAGGCAAAAAGGAAAACAAACACAATTTGAGACTATGTTTTGGATTTTTGTGCCACTAACACTGACTTAGTGCCTTATTTATCCTGAAGCACTGATTTTAAAGAATGATTTATCCTATGGGAATACGTCTGCCTCCTGTGGAATTCAAGATGACCTTCCGATGGGCCTACCAGTTGAAAACTTCTATTTGAGCATTGACAGTGTTTATGCTGCCTGTTCTCTTCCCAATCCCCATCACCTTTATCCCCCCCAAATCAAATCGTTGCACACACCATCAGAGATCAATACTGTAGACTTCCACTGCTTTGTCACTGGCCTGTAGCCTATCAAATAATTGAATCACAGCTTATCCAACCATTGGAGAGGAAGTGGGATGCTGTGAGATTACATCCACACTCTGTAAACAACAAGCTTTAGGTACCCGAACCTGATAGAAACAAGGAATGCTGAAAATGTCCCCACTGACATAAATGAATCCTGTAAAGAGAATGCTTCATAGACTTCCTAGGTCCTGTGGCGTAGAGACTGAAAACTAGTGTCTTTAACAAGTCAAAGCAGACGAAGAAATAAAAGGTCTGCCGACACGCTTTTCATCTGTGTGACTCTGGGTACCCCTTTTCCCATTCAAGCTCTGTCTGTGCTGTTGTTTGTCTCATGTCTGATTTAGTTCTTATTGAGAGGGGTCTGATCACATTTTTGGTTGATCTCACCCTTTGAAAAATGTGAGGTTTTTTTTTTTTTTTTTTTTTTTTTTTGGAAATACAGTTACTGGTTTGTTACAAGTGCCTCGATGAACCTGGGATTGACAGAAGCTCATTTTCCACAAGCCTGTGGCTACACTCAGTGACTCTGATTCATTCTGTTTGTTTTTGGAAACTTTTATTGAACTAAATTCTGGGGCGGGGGAGGGAAGAACATAAGAAGAATTTCTTGATAAGATCAGATCCAGGTCCATCTGTCTCAGGAATTCTGTCCAACAATTCACTTTTTTTAATTTCATATGTATGACCACTGGTGTGTGTTTCTGTGTCCAAAATCCCTTCCATTATTTTTAACTCTAGGAATGTAAAAGGCTGTTATTACTTGCATATAACAGTCATCTCCTATAATGAAAGATATTTTGTTATTGGTTATTCAAACTAAGTCCTTACAAACAGCCCCATATATTGTGGGCAAATGTTTCATTCTTTTATTTTTCTGTACTTATTCCCAATGAACTGGTGTGCTTTATTATACACCTTTTAAAGGAGAAATTAATACAACTTCCATTTGACCCAACGTAAATTAGATAAACTTTTTGCAACATTTTCCCATTTGTTATGAATTAGCCTCTTTCCTTGTCCTTTTATATATTGTTAATAAAATATCTGCTTACCATTTTCACCTTATTGACTTAAATTAGAGGAGGTTTTTTAATAGCCCTGACATCAACCCCAGTTCACAGCCTATCTATCTTTCTCATTTGAGAGAATTTCCATCTTTGGCTGAATTATGAAGAAGATACTGCTTTTTACAGTGACTTGATGGGTATTCTTCAGAAGTTTCTTGAAACTGTAGAAATGAAATTTTCTTATTTTTGACCCATTAGCAGCCTTGTACTTACAGAGTTCTAAAACTTCACTGGCCGTTTATGCTTCTTTTGGCAATCTGACCAGAAAAAAGTGATATTTAATAGGCTATTACACATTTTATTTTGCTGTGTTCAACCGCTAAACTTCTGATTCTGTTACAAAAGATATCCTGAATTTTTAATGTTTATGTAAATAGGATAAACTTGTACTGGACATGTCTATATTATTAACCTTAAGATCCCTTAATAAATTGGTTTGATAAAGGGTTGAATTTGGGGGAATCATTAAAATTCTCAAAACTTTTGTATAACCAGATGCTCAGTTTTTTCAGAAGTAAATATTAGATGGCTTTTTTCATGCTGTGAGATGAGGCATTTCTTTTTCTCCTCTGGCTGATCTCAGAAACAACCCAGTCTCTCATCAGTAACCACGCTGTACTGTGGTAAACGATGAAGAAGGTGGAGGTGACTGGTC
Organism: Sapajus apella; assembly: GCF_009761245.1. Taxonomy (NCBI): domain Eukaryota; kingdom Metazoa; phylum Chordata; class Mammalia; order Primates; family Cebidae; genus Sapajus; species Sapajus apella. The sequence continues at coordinate 6,358,497 of NW_022436989.1, forward strand.
CAGCAGGCCCACTGTTTTGTATTCACACAAGGGGGCATCTTTGAAACACTCTTCCTATCTCTTTCTCTTAAGAAAAAGAAAAGTTCATGTCCAATAAATGTTGATTCTGAGCAAATAAATTATCTTTTAGTGAAAAAAAAAAAACAATCATAGAGACCCCACTAGAGAGCCCAGTGTCTGCTCAACAAACCCATGTTGAATCTCAGGTTTAGAGCATACCTCCACAGCCACCTCAGCCAGCTTCCCCAACGTGTACATTCCCTTCCCATTTGGGCACTTGTAAGTTGACAGAGTGTCAGGATGGCTGATTTGAACAGGTTGTCAGCTTCTCACCTTGAGTCTAAGGCGCCAGACTCAAGGTGAGAAATTGACAACCTACTCAAGCCAAACAATTTGGAGTGCTTCATGTAGTGCCTTTCTCACTGATCTTATTTATTTATGTCATTTTATTTATTATTTATTTGTTATCTTGTGTGCCCCACACAGGATAAAATTTTGTTGATTTACTAAAGTAATTTGGATTTGAGGCAGTCTTCTCTCTGACAGGATATGCACACCATGTAACAAGGTGGGTAGTCTTTTTATAAAGAGAATAAATCTGAGAGGATCACTTTAAAAAAAAAAACTATCATTTGAGAGGTTAGCGAAGGCTTACGGAGTGAACTTTCAGTCTGCAGTACTAAATAGTAATCTGATTTTGTCGGCAGTTTCTGAATCCTGCAGTTTTGTGGTTTTCTTAAAAATTGGGCAGTTTGATGAGAGATAGTCATGTACAAGGAGTCCAGTTAAATCATATTAAAGGTGAAGATTATTTGTGATTATTTTTATTAGAGATAACTTTGTAAGGAGAAAATATCTTTTATGAAGTGGATGTCTGTCTCCCAAGCCCATTCCTTTTGGCTCCAATGTTAAAAAAGTATTCCTTTATGGACTCTCCTATTTCCCATAGGTGGAAAATTCTGAAGAACAGTTGAGACATTCTGAGCCCCTTGCAAGACATAAACACAGATGGTTTCTAATTTAGAGTATTCCCACACAAATGCACAACCAATCTTGGAAATATGACCTCAATTCCCAGGATTAAGAACGTTGAAATTCTGTTACTTTCCAATATAAATGGAGGATGAAGATCTTTAAAGACAACTCAAAGTATGGTCCATTAACATTCAAATCAGAATGTAATCTATAATTTCACTTGTTATTACTTAAAAGTGAAGATTAGCTGCTTTTTTTAAAGGTGTGAGTTATTAAAGGCAACACCATGGAAAATGTAATAAAAAGAAGGCAACACCATATTTTCAGCAAAGTTATGGTACTGATAGAGCACTTTGAAAATCCTCTGTAGGAAAGTGTCACTGAGAAGCAAAGGCTGTTTTGTCCCCAGCCATGAAGCTATGTCTTATTATTCATAATTCATAGGTGGATGTGTAGTTTTCCTGGTATCCTGGAGAGACCCTACATCCATAGCTCCTGCAAGAGCAAAACCATGCGCTCTGCCATGTGAGCTCTCTACACTGGCCACAGCTGCTTGTACCAAGGTTCAGTACCTGACCCAAAAGAGGAGTCCAATTAAATCATATTAAACTCCCAACCTCAGGTGATCCGCTTGCCTCAACCTCCCAAAGTGCTGGGAATACAGGCGGAGCCACCGCACCGAGCCCAAGAAATGAAAGTGTACCCAGCAGTAGTATTCTCGTTTGATGGTACCTGGCGCAACCAATCACAGCCCTCTTTTAGGGAGTTTGAATACCAGAGGCAGAAAGTAAATGAGGAACAGGAAGAGCAGCTGAAGTAGACACAGTCACCATAGTGGTGTCCCTGACAGCAGTGATGGCAGTTACCTCTGCAGCCAAGACAACTTGAGTTCTTGTTGATTCACCATTTCTGCTTTTAGGTTACTGGAGAAATACTTGATTCCTGAACAGTGAGTGTGGACTTTGTAGTTACTGGGTTGCCTTTTTTCTTCCTTTCTTTCTTGTGTATTGACATAAATAAATTCACGTGAACTGAAGTAACCTGACTGTGTGTCTGTTCTTTGAAACCTGGAGGGGCCTAACTAACACAGTGAAGTGAAAGCTATCCTCATTTTTAGGTAGCTTGGAAGGAAAAGAGGAAAGAAAAAAAACACCAAGCAAGGTAAGCTGGCTCACTCCTGTAATCCCAGCCCTTTGGGAGGTCAAGGCAGGTGGACTACCTGACGTCGGGAGCTTGAGACCAGCCTGACCAACATGGAGAAACTCCGTCTCTACAGTACTGAAATCCCAGTACTATGCTCCTCCCCTCAGATGGTGATGGTCACTGCAGAGCAGCTTCCGTAAGCACTGCCTTATTTCCCTTCCTGGATGTTCTTTGCTCTTTTCATGCCCCCCTCCTCTTTCTTTCCTATGAAAGTGGGGTGTATGTGGACCAGGGGTGTGTGCAGAGAGAAAGGAGCTCTCTGGCCTCTTTGTTGTCTTTTGTCCCCTTCCCTCTCGCTTCTGTCCAAACTCAAAGCTCAGGAAAACCAAGAATGCTAATCCTCATAGGCCACTGAAGTGTGGTCCAGCAAATGTTAGCCCCATTCTACCCGTGCTTATAGTAGCCTAAGTTAAGAAGGATATAGCCAAACGTGGTGATGTGCACCTGTAGTCCCAGCTACTCAGGAGGCTGAGGCTGGAGGATCACTTGAGCCCAGGGGTTGAAGGCTGTGGTGCCACAGCCCTCCAGCCCAGCTAACAACAGTGAGACTCCATTTCTAAAATAAAGAAGGATGTTGCGTCAGAGTGTTGACCTAAAGCAACATCTCCTCTGAAAAGAAATGAGTACAGTACGTGTTTTCTTCTTTCCCAGCATGTCCTCTCTAAATCCTGGGGTGTCAGCCCCAAGTCCTGGGTTGAGTACAAAGATTGAAAAAGTGTGTGACACTCCCATCCCTGTGTCCATGTGTTCTCATCGCTCAGCACCAGCCTATGAGTGAGAACATGTGGTGTTTGATTTTCTGTTCTTGTGTCAGTTTGCTGAGAATGATGCTTTCCAGGTTCATCCATGTCCCTACAAAGGACACAAACTCATGGTTTTTTATGGCTGCTTAGTATTCCATGGTGTATATGTACCACATTTTCCCTGTCCAGTCTATCATCAATGGGCATTTGGGTTGGTTCCAAGTCTTTTCTATTGTAAACAGTGCTGAAATGAACACACATGTGCATGTGTCCTTATAATAGAATGACTTATAATCCTTTGGGTATATACCCAGTAATGGGATTGCCAGGTCAAATGGAATTTCTATTTCTAGGTCCTTGAGGAATTGCCACACTGTCTTCCACAGTGGTTGAACTAATTTACACTCCCACCAACAGTGTAAGGGACAGTAGGGGTAGGGAGCTGGAGAGGGATGACATCGGGAGAAATGCCAGATATAGGTGATGGGGATGGAGGCAGCAAACCACATTGCCATGTGTGTACCTATGCAACAATCCTGCATGTTCTTCACATGTATCCCAGAACCAAAAATGCAATTTTATATATATATATATATATATATATATATATATATATAAAACAAAAAAAGTGCAGAAACTATCACTGGTGATTAGGGAAAGGCAAATCAAAACCACATTGAGATACCATCTCACTCCAGTTAGAATGGTGATCATTAAAATGTCAGGAAACAATGGATGCTGGAGAAACAGGAATGCTTTTACACTGTTGGTGGGAGTGTAAATTAGTTCAACCATTGTGGAAGACAGTGTGATGATTCCTCAAGGATCTAAAATCAGAAATACCATTTGACCCAGCAATCCTATTACTGGGTATAATCCCAAAGGATTATAAAATATTCTATTATAAAGACACATGCACATGTATGTTTATTGCAGCACAATTCACAATAGCAAAGACCTGGAACCAACCCAAATGCCCATCAAAACTAGACTGGATAAAGAAAATATGGCACATATACACCATAGAATACTATGCAGCCATGAAAAGAATGTGTTCATGTCCTTTGCAGGGACGTGAATTAATCTGGAAACTATCATTCTCAGCAAACTAACACAGGAACAGAAAACCAACACCACATGTTCTCACTCATAAGTGGGAGTTGAACAGTGAGAACACATGGACACAGGGAGGGGAACATCACACACTGGGGCCTGTCGGGACACACGGCAAGGGGAGAGAGAGCATTAGGACAAATATCTAATGCATTTGGGGCTTAAAACCTAGATGACGAGTTGATAGGTGCAGCAAACCACCATGGCACGTGTATACCTATGTAACAAACCTGCAGGTTCTGCACATGTATCCCAGAACTTAAAGTAAAATAAAGAAAAAAAAGAAAATGTGCCAGGATTTAGCTGCAGAGGATGCTTAGATGTACAACTATAAAGGAAGCTTTTCCCAGGTGAAAGAGACTCACTGGAAAATTACAGAGAGACACTTTGGGTATGCAAATGACTTCAAAATAAGGAAGAGAGAAAACAAAATAGCTTCACCATATTTCTAATACCTAACTTATAATCAAGATTTTCCCCACACCGAAATATCTTGTTGAAAATTTGTGTGCTTTCCTTATAAGTATGAAATAGTTCAATATGACAAACATTCATACAAATGCTGAAGTGATACATGTAGTTTAATATGATTTTGAAATGCTGTATTTTTGTTAGCTTTGTTTTTTTTAAAAAAAAATGCTAGATTTTTACACTAGGACAATCTATGACACTATTTTTATGTCCATGCAGGAACTGGGCCAGTGTCCTCACATGTTATTTTAATAACCTGCTATATAACAACTGCTAAAATCTGTTACTGGATATGTTCTGATGAAAATTATTTTAGAAATGTATTTCAAGAAAATGATTTCTATTTGCTTCTTTGAGAGGGAATTAAATATGTTCTTATTATAGCAATGCTTCTATAATAAAAAGTAATGTGACATCTAGCTCTTCTCTTGCAACAGATCCTACTGGAAACAACTTTTCCAAAGTGAGCATGTATGTCAAAGTAACCTAAACCCCATAACAGAAAAACCTGGAATATTCTTGCTGTGATTTGAATGTGTCCCCCAAAGTTCGTGTGTTGGAAACTTAATCCCCAATGCAGCAGTGTTGAGAGCCGGGAGCTCTCGTGAATGGATTAGTATCACTATCTCTGGAGCAGGTGCCTTATAAAGGAAACCTTCCTCTCCCTCTCTCTCTCTCGCATGTGCCCTTACACTCTTCTGCTTTCCACATGACACGACACCATAAGCAGGCCCCCATCAGATGCTGGCCCCTTGATCTTGGACTTCCCAACCTCCAAAACTACTATAAGAAGGACGTCTCTGTTGTTCTTTGTAAGCTACTCAGTCTGGTTTTTTTTTGTTTGTTTGTTTTGACAGTCTCGCTCTGTCGCCCAGGCTGGAGTGCAGTGCAGTGGCATGATCTCGGCTCACTGCAACCTCCACCTCCCAGGTTCAAAGAATTCTCCTGCCTCAGCCTCCCCAGTAGCTGGAATTACAGGCATATGCCACCAAGCCCGGCTAAATTTTTTTTGTATTTTTAGTAGAGACAGGAGTTTTGCCATGTTGGCCAGGCTGGTCTTGAACTCCTGACCTCAGGTGATCCGCTGGCCTCAGCCTCCCAAAGTGTTGGGATTCCAGGCATTTGCCACCATGCCCAGCCTGTAGTTTTTATTTATAGCAACACAAAATGAGGGCAATTATCCATGACTTTAGCACAGTATAAATGTTTTTCTTTTTTATTTGTTCTTTTATTTCCTAGCCACTACACCACCAGGGATAAATTTATTTATTGGCCAATGACAATCCTATGTAGGTGTTTCTGTTGGGTTTATTTCACTCTCTTCTGGGTCCTCAAAATCCTCTTCATTCTTAAAATACACAGAAAGGGTTCACTTGCAGAGGAGGCAAGTCTGGATATGACACAGATCTCAGAGAGTTAGCCTCTCCTAACTTAGAAATCTAATATAACCGTATGCACAGGAGGAAAGGAGAGTGTTTTCGCGGACACTTAGTCTATTTCAGAGTGACAGAAATGGTTGCATACACACAAATAATTCCAAAAGAGGGAACAAGATTAGGAAGGTATCTTAATCTATTCAGGCTGCCAAAACAAAATACAATAAGATGTGGTAACCTTAAACAACAGAAGCGTATTTCTTGCAGTTATGGAGACTGAGAAGTCCAAGATCAAGATCTGGCAGACTCGGTATCTGTTGAAGACACAGTCTAACTCACAGAAGGGTGCCTTCTCTCTGTGTCCTCAAGTAGTGGGAGGGACAAGGAGTTCTGTGTAACCTCTTTTATAAGAGCACTAATCCCATTCAAAAGATTAGCCACCTAACCAGCTCCTAATCTCTTAAAGGCTCTACCTTTTAATACCATCACCCTGATGGTTAGGATTGTAATATATGAATTCTGGGGGGACAGAAACAGACTACGGCAGAAGGGGAGAAACGTTCTTGCTTCCATTGACACAGGCTGCCCTACCTCTCTTTCAGTTGAATTCCAATTCCAGTGAATGATGAAAATAAAAATGGGTTGAATAATCACATGCACTTTTTAATTTATTTTATTTTATTGAGAAGGAGTTTTGCTCTTGCTGCCCAGGCTGGAGTGCAATGGCACAATCTCAGTTCACCACAACCTCGGCCTCCTGGGTTCAAGCAAGTCTCCTGCCTCGGCCTCCAGAGTAGCTGTGATTATAGGCAGGTGCCACCATGCTCAGCTAGTTTTGTACGTGTGGTTTTTGTTTTTTTTTTTTTTTTTTTTTTTTTTTTTTTTTAGTAGAGGCGGGGTTTCTCCATGTTGGTCAGGTTGGTCTCAAACTCCTGACCTTAGGTGATCTGCCCGCCTTGACCTCCCAAAGTGCTGGGATTACAGGTGTGAGCCACCGTGTCCAGCCTCTCAAGCACTTTTAAAAATTGTGGTTGTAGGGGTGTGTGTGTGTGTGTGTGTGTATAAAATTTACCATTTTAACACTTTTTAAGTATACAGTTCAGTGGCATTAAGTAATTCACATTTTTGTGCAAGCGTCACCAATATCCATCTCCAGAACTTTTCCATCATCCCAAGTGAAACTTGCTTCCACTAAACAATAACTTTCCATTCCCTTCTCCTCCCAGCCCCTGGCACTTCTGCTTTCTGTCTCTATAAATTTGAGCATTCTAGATACATCATGTAAATGCAGTCATACAACATTTGTCCTTTTGTGTCTGCCTGATTTCGCTCAGTATGACGTTTCACACACACTTTCAAATAACCGCTTGGTACATCATGCCCTCTACCCAGAGTCAGTCAAACTATAATAAGGTTAAAGGCACCATCCCTGAATTTCAATTACACCAAGACTTCTGACCCAAACTGTAAGGAGTTAGAGTCTGCTAAAGGCTGAATTGTGCCTCTATTCCCCAGATTTATATATTGAAGCCCAAACATTTCCATGTGATTATGTTAGAGAAAGGGCATTTACGGAGATCATAAAGATTTAATGGGGTCATAAGGGTGACTACTAGTCAGTTAATTGTTACCTGGTTGCAATGAGATTTGTAGAGAAATTGAGAGCAATCATTCAGAAACTTTTATAGAAATTTAATATTCTGACCGGGCTCTGTGGCTCATCCCAGCACTTTGGGAGGCTGAGGCAGGAGAATCGCTTGAACTCAAGAGGCAGAGGTTGCAGTGAGCTGAGATTGCACCATTGCACTCCAGCCTGGGTGACAGAGAGAGACTCTCAAAAGAAAAAGAAGAAGAAGGAAGAAGAAGGAAGAAGAAGGAAGAAGAAAGAAGAAGAAAGAAGAAAGAAGAAGAAGAAGAAGAAGAAGAAGAAGAAGAAGAAGAAGAAGAAGAAGAAGAAGAAGAAGAAAGAAGAAGAAGAAGAAGGGGAGGAGGAAGAAGGAAGAAGGAGGAAGGAGGAAGGAGGAAGGAGAAAAAGAAGAAAAGAAGAAGAAGAAGAAGAAGAAGAAGAAGAAGAAGAAGAAGAAGAAGAAAGAAGAAGAAGAAGAAGAAGAAGAAGAAGAAGAAGAAGAAGAAGAAGAA
>NW_022436989.1:6366526-6372772 GCF_009761245.1 Sapajus apella
AAGAAGAAGAAGAAGAAGAAGAAGAAGAAGAAGAAGAAGAAGAAGAAAAGAAGAAAGAAGAAGAAAGAAGAAAGAAGAAGAAAGAAGAAGAAAGAAGAAGAAGAGGAAGAAGAAAGAAGAAGAAGAAGAAGAAGAAAGAAGAAGAAGAAGCAGCAGCTAAGCAGGATACCTAATAGCTAAGTCAAAAGTAACATGTCTAAATCTTTGAAAAGTGTAATCCATCATAAATTAACCCATGCTGCCTCAGAGACGGTGCTGAGTGACACCAAGACAACCCTGGAAGAGAACATCAGGACCAAGACGGGCTTTCCCGGACCAGAGCCTCCGTCCTGACCCACAGGTCACAGAGTGGCTACTTGAACACGCAGAAGACCCAAGCATGGACAGCTTCTTCCAGGCCAAGCCCCTCCGGAGGCCGAGGGGGCCGCAGGAGACAGCACCACCCATGAGGAGGCCGGAGATGAGCTAACGGGGATCGCCGAGGATGAAAAGGGATTTGGGACTGCTGCTCGGGCTGTCGCGTCCCCATGCAGATGGGGTTCGAGAAGGACAGGGACGCCCTGGGGTGAACAACGCAGCGTGCCGGGAAGCCCTGAGCTGGACCTCCGACGCCGGCGGTCCCCTCCTTCAGGCCGTCCTGGATAACCCCGCGGTGCTGGGCCCGACGGGCCCGGAAACACGCACTGCTGGCGTTGGAAGACACACCGGAGAACCCGCCAAACGCCACCCCATCCGGAAACGCCGCGGTGCGGCTGCAGGTCTCTGGCCCCGCGCAGACACCGACCCGCGCGGCTGTCGGGACACAGCAGTCCGGGCGCGGCCCGAGGCAGGCGCAGAGCCCTCCTGGCCGGGAAGCACCTTCCTGGGCCGGGTGTCACGGGCTCCGCGGCTGCTCGCGCTCTCTGAGCTTATCGCCTGTAAACTGCGGTGACTGTAGTTTGTAAGGCCGTTTTTTGGCATATGACAGGTGTTTACAAAAGTCTTTATCGGCCGGGCGCGGTGGCTCACGCTTGTAATCCAAGCACTTTGGAGGCCAATGCGGGCGGATCACCTGAGGTCGGGAGTTCAAGACCAGCCCGACCAACATGGTGAAACCCCGTCTTTAGAGAAAAAAAAATGTTTATCTCACTGGGAGTGGAACGATGGCCTCCTCTCCAGCGCTCCTCTGGGCTCCTGAATTGCCACTTGAATTGCCCCTTGGGCGTTTGCTTATGGAGTCCACTTGTTATTTGACAGAAGGCATTTTTCATGTCAAGCATACTAACATGACTAGTCACTCACAGATGGCTTTTTAAATAAATAAAGTCTCGGCCCAGCGCGGTGGCTCACTCCTGTAATCCCAGCATTTTGGGAGGCCTAGGCAAACAGATCACCTGAGGTCAGCAGTTCGAGATCAGCCTGGCCAACATGGTGAAACTCCATCTCTACTAAAAATACAAAAATTAGCCGGGCTGGTGGCGGACACCTGTAACCCCAGATACTTATGAGGTTGAGGCATGAGAATTGTTTGAACCCAGGAGGTTGAGTTTGCCGTGAGCTGATATGGCACCACTGCACTCCAGCCTGGCAGACAAAGTGAGACTTCGTCTCAAAAATAATAATAGTCACAATAAACACCCTTTTTCCTAAATCAAAAAAAAAAAAAAAAAAAGGCACAGTAATCAAAACAGTGCAGTATTTGTGAAGAAACAGACAAAACCATCAATGAAACAGAATAGAGAGCTCAGAAATAGATCCACATAAATATAGTTACCTGATCTTTAAAAAGGAGCAAAGGCAGCACAGGGGAGAACAGACTGTCTTTTCAGCAAATGGTGCCGGGACAACTGAACACTCACGTGCAAAAGGAAAAAAAAAGAATCTAGACACAGACCTTGCATTCTTCACAAAAATTAACTCAAAATGGATAATAGGCCAAATTGTAGAAGACAAAACTATAAAAATCCTAGAAGATAATATAAGAGGAAGATGGCCTTGGTGTTTGGTAATGACTTTTTAGACACAATACCAAAATCATCATTCATAAAAAAACTGATAAGCTACACTTTATTAAATCAAAATGTGTGCTTTATGACAGACACTGTCAACAGAATGAAAAGACAAGTCATAGACTGGAGAAAATATTTGTGAAAGAACATCTGGTAAAGGAATGTGATCCAAAGTATATAAAAAGCTCTTAAAACTCAACAATAAGAGAGCAGACAGGTGGGGCATGCTGGCTCACGCCCGTAATCCCAGCACTTTGGGAGACTGAGGTGGGCAGATCACTTGAGGCAATTAGTTTGAGACCAGCCTGGCCAAATTGGTGAAAGCCCGTCTCTACTAAAAATATAAAAATTAGCCAGGGTGGGTGGTGGGCACCTGAAATCCCAGCTACTTGGGAGGCTGAGGCACGAGAATTGCTTGAACCCGAAAGGCAGAGGTTGCAGTGAGCCTAGATTACACCACTGTACTCCAGCCTAAGCAACAAAGTGAGACTGTCTCTGTCTCAAGAAAGAAGTCAGACAACCCAACTGAAAAATGGTGTTGTTACTTTTCAGAAAAAAGAAACCTTAAAAAACACCTCACCAAAGAAGATATACAGGTAGCAAATAAGCCTCTGAATAAATACTCCATGTGACATCTCATCAGAGAAATGCAGTTTAAAACAACAAGGAGTTACCACTACACACTTGTTAAACTGACCAAAATCTGAACACTGGCAACACCAAATACTGACCAGAACGTGGGACAGCAGCAATGGTCTCACTCATTGTTGGTGGGAATGCAAAATGGTTCAGCTACTTCGGAAGACAGCTTGGCTGTTTCTTAGAAAACCAAATATATTCTTACCATAGGATCCAGATATTGCACTCTTTGGTGTTTACTCAAAGGAGCTGAAGTTTTACGTCCACACAACAACCTGCGCACGGATGTTTATAGCAGCTTTGTTCATAATTGCCAAAGCTTGGAAACAACTGAGATGGTTTTCAGTAGATGAATGAAAAAATAAACGGTGGAACACTCAGTACTAAAAATAAAAGAGTTACCCAGCGGTAAAAGACACGGAAAAATCTTTTTTTTTTTTTTTTTTTTGAGGCAGAGTTTCACTCTTGTCACCCATAGAGAAATCTTAAACTTACAAAGTGAAATAAACCAATCTGAAAACGTTGTATACTGTATGACTCCCACTCTATGACGTTCTGCAAAAAGAAAAACTACGGAAACAGTAAAAAAGATTAGTAGTTGCCATGGATTGAGGGCAGAGAAGGATGAATCAGCCAAACACAGAGGATGTTTAGGGCATTGAAACTACTCTGTATAATACCATCATGCTGGGTACATGTCATTATACATTTGTTAAAACCCATGGAACGTACACCACCAACAGTGAACCGTAATGTGAACTATGGACTTTGGAGGATGACGATGTGTCAGTGTAGGTTCATGAGTTGTAACAAATGTACTACTCTGGGGGGGCACTTTGATGATGGGGGAGATTATGCATCTGTGAGCAGGAGATCTGTGGGGAATCTCTGTATCTTCCACTCAATATTGCTGTAAGCCTAAATTTGTTCTAAAAGATAAAGTATATTTTAAAAAGTAAAAGGCACTGTGCTAAGAGGTCTTCAGATACGGCCTGAACACAAATGTGGCAGGAAGCTGCCACATTATAACAGAGACAACATCATAAGGAGATCCTTGTTACTCAGTGTGCAGAACATAGACCTGGGGACTTGTTAGAAATAAAGAAACTCAGGCTTCACCCCAGTTTACTAAATCAGAAACTTGTGTTTCAGCTGGGTGTGGTGGCTCACGCCTATAATCCCAGCACTTTGGGAGACCACAGATGGGCAGATCACCTAGGGTCAGGAGTTCAAGACCAGCTTGGCCAACACGGCAAAACCCCATCTCTACTAAAAATACAAAAATTAGCCGGGTGTTGTGGCGGGAACATGTAGTCCCAGCTACTTGGGAGGCTAAGGCAGGAGAATCACTTGAACCTGGGAGGTGGAGGTTGCAGTGAGCCGAGATTACACCACTGTACACTAGCCTGGGCGACAGAGTGAGACTCTGTCTCAAAAAAAAGAGAAATCCATGTTTAAACATCCCCAGGTATAACAAATGTTACAGTTAGAGAAATAACACTGTGAATGAATGTTCTTTAAAATTCCCAAACCTGGGATTTTGTGTGTGAATGGAAAAGAAACTAGAAAAAGAGATTTGGATTAAATCAGAAGAAAGGGTGAGGAATCTTCAACTCATTTTCCCTACCATGCTATGATCAGATTCTAAATTACTTTCCATTTGCGTATCAGTGGGACTCTGCCATTAACATGAAAAAATTGCATTCTAATAAACAGTTTCCAAGAACATATTTATCTCCCAGATGACCTGCTTGTGATTCTCTGGAAAGCCTGATAGGAGGACGTTCTATTTCTCAAGGATATCTATTGGACATTCAAAGTCGTTCCACTAACTGGTTTCACTATCATTCATGGCTGAAAAACGCATTCATATCTGAAAGAACCCACATCAAACTGTCATCATTGTGTACCTCTGAAAGCTGGGAATATAAAAGACAGAGAAGGGAAGAACATTTATTTTTCGTATGCACCTTTGTATTATTTGGCTTATTACACCAAGTATATATGATACCTGTCCCCACCACTTCCATACTCCTTAAAAAACAAAAGCCCCACACCTGTAAGATGCTCATAAAAGAGAAGAAAGTGGGCCGGGCGCAGTGGCTCACGCCTGTAATCCTAGCACTTTGGGAGGCCAAGGCGGGCAGATCACCTGAGGTCAGGAGTTCGAGACCAGCCTGACTAACATGGTGAAACCCCGTCTCTACTAAAAATACAAAAATTAGCAGAGCACAGTGGCAGGCACCTGTAATCCCAGCTACTCAGGAGGCTGAGGCAGGAGAATCCCTTGAACCTGGGAGGCAGAGGTTGCAGTGAGCCGAGATTGTGCCACTGCACTCCAGTCTGGGCAACAAGACAGAAACTCTGTCTCAAAAAAAAAAAAAAAAAAGGCCGGAGGGCAAGGTGGCTCACGCCTGTAATCCCAGCACTTTGGGAGGCCGATGTGGGCAAATCATGAGGTCAAGAGATCGAGACCGTCCTGGCCAATGTGGTGAAACCCCATCTCTACAAAACACAAAAAGTTAGGCGTAGTGGCACACGCATATAGTCAGTCATAGCTACTCAAGAGGCTGAGGCAGGAGAATTGCTTGAACCCGGGAGGTGGGAGGTTGCAGTGAGCTCAGATCCTGCCACTGCACTCCAGCCTGGAGTCAAACAGAGAAAGCTTGACTCCAACTCTAAAAAAAAAAGAGAGAGAGAGAGAGAGAGAGAAGAAAGCACCCACTCTTCTCCTGTGGCTTTTTGCATGGCATTCTCCATTATCAGCAACCTAAATTATTATTAGCTACGCTCATGGAAGATGTTTATCTCCACTGCTTAATGGTGTGCAACAGCTGTATACTTAGAGTGACTAGAAGACAAATGAGAAAAGAAAGCCTGGCTGTCAGATATGACAAATTCCCACAAGGAATGCCTTTGCCTGTCCGTCACCTATACTGGTTTGGGGTTTGCTACAGGGCATGCGTGTAGGAAAGGGCGGTCTGCTTTGCTATACGTGCCACAGAAGGTTGAGTCTCCTAAGCATATTAATATTCAAGACTAGGGAAAAGAAGCCTAAAAATATCACTGCAACGCATTTTGTGTCTTGTAAGGTATTTTCACATAGTTTATCTCAATTGTTCTCATAGCAATCTGCAGTACATATTTACAGGCAGATATTACTGTTAGCATTAGCCTTACTGTTTTCCTTTTTAAGACCAAGTTAATTAAGAGGAAGAATGCGGGAATTTTTTTATAATACTATTCACTCTTGTGTAAGTTATATTCAAAAGTATTCAGGTGTGAAACAAATAAAAAATGATCTTACAATTTATCTCACTACAAAACAATTCCATAGTACCAAGCATAGAATAATTGCTTGGCTGGGCATGGTGGCTCATGCCTATAATTCCAGCACTTTGGGAGGCCAGGGTGGGTGGATCACTTGAGGCCAGGAGTTTGAGACCAGCGTGAGCAACACAGCGAGATCCCATCTTAACAAACAACAACAACAAAAATTGCTGCTATCAACTAAGCACATGCATGTGTCAGACACTGCACAGGTATTATCGTCAGACACTGCGCAGGTATTATCGTCAGACACTGCGCAGGCGTTGTCGTCAGACACTGCGCAGGCGTT
>NW_022436989.1:6372782-6381033 GCF_009761245.1 Sapajus apella
GTTGTCGTCAGACACTGCGCAGGCGTTGTCGTCAGACACTGCGCAGGTGTTATCGTCATCGTCAGACACTGCGCAGGTATTGTCGTCAGACACTGCGCAGGTGTTATCGTCAGACACTGCGCAGGTGTTATCGTCAGACACTGCGCAGGTGTTGTCGTCAGACACTGCGCAGGTGTTGTCGTCAGACACTGCGCAGGTGTTGTCGTCAGTCACTGCGCAGGTATTGTCGTCAGACACTGCGCAGGTATTATTGTCCGTCTTTACCAGCAAGGTGGTCATTATCATCCCCATTTTGTTTTATTTTTTGAGGTGGGGTCTTGCTCTGTCACCCAGGCTGGTGTGCAGTGTGGTATGATCTCGACTCACTGCAACCTTCACCTCCAGGGTTCAAGCAATTTTCCTGCCTCAGCCTCCCGAGTAGCTGGGATTACAGGTGCCTGCCACCATGCCCAACTAATTTTTGTGTTTTTAGTAGAGATGGGGTTTCACCATGTTGGCCAGACTGGCCTTGAACTTCTATCCTCATGATCCACCTGCCTTGGCCTCCCAAAGTGCTGAGATTATGGGCATGAGCCACCGCGCCTGGCCTTATTATCCCCATTTTAGAGATGAAGAAAGTGAGGCTCAGAGTGGTTCAACACAGTGCCCATGGTTACAATTTGCAATGCTGAATGCAAATCCAGCTTTAACTTCCAGACACAAGCTTTGTCCCCTGAAACACAGCTTCCCACCATGAATCCTCTCACTGCTAGAAGGATCTGGCGTTGCAGAAGGAGACATCTGTCCTAAATGCTGTTTCATCCCCATCCCGGCTTCAGTGAGATTGAACTATTTCCACCCTCCATTGCCGGAGATTCCATCCTTTGAACAGAACTGTCAGAGCTCTTTATCTTGTCAAGTTGCAAACAGCTGATATTGAATTCATTTCTTTCCAAACCACAAAACAGGTTCCCAAAGTGGAATTCAAATTGAATCCTGAGGTTATACTACATTGATTTTTTTTTTCACTCCTAATAACTATCCATCCCCTACTCACTGAACCCTTGGCTGCATCAATATTCATTATGTTATAGAAAGGGGAAAAAATTAGAGCAGAAACAATTTATGATGTCTTGCCTGATTACTAACACAGATGGAAGACACAAAGGCCAGTACATTAGGGCTGGCAGACAAATGTTTAAATGCACTTGGCTTCTGGACTTGGAGTCTTCCCTCTGTAGATAGCAAATGATGCTGAGGGTCTGCATGACACATCCTGGGAGTGAGTCAGCAAAGGAAACCTGTGCTTGGTGAAATACGGATTCTGAACTCTGCTGGTATTGATCAGTGCTGTTCCTGAAAATCCATTATTTAAGAAATGGGAAGTGAGTGAAAAACCCTCCTACCAGACTACCCCAACTTTGCCCCACCCCCAAAAACTACCTTAAAGTAGAGCCTGCAGGATTGATGATTGTTTATGAATTTTATTTATGTGTTTGTTTATAATGGTTTAGTTTTGGCATGTTATTTTGTTTTTATTTTTTCAAGAGAATTAAATCATTTATTGATTACACATGATGATGATACACAAGCTTCATTCCCACCTATAATTTTATCTGGTACCATTATTCAGTTTAGATATAGTGCATAGGATGTGCCAACAATCTTTTTTTTTTTTTTTTTTTTTTTTTATTGAGACAGAGTTTTCTTTCTTGTTACCCAGGCTGGAGTGCAATGGCGCGATCTCGGCTCACCGCAACCTCCGCCTCCTGGGTTCAGGCAATTCTCCTGCCTCAGCCTCCTGAGTAGCTGGGATTACAGGCATGCGCCACCATGCCCAGCTAATGTTTTGTATTTTTAGTAGAGACGGGGTTTCACCATGCTGACCAGGATGGTCTCGATCTCTTGACCTCGTGATCCACCTGCCTCGACCTCCCAAAGTGCTGGGGTTACAGGCTTGAGCCACAGCGCCCGGACCAACAATCATTTTTATAACCAATGATTCCATGATTTTGCTTGGGGAATCCCTTTTAATGGTGAACTTCAGGTCACAACAGTAGCTATCGGTTCAACTACACCAAGGTTTCTGAAGACAATGGCTTCTCTACCCAAGCAGGTTGTATATAAATTCCAAATAGAACCTAGCATCACCCTGAAGGAATTCGAACTTCACACCGTTGGGGAAATTTACTAAGATGGCTTCAGAGTAGACTAACTTTACACAGCACATTAAAATAAAACACATTTATTCAGCGTGATGATCAAACTATTACATTTAGCAATCAACAGCATGCGTGCAAAAAAAAAAAAACTACACTAAAACCCTTTGTTGGAATGCTTTACACTTTCCACAGAACAGGAACTAAAATAACCTGTTATACAATTAGTCACAAATACAGTCCTCGAGTTTTTTGCCCATACACATGAGTATTTGTCTAAATCACGTCTTCTTTGTAGCAGCTAGGCCCTGCCGCCACTGTGCTTGGTTGAGTTCACAAATCTGTTGTAACCTGTAGCTTCCCTGTCACTTCTCTGGCTCTCCTCTCCTGCTAAGCTTTGTTTCCTAATTAAAATCTTCTGCCACTGCCATAGCTGCTGCTGCTACTGGAACCGCCATAGCTGCCTTGGTTTCATGGTTTGGCAAAGTATTGGCCTCCACCACCATCGGGTCCAGAACTTCTGCCTCCAAAGTTTCCTCCCTTTGCGGGTCCAAAATTTGAAGACTGATTGTTGTAACTGCCAAAAGCATTGTAGTTTCACCACCTCCAAAATTGCTTCCCTCATTACCAAATCCATTATAGCCATCGCCACTGCCACTGTATCCACCACCACCATGGCTGCCACCCAAGCCACTAGGACCACTGAAGTTTCCTCTACAATTAAAGTTGTCGGTCCCACGGAAACCACCTCCACAACCACCACCAAAGCTTCCTGAACCACTTGGACCTCTTTGGCTGATGAAGCACTCGCATCTCTTCCACTGACGGGGCTTTCCTAACTTCACAGCCGTGGCCTCTCACGGTACAGTATTTCTGGATGACAATCTTATCCACAGAGTCATGGTCGTCAAAGGTTACAAAGGCAGAGCCCCTTTTCTTGCCACTGCCTCAGTCAGTCATGATTTCAATCACTTCAGTTTTTCATACTGTTCGAAATAATCTCTCAGGTGATGTTCTTCAGTGTCTTCTTTAATGCCACCAACAAATATCTTTTTCACAGTTAAGTGGGCACCTGGTCTTTGAGAATCTTCTCGTGAGACAGCTGTCTGGCGCCACCTCTCTTCCCTCCGCCTGCGTGGCCTTGCACTCATGGCTGCATCTGCCTCCTCCACAGCAGCGTGTGTGACAAACCCAAAGCTCCTGGAGCGCTTGGTGTTTGGATCTCTCATGACCACACAGTCGGGGATCGTTCCCCATTGCTCAGAATGGCTCCCCAGGCTCTCATTGGCTGTTTCAAAGCTCAGCCCTCCAATAAAGAACTTCCTCAGCTGTTCGGGCTCTTTGGGAGACTCTGACTTAGACGTGATCACAGGGAGAAGAGAGACTTTAACGATGCTTCTTTGGTGGCATCCACAGGCAGAAAGGCTGCTTTTGTTTTGTTTTTAAAGAGGGCATCACCCAGGCACAATGGCTCACACCTGTAATCTCAGCACTTTGGGAGGCCAAGGCTGGTGGATCGCTTGAGGCCAGGAGTTTGAGACAAGCCTGGCCAACATAGCAAAACTCCATCTCTCCAAAAAGCAGAAAAATTAACCAGATGTGCCAGCAGGCACCTGTAGTCCCAGCTACTCAGAAGACTGAGGCATGAAAATTGCTTGAACTTGGGAGGCAGAGGTTGCAGTGAGCTGAGATCTATCTCATCACTCCACTCCAGCCTGGCCAACAGAGTGGGACTCTGTCTCAGAAATAAATAAATACATACACAAAAATAAAGACAAGGTCTCATTATGTTGCCCAAACTTAGAAAGCAGTGGCTATTTCACAGTGTTTGTGAATTTTAATAGGAGATCTAGAAAACCCAAAATTTCAACCCAAATAACTGATGAGAGCAAGAATTATCCCACTGCAGGTAAGGAGTCAGGCATCACCGTGTGATGACGTAGGGAAGGATCCCATGAAATCGTCAGAATGAAGCAACGGAACTGACAAAAACTTGGGTCTGTGAAATAAAACTCCACATGAAACAGGCATTCTGTTACAGCAGCAAGAGGAGGGACGACGGAGCACCATTCCCCTTTGAAGCTCCCCTGGGCTGGTTTTCAGCAAGTCAATTCTCTTTGAGTCCCAGTTACTTTATTGTACAGAGGAAATTATGGCTGGGTTGCCTGGCATTGAGTTCTCATGAAAATCAAATGAGATGATGCATTTGAAAATTCTAAACAAATGTTATTTATCATTAAACTGTAAAAAGGTACTCATTGTTCATCCAGGGCCAGGAGGGTAGAAAAGTCACATTCTCTATACAGATGGTAGATGTGAATTTTGCTATTGGTCATGGCTTCAGGTAAATGTGGTTAAGGCATACCTACATGCTGAGTCAGCAGCGGAGAGATTCGGGGTATTTAGCCTTTCTCAAAATTGTGCATCTAAAGGACAAATTTATTATTATTATTGAGACAGAGTTTCACTTTGTCGCTGAGGCTGGAGTGCAATGGCGTGATCTCAGCTCATTGCAACCCTACCTCCTGGGTTCAAGTAATTCTCCTGCCTCAGCCTCCCAAGTAGCTGGGATTACAGGTGCCTGCCACCATGCCCAGCTAATTTTTTTGTATTTTTAGTAGAGATGGGGGTTTTACCACATTGGCCAGACTGATCTTGAACTCCTGACCTAAGGTGATCCACCCACCTTGGTCTCCCAAAGTGATAGGATTACAGGCATGAGCCACTGCACCCTGACAATGACAAATGCATTACATCAGCAGTTGGAGCCAAAATTTTCCTTACAGGAGAACGAACCCCTTTGGTTTAGAAAAATAACCTTTTTCCCCTTTTTTTTAAAAAAAATTATCTAATTGTTTTTGCAGAGACAGGGTCTTCCTGTGTTGTCCAGGCTGGTCTTGAACTCCTGGCCTCAAGGGATCCTCTGGCATCAGCCTCTCAAAGCACTGGGATTACAGGTGTGAGCCAGGGCACCCAGCCAGAAAAATACCTTAATAAGAAGCACAGAGGGAGATGGAACTGTCATACCCTCTTGAGAGTATAACAGTCCTTTATTGCCGGCAACCGAGAGGCAGCTCATGCTCAAAAATCTCTCGGCCCAGACTACGGGGATGTGATTTCTTTTTATACCCATTCTAGGGGAAAGGGGAGGGGGAGTCTAGCTGAAGCAGAACAAGGAGGTTAGAAGAGGAAAGCTGAGAACCGGGAGGCAGGAGTGTTCCCAAAATTGTTGGTTACCAAGGTGGGTATTCACAATAGCCGGGGCATTTTTCAAGCAGGATGTGATCTCAACGGTTACAAGGTGCTGGGTACAGTGTGACCCAGTGTGCACCCAAAGGGGAAATAGCGGGGAGGGAGACGCTAAGATGGAGTCTGTCAGGTTCACACCAGAACCCTGATGACATGGTTCAGCAGAAGCCAAGGCAACAAAAGACAGCAATAAACTTCTATACGTGGGAAATAAGCAGGAATTTGTGAGGGAGAAGGAGATCTGAGAGACGAGGGCTGAAGCGCCCAGAAATTGGCAAGGGCCGTGATTTCAGAAATGGCTGAAGGATTTCCAAAGAGAAATAGCTAACAATGTGTTTTCAGTTGTTTTTGTTGCTGTGATATACGTCTCTCTGCAGCCTTCAGTTTTCAGTAAATCATCTACACTCATAAATGAATGTGCTGAGACGATCCAATTCTGTGAAGCAGAAGCCTAAAGCCAGAGGTGACCTTGAGAACATAAGCCCTTGGGGAATTCAGGGCAGTCTTGGAGAGCACTTTGAAAGAGGTTGCATCAATTGGGCAAGATAAGCTGACCCCTGAGTTATCACATGCTACCCTCTCCAGCTCAAGTCGGAACCCACTGTGCTCACAGAGAGACTTTGAAATGCACTGAACAAAATGGAGAAAATGGACGGCACGCTCCTGTGCCTCCAAATTCCTAGGTTGAAACCCTAACCCCAATGGGATGGCACTAGGAAGTGCGGCCTTAGGAAGATAATTAGGGTCAGATGAGGTTATGGGAGTAGAACCCCCTTGATTTGGAGAGACTAGAGCTCATGCCCTCTCCCTGTGCATGCACCAAAGAAGGCCATGTGGGGACATAACCAGAATGAGGACTCTCACCAGAACCCAACCAGGCTGGCACCCTGACCTTGGTTTTCCAGTTTCCAATGTTTTTAAAAAAAGTTCTTTTTTTGGCCAGGCATGGTGGCTCAAGCCTGTAATCCCAGCACTTTGGGAGGCCGAGGCCGGCAGATCACGAGGTTAAGAGATCGAGACCATCCTGGCCAACATGGTGAAATCCCCTCTCTACTAAAAATACAAAAAAACTAGCTGGATGTGGTGGCGTGCACCTGTAGTCCCAGCTACCCGGGAGGCTGAGGCAGGAGAATTGCTTCAACCCGGGAGGCGGAGGTTTCAGTGAGCTGAGATGGAGCCACTGCATGCCAGCCTGGCACCTGGCGACAGAGGGAGTCTTGCTGTGTCACCCAGGCTCTATTTATTAAATTAAAAATAAAATTAGGCCAGGCAAGGTGGCTTATGCCTGTAATCCCAGCACTTTGGGAGGATGAGACGGGTGATTCATGAGGTCAGGAGTTCGAGATCAGTCTGGCCAACATGGAGAAACCCCATCTCTACTCAAAATATAAAATTAGCCCAGCATGGGGGCGCATGCCTGAAATCCCAGCTACTCGGGAGGCTGAGGCAGGAGAATTGCCTGAACCTGGGAGGTGGAGGTTGCAGTGAGCCGAGATCATGCCATTGCACTCCAGGCTGGGTAATAAGAGCAAAATTTCACCTAAAAAACAAAACAAAACAAACAAACAAAACACACACACACACAAAACAAAAACATGTATAAGTAAAAGTAAATGAGATGATGTTTATGACAGTACCTAGGTAGACAGGCAGGCATCAAGCTCAGTAGGTGTTAGTTCCTATCCCCTTCCCCTCACTGGGGCCAGATGTACTCACCAACATGAAGGGCATGTAATAGATGATTTGTTCCAACTCAGAAACTTTTGACATACAACTAAAATCAGTATTGGTAAGGCTGCAGGAGAAACATCACAGAAGTGTATGTCGGGGCAAACTTTCTGGGCAACTGCTGCCTCAATAGCTTCTAACATGCAAGTACCTTTTGACCTAATGATTCAATGCCAGGAATTTAGCTTATGGAAATTATTTGGATCGCTAGTAAAAATTTATCAATAAAAAATGTTGATTGCAGTGTTGTTTTTAATCAAGAGGATAAAAAAGCTAATCTGATCATAGAGTGATGATTAAATAAACTGTGGAATCTCTAGGCCACCTGTATAAAAGATATTGTTCTTAAAAAAAAGTTATCAACATAGAAAAATCAGCCAGTCATGGTGGTAATCCCAACACTTTGGGAGGCTGAGGCAGGAGGATTGCTTAAGCCCAGGAGTTTGAAGTGCTGTCTCTACAAAAAAATTAGCCAGGCATGGTGGCATGGGCCAAGTAGTCCCAACTTCTCCGTGAGGCTGAGGTGACAGGATTGCCAGAGCCCATGAGGCCAACACTGCAGTGATCTCTGTTCCTGCCTCTGCACTCCAGCCAGGGTGACAGGGCAAGACCTTGTCTCAAAAAATAAAAACAAAAAATAAATACAACTGGCCGAGCATGGTGGCTCATGCCTGTAATCCCAACACTTTGGGAGGCTGAGGTGGGTGGGTCATGAGGTCAGGAGTTCAAGATCATCTGGCCAAGATGTTGAAACCCTGTCTCTACTAAAAATTAAAAAAAAAAAAAAATTGCCAGGCACAGTGACAGGCACCTGTAATCCCAGCTACTCGGGAGGCTGAGGCAAGAGAATCGCTTGAACCCAGGGGACAGAGGTTGCAGTGAACTGAGATTATGCCATGCACTCCAGCCTGGGTGACAGAGTGAGACTCCATCTCAAAATAAATAAATAAATAAATATAATTTTAAAAAAGAAAAAATATTCATATCATAGTATTTATCAGAAACTAAAAGGAAATTAAATGCATGCCTTGTGATCTTAGTTTTGTTACATTAAAATAAACATCTTGGTGCAGAAGCAAAAGATTACACACAAAACTCTAATACTGGTTACTTCTTTTTTTTTTTTTTTTTTTTTT
>NW_022436989.1:6381133-6411104 GCF_009761245.1 Sapajus apella
CCGCCTCCTGGGTTCAGGCAATTCTCCTGCCTCAGCCTCCTGAGTAGCTGGGATTACAGGCACGCGCCACCATGCCCAGCTAATGTTTTGTATTTTTAGTAGAGACGGGGTTTCACCGTGTTGACCAGGATGGTCTCGATCTCTTGACCTCGTGATCCACCCGCCTCGGCCTCCCAAAGTACTGGGATTACAGGCTTGAGCCACCGCGCGCGGCCTGGTTACTTCTAGATTAGTAGTTGGGATTCTTCTTTTTCTTTTCTTGTTTTCTTTTTTCTTTTCTTTTTTTTTTTTTTTTTTTGAGACAGTCTCACTCTGTCGCCTAGGCTGGAGTGCCGTGGTGTGATCTCGGCTAACTGCAACCTCCTTCGACTGGGTTCAAGCAATTGTCCTGTCTCAGCCTCCCCAGTAAATGGAACTACAGGCACCCACCATCACACCCAGCTAATTTTTGTATTTTTAGTAGAGATGGGTTTCACCATGTTGGCAGGCTGGCCTCGAACTCCTGACCTCAGGTGACCCACCCACCTTGGCCTCCCAAATTGCTGGGATTAAAGGCATGAGCTACCATGCCCAGCTGGATATTATTTCTAAAATGTTTTTTTAAAAAATGAAAGTTTTTATGATAGCTGTATATTGCTTTCGTGAAGAAGAAAGTCACAGGATCTATTTTTAAATCTTTGCAAAATGAAATGAAAAAATTATTTAATATCCATTAAGTGATATGTGACATTAGTCTAGTCTTCTCCATTAAAGTAATCAGTGGCGTTCTGCAAGACCTCAAACCACTTAGGCAGAAAAACATCTGATGGAACACTGGCGAGTTCCTGTGCTTCACAGCGGAAGAGTGAACTGTGTGGGCTTTGATCTATTAGTTCACTGTAGAAAATGCTGTGTTCCCTGGGGAATGTCTGGGCTGGTGAGAAAGGGTCTGTGCTTTGGGTCAAAAGCCACCACAGTAGTGACCCTGCTTGCCCCCACAATGGAAAAGTGCTTTCTGTAGTCTGAAATGAAGAGTGCCCTGTGCATCTCTCCTTAATGGGCTCCGAAAGCCCAGGCTTCAGGAGTTGACAGCATCCACAAGACTAACCTTAAGAAATGGACACAGTCGAACTCGGCTGCTCTGGGGGATTCGTGCGCAGTAGCGCAGTGAGGTACCTCTGATAAAATTATGACCAGGTGGGCACGAGTTAATACCACATATAACAAAAGACCCTTGCCTGCAACATCATGGGAGGACATGAAGAAGGGATCCTTTGAGGGAACAAGCCAAAACCTACCAAAGCGTAAACAACTTGAAGCCAATAGGCTATCCCTTAGAAATGATGCACCCCAAGCAAAACATAAAAAGAACAAAAAGAAAAAAGAGTACTTAAATGAAGATGTGAATGGATTCATGGAATACCTAAGACAGAATTCACAGATGGTTCACAATGGGCAAATTATAGCAACAGACAGTAAGGAAGTAAGGGAAGAAATTGCAGTTGCTTTAAAGAAAGACAGTCGACGGGAAGGAAGAAGATTAAAAAGACAAGCGGCAAAGAAAAATGCAATGGTGTGTTTCCATTGTAGAAAACCTGGTCATGGAATTGCAGATTGCCCTGCCGCCCTTGAAAATCAAGATATGGGCACTGGAATATGTTACAGGGTGGGTCCACAGAGCACGAAATAACCAAGTGTAAGGCTAAAGTAGACCCGGCTCTTGGTGAATTTCCTTTTGCAAAATGTTTTGTTTGTGGAGAAATGGGGCACCTGTCTAGAGCTTGTCCTGATAATCCCAAAGGACTCTATGCTGATGGTGGTGGTTGCAAACTTTGTGGCTCTGTGGAACATTTAAAGAAAGATTGCCCGGAAAGTCAGAATTCAGATGGAATGGTCACAGTAGGTCGCTGGACAAAGGGAATGAGTGCAGATTATGAAGAAATTTTGGATGCACCTAAACTGCAAAAACCCAAAACAAAAATACCTAAAGTTGTTAATTTTTGATAACAACTAGCACTATCATTAGTTACCGCCTCATTTTTACTTTCTAAATAGGCCCATTTCACAAGTTAGAGTTGGGCTCCCTTGTAGCCAGGACTGTACTGTACACAGCAGTATAATCTAACTATGATCAAAAACAATTTTGTTTATTCTGTTCATCAAATAGTACTTCTACCACTGTTTGGAGAAAACTGAAGAAGAGAATAAGAAGGTTAAATGGATTCTCTAAAAGAACACATTTTAAGGGACAGAACTTAGGCATAACTAAGTGGATGTATACCTAATTGTAACAATCATCTTTTATAAAAGCAAAATTATGCATAAATGTGAAACACCCCTAAACAAAGGATACAAATGAACTTTTGGTGATATTGTTTTCTTGGCTCAGAGTATCAATTTATTATTATAATAGAAATGTACAAGTTGCTAGAAAAAAAAAAGAAAGAAAGAAATGGACACAGTCAGAGATACGTAAGCTCTCTATCAGTGGAGACTGTGTGGGTGTTTTGGAGGCAACATGGGTTTGGACACTCATCCAGGGGCAGCCAACCCCTCGCAGTGCCTCGTGACATGCTGTCACTCATTTCTTTGGTGACCCAGAACTTTCTATGTGGAGCTGGTGTTAATTTTCTTCTCATTTTCACACCCAACTCTCAAATTCCTGGATACTCCCAACGCTAATATTGGACACTTTTTTAATTCAATCAGCACTTCTAGAGCCTGTCCACAAGTGATTGTTCTAGAGTCTGAGAATAAAAAGAGGCTGGGTGTGGTGGCTCACACCCCCAATCCTAGCACTTTGGGAGGTAGGCAGATCACTTGAGTTCAGGAGTTCAAAACCAGCCTGGCCAACATGGTGAAACCTCCTCTCCACTAAAAATGCAAAAAATTAGCCTGGCATGGTGGTGGACACTTGTAATCCCAGGTACTTGGGAGGCTGAGACAGGAGAATGGCTTGAACCAGGGAGGTGGAGGTTGCAGTGAGCTGAGATCGTGCCATTGCACTCCAGCCTGGGCAACAGAGCGAGACTCCTTCTTAAAAAAAAAGATGAATACTATACTGTCCAGGGAAAGAACATAACAATCTCAACTTATTATTTTTCCCATACTGGGGATGAGAAAATGGAGACTGACAAAGGCAAAGTTATTGCTCAAGATTATGCATGTAAGAGGTGGAGGGAAGGCCGGGCACGGTGGCTCAAGCCTGTAATCCCAGCACTTTGGGAGGCCGAGGCGGGTGGATCACGAGGTCAAGAGATCGAGACCATCCTGGTCAACATGGTGAAACCCCATCTCTACTAAAAATACAAAACATTAGCTGGGCATGGTGGTGCGTGCCTGTAATCCCAGCTACTCAGGAGGCTGAGGCAGGAGAATTGCCTGAACCCAGGAGGTAGAGGTTGCAGTGAGCCGAGATTGCGCCATTGCACTCCAGCCTGGGTAACAAGAGCGAAACTCCGTCCCAAAAAAAAAAAGAGGTAGAGGGGAGCCAGGCACGGTGGCCCACACCTGTAATCCCAGCACTTTGGGAGGCTGAGGCAGGCAGATCATGAGGTCAAGAGTTCAAGACCAACCTGGCTAACATGGTGAAACCTCGTCTCTGCTAAGAATACAAAAATTAGTCGGGCGTGGTGGTGTGTGCCTATAATCCCAGCTACTCAGGAGGCTGAGGCAGGAGAATCACTTGAACCTGGGAGGCAGAGGTTGCAGTGAGCTGAGATTGCACCCTTGCACTCCAGCCTGGGCAACAGAGCAAGACTCTGTCTTGGGGAAAAAAAATAAAAAGAGGTGGGGGAGGTAGTGTTGATAGTCAGGCTTATCTGACTTCTGCATGTGATACTGCAGGAGACAGCAAGGCAGCCTGCCAGAGACTTAAGGAGCTTTGCAGAGTCCACTAAACTGAGAAATGAGGGGAAAGGGAATCTAAGGAAATAAACTGTGTATTCACTATTTTATTTGATTTCTTATTATAGTCATGCACAGTGGCTCATACATGTAATCCAACACTTTGGGAGGCCAAGGCCAGAGGATCACTTGGGGCCAGGAGTTCAAGACTAGCCAGTCAACATAGCAAGACCCTGTCTCTACAAAAAGAATAATAATAAAAAAAAAATTAGCTGAGCATGATGGTGAGTGTCTGTAGTCCCTGCTACGTTGGAACCTGAGGCAGATTTCTTGAGCCCAAAAGTTTAAGGTTACAGTGAGCTGTGATTGCACCATTGCACTACAGCCTGGGCAACTGAGCAAGACCCTGTCTCAAAAAAAAAAAAAAAAAAGGAAAAAAAGAAAATGCTATTACGAGCTCTCTTTGAGAGCACATATACTAAAACTGGAAAGATACAGAGAAGTATGACCCCCACACAAGGATGACATGAAAATTCATGAAGTGTTATTCTTCAAAGAGCTAAAAGCAGAACTACCATCGACCCAGCAATCCCATTACTGGGTATATACCCAGAGGAATATACCATAAAGACACAGGCATGCAAATGTTCAATGCAGCACTGTTCACAATTGCAAAGACATGGAATCAGCATAAATGCCCATCAGCGGCAGATGGAGAAATAAAATGTGATGCATATATACAAATAAATACCAGGCAGCCATAGAAAACATGAGATCATGTCTTTTGTGGAAATGTGGATGGAGCTGGTGGCTAGTGTCCTCAGCAAACTAGCAGAGAAACAGAAAACCAAATACTGCATGTTCTTGCTTATAGGTAGGGCTAAATGATAAGAACGTATGAACAAACACAAAGAAGAAAACAATAGAAGCGGGGTCTGCTTGACGGTGGAGAGTGGGAGGAGGGAGGAGAGCAGCAAAAAATGACTATTGGGTCCTGGGCTTAACACCTGGGTGATGAGCCTGCAGGGCACCCTCCATGACACGGGTTTACCTGTGTAACAAACCTTCACATGCACCACAAACCTACAAGTTAAAAGGAAATGTAAAAACAGACAATACACCAAAAAGAAAATGGCAAAAAAAAAAAAAAAAAGAAAGAAAATATTGTCACAATCACCATGTAGCTCCCACCGGCCAACCCTGCATTAGGCATTTATTTGAGCAAAGTGCTAGAGGGTAGAGATACAGTGATGAGCAAAAAATGAAATTCACTGTAACGAGTAGTTATAAGACCTTAAAATCTTGTGTTTAACTTAGGTAGCTATGGTCGGCAGAATAACGGCCCCCATTATTCTGAAACATGTGAAACATGTTCACATCCTCATTCCCAAAGCTTGCCGATATATTACAATACGAGGTAAGGGGGAAACGGAGTCCAAGATGGAATTAGGAATGCTAATCTGGCCAGGTACAGTAGCTCATGCTCATAATTTCAGAATTTGGAAGGCTGAGGTGGGAGGATCACTTGAGCCCAGGAGTTCGAGACCAGCCTGGGCAACATAGTGAGACCCCCATCTCTAAAAAATAAATTAAAATAGGAATGCTAATCTGCTGACCTAAAATAGGGAAATGATCCTGGATTATCTGGCTGTGCTCAATGTAGTCACAAGGATTCTTAAATGAGGAAGAATCAGGAGAGTCAGGGAAGGGAATGAGACCATAGAAGCAGGTTGGAGCGTTGCCGGGCGCGGTGGCTCACGCCTGTAATCCCAGCACTTTGGGAGGCCGAGGCGGGTGGATCACGAGGTCAAGAGATCGAGACCATCCTGGTCAACATGGTGAAACCCCGTCTCTACTAAAAATACAAAAAATTAGCTGGGCATGGTGGCGCGTGCCTGTAGTCCCAGCTACTCAGGAGGCTGAGGCAGGAGAATTGCCTGAACCTGGAGGCGGAGGTTGCGGTGAGCCGAGATCGCGCTATTGCACTCCAGCCTGGGTAACAAGAGCGAAACTCCGTCTCAAAAAAAAAAAAAAAAAAAAAAAGAAGCAGGTTGGAGCGATACGATTGCTGTCTTGAAGATGTTAGAGGCCACAAGCCAAGGAATGCAGGCAGCCTCTGGAAACTGGAACCGACAAGAAAACAGACTTTCTGTCCAGGCACGGTGGCTCACACCTATAAACTCAACACTTTGGGAGGCTGAGGTGGGTGGGTCACGAGGTTAGGAGTTTGAGACCAGCCTGACCAACATGGTGAAACCCGTCTCTACGAAAAATATAAAAATTAGCCGGGCATGGTGGTGCATGCCTGTAATCCCAGCTACTCGGGAGGCTGAGGCAGGAGAATCACTTGAACCCTGGAGGTGGAGGTTGTGGTGAGCTGAGATCGAACCATTGCACTCCAGAAAAGAAAAAAAGAAAACAGACTTTCCCCTAGAGCCTCCCACAGGGGCACATCCCCACTGACACCTTGATTTTAGCCTAGTGGGGATCACTGAGACTTCTGATCTCCAGAACTGTAAAAGAATGTGTATTGTCTTAAGCTGCTAATTTGGAGTGATCTGTCCAGCAGACATAGGACAATAGCACAGTGGGAGGTCTTGGAGGTCTTCCTTCAGGCAGTGGCTCTTGAACTGAAATCTGAAGGAATTAGGAGGGAAGGGCCCAACACATTTGGCAGGTAAGGTTGGCATAGCTGGAGGAGGTATGTCCTAGGACAGAAGTGGGCGAGCTCTGTAGGTTTCCAAGCAGGCAGGGCCAGGTAGGCCACATTCAGTATATAGATTCTTCTTTATTTTTCTACAGACCAAGTCTTGTATTGCCCAGGTTGATCTTAAAATCTTGGCATCAAGCGATCCTCTTGCCTCAGCCTCCCGAAGTGCTATGATTACAGGAATGAGCCAGCACACCTGGCCATTCCTTCTCAAAGCAACAGGAAGCTGGGCATGATGACGTACACCTGTAATCCTGGCTACTCAGGAGAGTGAGGCAGAAGAGCCTAGGAGTTCAAGACCAGCCTGAGCAAAATAGCAAGACTTTATCTCAAAAAAAAAAAAAAAAAAAAAAAAAAAAAAAAAAAAAAATTTCAATTTAAAAACAAACAAAAGCAATGGGAATCCACTGAAGGACTTAATTTCGAGGATGGCATCAGCAAAATTTTGCTGAATAAAATTGTTAATTTCAGATTAATCCCCTACCTCACTACACCTAATTTATCTCACACAATATGCAAATTAATATTAACCCTAGACAATTAAAAAGGCAAACGGACTCGGGACATGTCACTGATAAATTCCTAACTACAAATTATTTGCACATTATCCCCAGACATTCTCTCCTCCCATAAAAATGAGTAATTAAAAGTTGACCCTAGCCAGGCACTGTGGCTCATGCCTCTAATCCCAGCACTTTGGGAGGCTGAGGCAGGCAGATCACCTGAGGTTGGGAGTTCAATACCAACCTGACCAACATGGAGAAATCCGCCTCTACTAAAAATACAAAATTAGCCAGGCTTGGTGGCACATGCCTGTAATCCCAGCTACCCGGGAAGCTGAGGCAGGAGAATTGCTTGAACCCGGGAGATGGAAGTTGTGGTGAGCTGAGATGGCACCACTGCACTCCAGCCTGGGCAACAAGAGCAAAATTCCGTCTCAAAAAAAAAAAAGAAAAAAAAAAAAAAGTTGACACTAATACCAAGAAAAGTCTGGTTGATACTTTGTTTCAAATGGTTGAGATTAATAAACATAGTAACACAAGATTTGCTTTCACAGTAAAATTGAGTTAAAAGGAATACATAGGCCAGGAATTTTCTGTTGACCATCAAGTGTGGTGTGACATCTAGTGGCCAAAGTTACCAATTTTCTTTCTTTCTTCTTGGTTTAATTTAAACATACTAGATACAATGTACCTTGAGGCCAGTAAACATCGAGCAACCACTATGTGTTAAAAGTTAAATTGACTGTAGGGAGATTCAAATGAAAAATGTGCTGCCTCTGTTTCCCTTGGAGCTTGCAGACTCAGTAGAGGATGGAAAGACAAGTAGACAAGTATTTAGATAGACAGATTTTTTTTTGAGACAAAGTCTCCCTCTTGTCCCCCAGGCTGGAGTGTAATGGCACCATCTCGGCTCACTGCAACCTTTACCTCCCAGCTTCAAGCGATTCTCCTGCCTCAATCTCCCAAGTAGCTGGGATTATAGGCTCGAGCCACCACGCCTGGCTAATTTTTGTATTATCAGTAGAGACGGGTTTTCACCATGTTGGCCAAGCTGGTCTCGAACTCCTGACCTCAGGTGATCTGCCTGCCTCTACTTCCCAGCATGCTGGAAATATAGGTGTGAGCCACCATGCCCAGCCAAGTATTTAGATATTCTTTTGCGTGTGTGTGTGTGTGTGTGTGTGTGTGTGTGTGTGTGTGTGACAGAGTGTCATTCTATCACCCAGGCTGGTGTGCAGTCTCAGCTGACTGCAACCTCTGCCTCCCGGGTTCAAGTGATTCTCCTGCCTCAGCCTCCTGAGTAGCTGGGACACCATGCCTGGCTAATTTTTGTATTATTAACAGAGACAGGGTTTCACCATGTTGGTCAGGCCGGTCTCAATCTCCTGACCTCATGATCCGCCCACCTTGGCCTCCCAAAGTGCTAGGATTACAGGAGTGCACCACTGCTCCGGTCCATATTGGGCAGATGACTGTAGCTCTTGTTATGACTATTTTTCCACCCTGTAGCAGGTGTTAGGCAACCAAATGGAAATGAGGGATCCCTGGGCTGGAGACAGACATTTGAGATCCATCAGCGAACAGGTTACTGTTCAGACTTAAGTGTGGAGGATGCACAGGAATGCTTAGCACTGTGACTGGTGCTGCCATGAAGCAGCCGCTACTTCTCTACTGTGAAAAATCATCCAATCAAAAGTGTCAAACGCTGTGATTGCAGGAGAACCCATGGGAGAGTTCCAAGGAATGCTGTAGGGAAACGCCTGGGCTTGATGAAATAACGGTGTTAAATCACAGATGCTAGCAAGTTCACGTTGTATTACAGCTGAATTTTGTAAACTTCTGGTGTTTCTAATATTCTAAATTGGGTTCCTTTGGGGAAATTGTTCATCTTGGAGGTGCCTGTCCAACTGGTTGAAAGACAAAAATACCTCCTCTCAGAAATTCTGTGGAGATCAGCTGAGATGTCTCAAAAACATTGTCATTACTTATCTGTCTATCATCTATTTATCTGTCATCTATCTATCTATCTATCTATCATCTATCTATTTTGAGACGGAGTCTCACTCTGTCACCCAGAATGGAGTGCAGTGGTGTGATTGAGGCTCACTGCAACCTCCACCTCCCGTGTTGAATCAATTCTCCTGCCTCAGCCTCCCGAGTAGCTGGGATTACAGACGAGCACCACCATGCCAGGCTCATTTTTTGTATTTTTAGTAGAGACAGGGCTTCACCATGTTAGCCAGGGTGATCTCAATCTCCTGACCTCGTGATCCACCCACCTCGGCCTCCCAAAATGCTGGGATTACAGGCGTGAGCCACCACACCAGGTTCAAAAATTTGAAAATAAATAAGAACTATATAGAATTAATTCTATCACATGGAATGCCAAATTTTAGTCTGGGAAATGTAACAGAAGTGTTTCATTTTGTAACAGATTTTTGTTTTGAATTTTTACCAATTTGGGAGAAATTTTTAAATGTATTAACTTTAGTTAATGTTTAGAATTTCATTATCAGTAACTGAGAATGGAGCATTCCTGTCAATGTTGTTAAAACCACAGTCAGGAAATTTGTTCAATGTGATTATTTGTCACTTGGTCAACTTGCAGAGCTGGCTCCCAAACTGATTTGCAGTAACTCAATGTAGCCAACATGAAGGACAGCAGAGGGCAGCAAAGAGTCAATGGCCTTGGGAAGGGAGCTTACATTTTACCCATTGTGAGCATGTGCAAGGGGCAGTTTCGTCTTCGTATACCTCAGTACTATTTTTTATTTATTTTATTTTATTTTATTTTATTTTATTTTATATTTTTGGTAAGTGCATGGCCCTATCACATTTGAAGGTAGTTCAGATTTTTAACCTATGGTATCAGTTCCGGCTGGGTGCAATGGCTCATGCGTGTAATCCCGACACTTTGGGAGGCCCAGGCAGGTGGATCGCTCAAGGTCAGGAGTTCGAGACCAGCCTGGCCAATATGGTAAAACTCCGTCTCTACTAAAAATACAAAAATTAGCCAGGCGTGGCAGCGTGCGCCTGTAGTCTCAGCTATTAGAGAGGCTGAGACAGGAGAAATGCTTGAACCCAGGAGGCGGAGGTTACAGTAAGCCACGATCGTGCCACTGCACTCCAGCCTGGTGACAGAGCAAGTGGGCAACAGGGCAAAACTCTTTAAAAAAAAAAAAAAAATCAATCCGAAGTAGATTGTGTTAGTAATTTTATTCACTAAAAATCTATATACCAAAACTAAGGTTTTTTTGGTTTTTGGTTTTTTGTTTTTAATTTATTCCAGCTTCTCCAAAGTAGAAAAAGCTAAGGTTTTAAAGAGAGAGATTTGGCTGGGGGTGGTGGCTCACACCTGTAATCCCAGCACTTTGGGAGGCTGAGGTGGGTGTATCACAAGGTCAGGGGTTTGAGACCAGCCTGGTCAATATGATGAAACCCCATCTCTACTAAAAATACAAAAATTAGCCAGGCCTGGTGGCAGGCACATGCCTGTAGTCTCAGCTACTCGGGAGGCTGAGGCAGGAGAATCACTTGAACCCAGGAGGCGGAGGTTGCAGCGAGCTGAGATTGGGCCACTGCACTCCAGCCTAGATGACAGAGGGGGAGTCCATCTCAAAAAAAAAAAAAAAAAAAGGAGAGAGATTTAAAGGTGGCCTGGCAACCCTTGGATGGTTTTCAGTCCATGCTACTCCATGATTTGAATCATTCTGTAATGCTCTCCACCCAGGAGAGGAACATCCCCAGCTGTGTTCTTGGCTTTAACAGAGCTCCTGAGGCTTGGAAACAAATAACCCAACTGAAGCACAATTGAGAACACAAACAGAGAAGAAATGATCCACTCTTACCTTCCCAATGAGTGAAGAGGCTGGATCAGGCACATCCTCGCATAGCGCACAATTCTCACTAATTGTTGGTTGAGAGTAAGCCAAATCCATTCATATTTACTAAGCCCATGAGCACATTCAAAGTTGAATATAAATGCACCTGGCAATGCCGTAACTACAAGAGATATTACAGGATAAAAGATACTCCCTGGAATAAGATCCATGCAAGATTGAAAGGAAACACCAAGAGCATTTCAGATGCAAGGATAAAAATTCAAGGCTTGGAGAAGGAAACTGGAACGGGTGCTACTGGGACAGGGAGGAGCTGGGCTGGGGGTTTGTGGTGGAGGATGAGACACAGCGTTGGAGGGTTATTGAGATCAGACCATGAAAAGTCTTGCCTGGGATTTGCACTTGAGTCTAGGTGGGAGGAATCATATTTAGGAGTTTCGTTTTTTCTTTAGATTTCTCTACCCCTTAATTTACTCTTCCAGGGAGCAATGGCTATGTGTGACGGGTGGGAAGATTTATATAGGGATGGCCCCAGCTGAGCAGATAGGACATATATCTCTGGATCTCTCCTCTTTACATCTAAACCTTTCCTTGTCATAGAGAGAAACTTGGAGGCTCCCAGAGAACAAGACAAGGCCAAACAGGACATGCTCATGATGTCAATGACTGAAGAAAAACCCTTTTCCATCCAGGTGTGGAAGCTCACACCTGTAATCTCAGCATTAGGGGAGGCTAAGTCAAGAGACTCACCTGAGCCTAGGAGTTCAAGACCAGCCTGGGCAACATAGCAAGATTCTGTCTCTACAAAAATAAATTTTAAGGCCGGGCACGGTGGCTCACGCCTGTAATCCTAGCACTTTGGGAGGCCAAGGTGGGTGGATCACCTGAGGTCAGGAGTTTAAAACCAGCCTGGCCAACATGGTGAAACCCCATCTCTAAAATAAATAAATAAATAAATTTTAAAAAAACATAAACCTTTTCTACAGCCTCTCCTGCCTTCTTCTTTTTCTCCATTCCTGAGTTATCTTTCATTCTCCCATCATAGTCTGCAGGTTGAGAAACTCCTTGTTATTTTAGAAATGGTACACAGGAGCAGAAGAGAGTTAGACAGAGATCAACTTATGGGGGTCTTTGTCAACTGGGATAACAACATAATATCTAGTAAGCAGCAGTGCTTTGATTTGAAAATAGTATTTGTTTTACCACTAATGGTGAATGATATTGGGTCCATCAATGATATAAATTTCCTTTCAAAATAAATGTGCCATATTTTTTAAAATAAGTCAATTTAAGGAAAAATTATTAAGTAATAGTATTATAGGGCTACTGCAGATGCCCTTGGAATGACATACAAATGATTGAAGGTTAAGAAACCGTGACTTATTGCATTTTATCTGCAAATATCACTCAATCACATTAACTCTTTCTCAGGACTTAAATGATCTGAATGTGTTTAAAAAAAAAAAAAAAAAAACAGCATCCAGGCATAGTGGCTTACACCTGTAATCCTAAGACTTCCGGAGGCCGAGGTAGGTGGCTGGCTTGCGCTCAGACATTCAACACCAGCCTGGGAAACGTGGTAAAGCCCCGTCTCTACCAAACACACAAACGTTAGCCAGTCGTGCTGGTGTGCAACTGTCCAGCTACGTGGGAGGCTGAGGTGGGAGGATCACTGGAGCCTGGGAAGTTGAGGCTACAGTGAGCTATGATCATGCCACCGTACTCCAGCCTAAGCAACAGAGTGAGACCCTGTCTCAAAAAAAAAAAAAAGCACTTTGCCTGTTTTTCAGTCCACAGCAACATTTGAGGCACTGTCAAAAAAGCACACACCTTGCTTCCATCACAACACAGCCTCGTTTCACGCGTCTCACTAGCTCACTTCTGTCTCACTGGCAGGCTCAGCCTACTCTCTGCCGTCTTTGATGATTAGAATTGCTCTAGATTCTGACCTTGCTCCCTTCTTTTTCTTTTTTCTTTTTTTTTTTTTTCAAATTCTTTTTTTAATTGATTTTATTGCATTTTAGATTTTGGGTACATGTGAAGAACATGCAAGATTGTTGCATAGGTACACACGTGGCAGTGTGATTTGCTGCCTTCCTCCCCTTCACCTATATCTGGCATCTCTCCCCTTGCTATCTCTCCCCAACTCCCCACCCCCCACCGTCCCTCACCTATTTCCCCCCAACTGACCCCAGTGTGTAGTGCTCCCCTCCCTGTATCCATGTGTTCTCATTGTTCAACACCCGCCTATGAGTGAGAACATGCGGTGTTTGATCTTCTGCTCTTCTGTCAGTTTGCTGAGAATGATGGTTTCCAGAGTCATCCATGTCCCTACAAAGGACACAAACTCATCATTTTTGATGGCTGCATAATATTCCATGGTGTATATGTGCCACATTTTCCCTGCCCAGTCTATCATCGATGGGCATTTGGGTTGGTTCCACATCTTTGCTATTGTAAACAGTGCTGCAATAAACATTCTTGTGCACGTGTCCTTATAATAGAACGATTTATAATCCTTTGGATATATACCCAGTAATGGGATTGCTGGGTCAAATGGAATTTCTATTTCTAGGTCCTTGAGGAATCGCCACACTGTCTTCCACAATGGTTGAACAAATTTACACTCCCACCAACAGTGTAAAAGTGTTCCTATTTCTCCACATCCTCTCCAGCATCTGTTGTCTCCAGATTTTTTAATGATCGCCATTCTAACTGGCGTGAGATGATATCTCAATGTGGTTTTGATTTGCATTTCTCTGATGCCCAGTGATGATGAGCATTTTTTCATATGTTTGTTGGCTTTTTTTATTTTATTTTTTGAGACGGAGTTTCGCTCATGTCACCCAGACTAGAGTGCAGTGGTGGGATCTCAGCTCACTGCAACTTCTGCCTCCTGGGCTCAAGCGATTCTCCTGCCTCAGCCTCCAGAGTAGCAGGGATTACAGGTGCCTGCCACCACATCCAGCTAATTTGTTTTTTGCATTTTTAGTAGAGACAGGGTTTCACTGTGTAGACCAAGCTGGTCTCGAGCCCTTGACCTCAAGCGATCCACCCGCCTCGGCCTCCCAAAGCGCTAGGATCACAGGCATGAGCCACCGCACCCGGCCCCCTTCTTTTCTTACTACTTTCTCCCCAGGCATCTCAGCAACACGCATGTCTTCAGATCTCTTCCACGTGAAGTCCAGTTGCTTAAGCCATGAACCTAGAGCTGTTCCAGTTTATGCCATGAACTTCGTAAGCCGAACTTCCATCTTTTCTTCACTAAACAGCTACGATAGCCCTACCTCCAGTCTGTTCTCCACAGGCCTGCCCGAAGTTTTTCTTTTTTTGTTGTTGTTTTTCTTTTTTTCTTTTTTTTTTTTTTTAACCAAGATTCGGTTATAGATAGACCAGGACCGAACAAGTTTTTCAAACTGCAAATTAAATCCATGATTCTCTGCTTAGGTGGTTTCAGTGGTTTGCACTGACTTTACAATAAAAATCACACCGAAGGACCCCTGAGACTTCAGCCCCTTTCTGCCTGCCTCTCTTCCCGGAGGTCCCGGCCACAGGGGCCTCCCATTCTTTCTTCTCTTCTCTCACTCTCTTTTTTCTTCTTTAACCGATGGGGGTATCTCTGTTTCGCCCAGTCTGGCTTTGAATTCTGGGGCTCAAGCAATCATCCTACCTTGGCCTCCTGAGTAGTTGAGAGTACAGGCACATGCCAGCATGCTGGCTTCTAGCACTTTCTTAAACATACCACATCCCTTCTTTCTTTTTTCTTTTTTCTTTTTGAGACAGTGTCTCACACCATCACCCAGGCTGGAGTGCAGTGGCATGATCTCAGCTCACTGCAACCTCTACCTCCAGGGTTCAAGCAATTCTCTTGTTTCAGCCTCCCGAGTAGCTGGGACCACAGGAGCGCACTATCACACCAAGCTAATTTTTGTATTTTTAGTAGAAGTGGGGTTTTGCCATGTTGGCCAGGCTGATCTTGATCTCTTGACCTCATGATTCATCAACCTCTCCCTCCCAAAGTGCTGGGATTACAGGTGTGAGCCACGGTGCCCAGCCCATGTCCCCTCTTTCTAAGGCTATTACCATTGTCTCAAACACTGCCCTATGCGTCCGTCCCACCTCTTGCCACTGCCTTGCTTTGCCTGTTTAACACCATATACGCTCAAATATCACTTTAGAACTTCCTTGACCTTCATCTATATCAGCTAAGTCAGATTCGCTAATAAATTCTCTCCCAGCACCACGGACCCCCTCTTCATCACATATGGCACAGTTGAGTTCCTTTGATCATCATTTGCTGACCCACTAAGCTGTAGGCGCTCCTCTTGATGTAAGAAGTGGTGTTTGTTTTTTGTTTTTTTTTTTTAGACAGAGTTTCGTTCTTGTCACCCAGGCTGGAGTGCAGTGGTGTGATCTCAGCTCACTGCAACCTCCTCCTCCTGGATTCAAGTGATTCTCCTGCCTCTGCCTCCCAAGTAGCTGGGACTACAGGCACCCACCACTACGCCTAGCTGGTTTTTGTATTTTTAGTAAAGATGAGATTTCACCATGTTGGCCACTCTGATCCTGAACTCCTGACCTCAGGTGATCTGCCCGCCTTGGGCTCCCAAAGTACTGGAATTACAAGCACCCACCACTACGCTCAGCTAATTTTTTTAGTAGCGATAAGGTTTCACCATGTTGGCCAGGCTGGTCTGGAACTCCTGACCTCAAGTGATCCACCCACCTCGCACTCCCAAAGTGCTGGGATTATAGACATGAGCCACCGTGCCCAACCTAGTTTTTACTTTTCTGTTGTATCCCCATAACCTCCTAATATACCTATCACATGGTAGATACTTTAAATATTTGGGGAGTTAAAGAATGAATAAATATCGTTGTGAAGCCAAAATAATTGTCTCCATTTTTTTAAGAGATGAGGTCTTGCTGTGCTGCCCAGGCTGGATGATAACTTGTCTCCATTTTGACAGATAGAAAGCTGAGGTTCGGCTGGGCGTGGTGGCTCACGCCTGTAATCTCAGCACTTTGGGAGGCCAAGGCGGGCGGATCACCTGAGGTCAGGAGTTCAAGACCAGCCTGGCCAACATGGTGAAACCCTGTCTTAAAAAAAAAAAAAAAAAGAAAAGAAAAGAAAGTAAAAAAGAAAAAAAAGAAAGCTGAGGTTCACTGGCAAGAAGTAACCTCCCAGAATCAGGGAGCAGAGACATACATGACTCAGCTTGCATTAAGGCTGGAGTCAAACCTGGTACGTTCCCAGGGCTTCAGAGCGCAGACCTTTGTGGGAGATCACTGCTGCATCCTCCACCAACCTCTGAAGATGCTAAAAGTGGGTTTCCTAGTAGACAACAGGACCAATGCCCAGTGTCCTTCAGGGACAGGCAGATCCCGAGGGCAACAGATAATGAAAACAAGAACTGCCTCTGGCTCTTGGAAAAAGGAATTTGACAACTGGCTGCCTCTAGGAAGGCCTGCAGTTTCTCCCCAGCCAGCTTCCAGACTCCCTCCACCCTTCACATTAGATTTCCCCCTTTTTCTACTTTCCTGTCTAAGGAATTAGTAAGCCCTTCATGCCTCCTGATCTGAGCACATCATTCATGCTGGGTGGTGGCGTGGGAGTGGGATGTAAACACCTGCAGGGCTGAGTCACGGAGTGGGAGAAGCTGGGCTTTCTGGCAGTGGCTGGTGGGAGCTGGGAAAAAGGCCACAGCTCGTTCCTCCTGGCAGGCAAGGATCTGGAAACAGCCCGCCCCGCCACAGTCTGGGCCACTTGGCTTTTATTTCCAATGGTTGTACCTTTAAGAAATGTGGTGGGAAGCTGGGTTATTTGTACTTTGGGGGAATCTGAGGCATGTAGTCTGTTTTGGGAAGAAGTTGGGGTCCCCTTGGCATAAAGGATAGAGGCCTCTGTACAGCCCTAACCCTAGAGCTGCTAGGGGAATGTTTCAGGAAGTATTTTCCTTATGATGCGGATGGTTCTATTTTAAGCCAACTTTTATTTATTTATTTGTTTGTTTGTTATTATTTTTAAGACAAGAGTCTTGCTCTGTCACCCAGGCTGGAGTGCAGTGGTGCAGTCTCGGCTCACTGCAACCTCTGCTTCCCGGGTTCAAGCGATTCTCCTGCCTCAGCCTCCCGAGTAACTGGGACTATAGGCGCACACCACCACGCCCAGCTGATTTTTTGTATTTTTAATAGAGACGAGGTTTCACCACGTTGGCCAGGCTGGTCTCGAACTCCTGACCTCAAGATCCGCCTGCCTCGATCTTCCAAACTGCTATCTCAAATGTGGCTATCTAAAGATAGCCACATTTGGGTCCTAAAGCCAGCTTACAGGCATGAGCCACCGCGCCCAGCCTTAAGCCAACATTTAAAATTCTAGAAAGGAGACCGGGCACGGTGGCTCTCGCCTGTAATCTCAGCATTTTGGGAGGCCAAGGTGGGTGGATCATGAGGTCAGGAGTTCAAGACCAGCCTGGACAAGATGGCAAAATCCTGTCTTTACTAAAATTACAAAAATTAGCTGGACGCGGTGGCAGATGCCTGTAATCCCCACCACTCCGGAGCCTGAGGCCGAGAACTGCTTGAACCTGGGAGATGGAGGTTGCAGTGAGCCGAGATTGTACCACTGCACTCCAGCCTGGGCAACAGAACGAGACTCTATTTCAAAAACAAAAAAGCCCAACCAAGCAAACAAACAAAAAGAAAGGCTGAAAATGATTACTCATTAATTTTTTTTCTTTTTTTCTTTGAGACAGTATCGCTCAGTTGCCCAGGCTGGAGTGCAGTGTTGTGAATCTCAGCTCACTGCAACCTCCCCCTCCTGGGCTCAAGCAATTCTCCTGCCTCAGCCTCCCAAGTAGGTGAGGTTATAGACATGCACCACCACACCCATCTAATTTTTGTATTTTTAATAGAGACGAGGTTTCATTATGTTGGCCAGGCTGGTCTCAAACTCCTGGCCTCATGTAATCTGCCTGTCTCAGCTTTCCAAAGTGCTGGAATTATAGGCGCGAGCCACCATGCCCAGCCCTGATCATCAGTTCCTTAATTGATGACATCACGTTGATCTAATCAATGACATCATGTTGATCTAATCAGGTAAGCACAAAATGAGAAGTCTCGTGGAAGCCTTGGCATGACACACGCACCCCAGAGGTAGGACAGGAAACCCTGAGGACTTCCTTGGCCGAGACTCATATTCGTTAGCTACAGGACAGAAAAAGCCAAGGATTGGGGTCAAAGCCCAGTTACAGGAGTAATAGAACACCAGAGAAGGTCAATCAATCTCAAGCTAGGTGTGTCTGCTATGCCAAGGTCAGGGCACTGGTTGGGAAATATTGGAACCTAAAATTTGGGATGGATAAATCTGGGTCAATGCACTTGAACATCTTGAACCTCTTGAAAGACCTGGCCTGTTTTTGCCAGGGAAAGATTAGTACTTCCTTCTTGCCTGAAGAATATGCAGACTCATTTGCCTTGTAAGACAATATGTATCCCTGCATAGAATAAGCTTCACCTCTTCTGTTGGCCATGATGCTAATAACTAGGTTTAAGTTATGACATAACCTGGCTGCATAAATTGTGACCTATATTTGGTCAATTAGCATAATGGCCAGCAGGAGAGGTGGTGCCTGTCTTCCTCTCATAGGAGATGCTGGATGGAGCCAATAGGTACCCCTAAGTCCCAGAAGGGAACATGTGGACCTAGATTCTGAATGCCCTGGATGGGAGGCGAGTGTGGGCTGGGAAGGCATGGAACACGAAGTAAGGGAAGGGAGAAGTTATTGATGTAAGAGCATTTTCCCATCATATGGACTTTTTTTTTTTTTTTTTTTTTTGAGACAGAGTCTCACTCTGTCACCAGGCATCAGGCTGGAGTGCAGTGGTGTGATCTCGGCTCACTGCAACCTCCGCCTCCTGGGTTCAAGCAATTCTCCTGTCTCAGCCTCCTGAGTAGCTGGGACTACGGGCGCATGCCACCACACCCAGCTAACTTTTGTATTTTTAGTAGAGACAGGGTTTCACCATGTTGGCCAGGATGGTCTCGATCTCTTGACCTCGTGATCCACCCGCCTCAGCCTCCCAAAGTGCTGGGATTACAGGTGTGAGCCCACCACGCCCGGCCCCATCATACGGACTTTATATCCTGGCAAGGAATTTAGAAGATGCTGTTATGCTCGGGTAACTCTTGGAAGCTCAGCCAAGCAGCAGCTCCAGTTGCAGCTGCTTCTGCCAGATGTAGAATATCTGCTAGCAAATATTCACATGGGCTCAGATGCCTGGCATCTGGTTCTTTATCTTGCAAATGCATTCTTTTTCATCCCCATCAAAAAGAACTAAAAACAGTTTGCGTTTACTTGGGACAGATAATGATATAAATTAATGGACTTGCTCCAAGACTATGTTAACGCTCCCATTCTTTGTCATATTGCAGTCCAGAGAAAACTAGATTGTCTGGACAGCCCAAATAACATGGCATCGGTCCACCCTGTTAATCACCATGTTGATCTCATCAGATGAGCAAGGAGTGAGAAGTGCATTGGAAGCTTTGGTAAGACACATGCACCCCAGAGGTGGAACACAAATTTTCCAGTGACTCCGGGGGCTGCAAAATCAGCAAAGCTTCAGGGGTTCAGTGGTCTGTGCATGCTAGGACATCGTCTCCAAAGTAATGAAAAAATTATTGCATATCACGTCTTTCTTTTTTTTTTTTTGAGACACAATCTTGCTCTGTTGCTGAGGCTGGAGTGCAGTGGCACAATCTCGGCTCACTGCAACCTCTGCCTCCTAGGTTCAAGTGATTCTCCTGCCTCAGCCTCTCACATAGCTGGGGTTACTACACCCAGCTAATTTTTGTATTTTTAGTAGAGACAGGGTTTTACCATGTTGGCCAGACTGGTCTCGAACTCCTGACCTCAGGTGATCCACCCTCCTCAGCTTCCCAAAGCGCTAGTTTTACAGGTGTGAACCACTGCACCTGGACACATCTTTCACCACAAAGATGGAAAGGGAATGCCTGATTGGCTTCTTCGGGTTCTAAAGATAGCCACATTTGAGAATTCTGCT
Source organism: Sapajus apella (assembly GCF_009761245.1). Taxonomy (NCBI): domain Eukaryota; kingdom Metazoa; phylum Chordata; class Mammalia; order Primates; family Cebidae; genus Sapajus; species Sapajus apella. The sequence continues at coordinate 6,401,077 of NW_022436989.1, forward strand.
TCAACTCATATTCCAGAGGACACAGAAGTTGCCAGCTTTAAGCTGGGCCAGAGTAAGGAAGAATTGTGTTGAAAGCAATCCTGCCACCCTATGACCTTATGACCAGGCAGACCTTACGTATAGAAAGGGAGGTATGATGGGAAAAGACGCTGTATGGGTCTATGGTAAACTTCAGTCTATGAATCACAATGTAGATCACTAGGGCTCAGAAATGTAGTTATGCCATTTGCAGCAGAGAATGATTTATCTTTCAAAAAGTAGCTGACCATCGGTCGGCCGCAGTGGCTCACACCTGTAATCCCAACACTTTGGGAGTCCAAGGCGGGTGGATTACGAGGTCAGGAGTTCCAGAGCAGCCTGGCCAACATGGTGAAACTCCATCTCTACTAAATATGCAAAATTAGTCAGGAGTGGCGGTGCATGCCTGTAATCCCAGCTACACAGGAGGCTGAGGCAGGAGATTCGCTTTAATCAGAGAGGCGGAGGTTTTGGTGAGCAGAGATCACGCCACTGCACTCCAGCCTGGGCAACAAGAGCTAAACTCTGTCTCAAAAAAAAGTTTGGGGAAGGGGCGTAAGTATGGATCTGTGGGCATAGACATGAAGCATAAAGATCTATGTATCACGTGTTCGTGCCCTGCAGAGAACATCCGCATGGAGGAGCACTGCAATTTGTCTAGTTGACCAGTTGCCTTTGGCTACCATCACCTTCTCCTGAGACTGGAACAAGAAATGAATGAAGAAATATCCATGGTGGCAGGGATAGAGGGTACGCATGGGCTTAGCCACGTGGACCCCAACTCACAGGCCTGACGTAGCTACCAGGGCACTATTGCCAAATGTCCAATCACTCAGCAACAGAGACCAGTGCTGAGGCCTTTGTATACCACAGTCCTCAAGGAGACAACTGAGGGCCAGGCGCAGTGGCTCACGCCTGTAATTCCAGCACTGTGGGAGGCTGAGGCGGTTAAATCACCTGAGGTCAAAAGTTTGAGACCAGCCTGGCCAACACAGTGAAACCCTGTCTCTACTAAAAATACAAAACTTAGCTGGGTGTAGTGGCCAGCACCTATAATCCCAGCTATTTGGGAGGCTGAGGCAGGAGAAATCGCTTGAACCTAGGAGGCAGAGGTTGCAGTGAGCCAAGATCGAGTCACTGCACTCCAGTCTGGGCAACAGAGTGAGACTCCATCTCAAAATAAATAAATAAATAAATAAATAAATAAATAAAATTTTGAAAAAGGAGACAATTCAGTGGCAAGGAGACAACCTTGGCCTCATTCTACCCCCTGGAAGGGGTTGCAATTCATTTTGCATGTAATCAACACAGCTTTCCTGCTTGCTGGACTTCAAGCTACATCACTCTGTAGCTGGGCACTTTTCCCTGTTAGCAATTTGAATGCAGATAAATCTACTCAACTTTTATAAGCATGTACTATGTGCCACGCTCTGAGCTAGCTACTGGGGATGCACAGATGAAGCCTTGCCCTCAGACATGTAACAGCTATTATGGGCTTTTTAAAATCCTGCCTTGGAGTAGGATAGCAAAATTGCCATTTCTAAAACCATTTCACAAGTTAACTAAACAAATTTTGAGCTCAAACGATTTCTTGATTCAGTGGCTCATTTGGGACTGGGAACCAGAATCATTATTTCCTTTAACGGTCTCTTTTTTTTTTTTGAGATGGAGTCTCCCTCTGTCGCCAGGCTGGAGTACAGCAGCACAATCTCGGCTCATTACAGCTTCTGACTCCCTGGTTCAAATGATTCTCCTGCCTCAGCCTCCCGAGTAGCTGGGATTACAGGCATGTGCCACCACACCCAGCTAATTTTTGTATTTTTAGTAGAGACAGGGTTTCACCATGCTGGCCAGGATGGTCTTGATCTCCTGATCTTGTGATCCACCCACCTCGGCCTCACAAAGTGCTGGGATTATAGGAGCCACTGCGCCTGACCAGATGGTCAGATTCTTAAATAAAATGTTTCCATCTCATGTTGACAGATAAATAAGTCTTACTGGTAAGTAGCTTATTTATTTATTTATTTATTTTTTGAGACAGACTCTCTGTTGCCCAGGATGGAGTGCAATAGCGCCATCTTGGCTCACTGCAACCTCCGCCTCTTGGCTTCAAGTGATTCTCCTGCCTCAGCCTCGCCAACAGCTGGGACTACAGGCACCCGCCATTATGCCCTTCTAATTTTCGTATTTTTTTCTTTTTTAGTACCGTCAGGGTTTTACCATCTTGGTCACGATGGCGTCGAGCTCCTGACCTCAAGTATTCCACCTGCCTTGGCCTCCGAAAGTGTGAACCACTGTACCTGGCCAGTAAGTAACATCTTAAAGGAGACTTGATGATAAAAGTAAAAATAAAACGGAATGAAATGAAGTTTGATTTTCAGCTGTCTCCCTGAAGCCTGTGAGCATTGCCTTCCTATCCTGCGCATGTGATCTAGGCTGGGAGGTTCTGGAACTCTCTGCAACAGTAGGATTCCCCTCTGTCCTGAATCTCAGATCTCCCCCACTTTGAGAAGCCACAAAGACCAGGGCAGGTTTAACAAAGGAATCAGGCAACATTCTGAAGCAGCCTTGAGAATCTCTCTCTTCTATAAAATGGACACATCTCCCTAACCTGCAGCAGTCTATTTTATTTTATTAATTTATTTGTGAGACAGGATTTTCCCCTGTCACCCAGGCTGGAGTGCAGCAGTGTGTTTGTTCATGGCTCATTTCAGCCTTCACCTCCCAGGCTCAAGCAATCCTCCCTCTGCCTCCCAAGTAGATGGGACCAAAGGCGCATGCCGCCATGCCCGGCTAATTTTTAAATTTTTTTGTAGAGACAGGGTCTTGCTATGTTGCCCAGGCTAGTCTTGAACTCCTGGGCTCAAGCAATCCTTCCGCCTTGGCTTCCCAAAGTGCTGGGATTTTAGGCGTGAGCCACCACTCCCAGTTAACCTCTTATGTTAGATGTACACATTTTACTTCCACATAGTTAGCATTCCCAAATTCGCCTCTCCCTATAATCAGAGCTTGTAGCCAGGAAGGATGAGTGACAGCAGCCGCAGGGAGTAAACTTGATCTAACCCAGTCACTCCCTGAGCCCCAGACACCCACACTTGCCAAGAGGCAATCTTATTTTTAACCACGTTGCAAAAGCTGAGTCACCTTAGGAAACTCCTCAGGAATGATTAAAATCATCCCAGAAAAGCATAGAGCAAGAAGAGAATCATGGGGGAACCAGGGCAAAGCCAACATCAAGAGTCAGAAAGGCCACTCATAGCTCTAAAATCTATGCATAGCAAGGGCTGGGTGTGAAGATGGTTACAAGCACTGGTGCTCCTTTTAGAACCTCATCTTAAAGCTCCATTTGCATGTCGAGTCTTGCATTTTCACAAGATCACCTGCTACAGATAAGAGTGCAGACAAGGCAGGCCGGTGGCTCACCCCTGTAATCCCGGCACTCTGGGAGGCCAAGGCGGGCAGATCACCTGAGGTTGGGAGTTCAAGACCGGCCTGACCAACATGGTGAAGCCCCATCTTGAAAAAAAAATAAAAGTGCAGACAAGGCCAGGCATGGTGGCTCACAAGGCCAGTGGCTAACACGGTGAAACCCCATCTCTACTAAAAATGCAAAAATTAGCCGGGTTTGGTGGTACATGCCTGTAGTCCCAGCTACTCAGGAGGCTGAAGCAGGAGAATAACTTGAACCCGGGAGGCAGAGGTTAGAGTGAGCCAAGATCACGCCACTGCCCTCCAGCCTGGCAACAGAGTGAGATTCCGTCTCAAAACAAAACAAAACAAAATAATGCAGACAAGTTTTGTGAGCGAGTCTATTCACATTTTATGGAAATGAGGACATACCAGAGAGATCCAAGATGGCTGATTAGCAGCAGCTCAGGATTGCAGCTCCCAGTGAAAGCGCAGACAGTGAGTGGACGCCACACTTCCAGACGAATTTTTGTTGCCCACAGACCAGGAGATTCCCAGCGCAGGAGCCCCACGGGTCGCCAGCGTGACTCTTTTGGCCCGCATGGCTGTTTTGCTGGCGTCCCGGCACGGCAGTTCTCAGTACGGAGTATAAGGGACTGGGTGCCCTTTTAGTTGGCGTTTGAAGCTCCGGGAAGGCAGAGTCACCCATTCAGCTGATTGAAGTGGGGACTGAAGCGGGAAGCCAGACCAGGAGATTCCTGGGCAGAAAAGAACCACGAATCTCAGTGCTGCTGTTTCAGCCGGTGCAATGCCCCCACAAAAAAACAGCAATTGGAAGCGCTGAAGATTAAGAGTTTTACAGCAAGCACAGCTGAACCCGGGAAGGTCCAGCTCTGTGGGGGAGGGGCGTCCACTGAAGGAAAACTAAGGAAAAGAAAAAACTTCATCACCAACAAGCTGGACATCCACTCAGAGGCCCAATCTGAAAGTCAGCAATTATAAAGACGACAGATGGGTAAATCCACAAAGATGGGAAGAAGCCAGCACAAAAAGGCTGAAAACATCCGAAACCAGAATGCCTCTCCTCCTTCAGGGGATCGCAGCTCCTCATCAGCAACGGAAAAAGGCCTGATGGAGAATGAGTGTGATGAATTGACAGAATCAGGCTTCAGAAGGTGGATAATAAGAAACTTCTGTGAGCTAAAAGAGCATGTTCTAGCCCAATGCACGGAAACTAAGAACCTTGAAAAAAGGTTTGACGAAATGCTAATGAGAATGGACAATTTAGAGAGGAATATAAGTGAATTGATACAGCTGAAAAACACGATATGAGAACTTCGCAAAGAATGCACAAGTTTTAAGTCGAATTGATAAAGCAGAAGAAAGAATATCAGAGGTTGAAGACCAAATTAATGAAATAAAACGAGAAAAAAGGCTAAAACGGAGTGAGCAAAGTCTCCAAGAAATATGGGACTATGTGAAAAGACCTAATCTACGTTTGATAGAATGTGACGAAGAGAATGAATCCAAGCTGGAAAATATTTTTCAGAATATTATCCAGGAAAACTTTCCCAACCTAGCAAGGCAGGACAATACTCAATTCCAGGTAATACAGAGAACACCACAGAGATATTCCTCAAGAAGAGCAACCCCAAGGCACATAATCATTAGATTCACCAGGGTTGAAATGAAGGAGAAAATACTGAGGGCAACCAGAGAGAAAGGTCAGGTTACCCACAAAGGGAAGCCTATCAGACTCACAGCAGATCTCTCAGCAGAAACCCTACAAGCCGGAAGAGAGCGGGGACCAATATTCAACATCCTTAAAGAAAAGAACTTTCAACCCAGAATTTCACATCCAGCCAAACTAAGCTTCATAAGTGAAGGAAAAGTAAAATTTTTTGCGAACAAGCAAGTACTCAAAGATTTCATCACCACCAAGCCTGCTTTACAGGAGCTCCTGAAAGAAGCACTACACATAGAAAGGAACAACCAGTATCAGCCATTCCAAAAATATACCAAAAGGTAAAGAGCATCAACATAATGAAGAATTTACATCAACTAATGGGCAAAACAGCCAGCCAGCATTAAATGGCAGTATTAAACTCATATATATCAATATTAATCCTAAATTTAAATGGACTAAATGCCCCAATCAAAAGACACAGACAGACAAATTGGATAAAAAGCCAAAACCCCATCAGTACGCTGCATCCAGACCCATCTCACATGCAAGGATACACAAAGACTCAAAACAAAGGGATGGAGAAAGATTTATCAACCAAATGGAAAGCCAGAAAAAAAAAGTAAGAGTTGCAATTCTCATCTCTGATAAAATAGACTTTAAAGCAACAAAGACCAAAAGAGACAAAGAATGACATTACATAATGGTAAAAGGATCAATGCAACAAGAAAAGCTAACGATCCTAAATATATATGTACCCAATACAGGAGCACCCAGATACATAAGGCAAGTTCTTAATGACTTACAAAGAGACTTAGACTCCCACATAATAATAGTGGGAGACTTTAACACTACATCGTCAATATTTGACAGATCAACGAGACAGAAAATTAACAAGGATATCCAGGACTTGAACTCAGACCTGAAATAAGTAAACTTAATAAACATTTATGGAACTCTCCACCCCAAATCCACAAAACATACATTTTTCTCAGTATCACATCACACCTATTCTAAAAGTGACCACAAAATTGGAAGTAAATCACTCCTCAGCAATTGCATAGCATTTCACAGGCTTAAATGAAATATTGGTTGGCTGCTTGTTTGTTATTTTCCTCCCTTATTCCTTCCTGTCTCCATTGTTAAGCACATTTATTGGCATAAAAGAGGTTTTTAATACCCATTTTTAGACTGCATTCTAGCCTGGGCAATAGAGCAAGGCTCCCATTCTCTCTCCCTCTTTCTCTTCCTCTTTCTTTTTCTCTTTTGTTCTTTTCTTTCTTTCTATTTTCTTTCTTTTTCTTTCTTTTTTCTCTTAAAGTAAATAAATAAATAAATGGGGCAAGAGGAAACTTTCAGGGGTGAGCAAATCCATCACCTCTGAAAGTTTCCTCATGCTCCTTTTAATACTCCCTACCACCTAAAAAAAAAAAAAAAAAAAAAAAAAAAAAAAAAAAAGAAATGAGGACATATCAGGCCGGGCGCGGTGGCTCATGCCTGTAATCCCAGCACTTTGGGAGGCCGAGGCGGGTGGATCACGAGGTCAAGAGATCGAGACCATCCTGGTCAACATGGTGAAACCCCGTCTCTACTAAAAATACAAAACATTAGCTGGGCATGGTGGCATGTGCCTATAATCCCAGCTACTCAGGAGGCTGAGGCAGGAGAATTGCCTGAACCCAGGAGGCGGAGGTTGCGGTGAGCCGAGATCGCGCCATTGCACTCCAGCCTGGGTAACAAGAGGGAAACTCCGTTTCAAAAAAAAAAAAAAAGAAAAGAAATGAGGACATATCTTAATCACTGTTAGGGACCAGCTGCCTCAGAAAACCCCCTCTGCACAAGGTAGCTGACCCCTTCCCCCACTCTGCTTGCTCTGCAGCTGCATTCGGGATGCCAGACGAGCCTGATCACAGCCTATCCCAGCTCCAGGGAGGACAGGGAAAACAAATGTTTGTTATCCATACTTGTAAATTCCTGCCTGACACATATCTGTAAACAATCCTTGTTTCTCTTTTTAAAACTGCTGCGACAAAAGTCGCAGGATGATGTATTGCAGGTCTATTACAAGTTGTCAAACTATCTCTGTGCCTGTTACCAGCGGATAGACGACCTCAGTCCCGAAACTCCCTTAAGCCCGTCTCACCCCATATAAACCCCTTGTTTTGTAAGCTGGGGGCTGCCCCCTCTGAGGGTTACAGAGCAGCCTGGCAGGTTAATAAAACCTGCTTGCCTGACTTTGGGTCTATTCTCCGTTCTCTCAGCCACCCTCACAACCACATCTATCAGATGTCTGATCTTAAAACTGGGTTGTCTTTCAGGCTTTAAGGAGCAGTGGCCCTGCAAAGGAGGGAGAGGTGGCAGCAGGGCCCAAGAACAAAGGTCAGAGGACAGGGAGAAGAACCCAACAACGTGGTGTCTTGAAATCAGAAAGAGGGTTTTCAGAATGGGCACGGTGGCTCACGCCTGTAATCCCAACACTTTGAGAGGCCAAGGTGGGAGGATCCCTTGAGGCCAGGAGTTCCAGACAAGCCTGGGAAACACAGCAAGACTTTGCCTCTACAAAAAATAAAAAAATTAACTAGGTGTGGTGGTGCATGCCGGTGGTCCCAGTTGCTTGGGAGGCTGAGGTGGGAGGATAGCTTGGGCCCAGAAGGTCGAGGCTGTGATGAGCTATGACTGTGGCGTGCACTCCAGCCTGGGCAACAGAGTGAAATTCTGTCTCAAACAAATAAGGAGGAGGAGTAGGAAGAAGAGGAGGAGGAAGAGGAAGAAGAGGAGGAGAAGGAGGAGAAGGAGGAAAAAAGAGAAAGAAAGAAAGAAAGAAAGAGAGAGAGAGAAAGAAAGAAAGAAAGAAAGAAAGAAAGAAGAAAGAAAAGAAAGAAAGAAAGAAAGAAAGAAAGAAAGAAAGAAAAAGAAAAAGAAAGAAAGAAAGAAAGAAAAGAAAAGAAAAGAAGGAAGGAAATAAATGGGCTGGATGCAGCGACTCAAGCCTGTACTCTCAATACTTTGGGAAGCTAAGGTGGGAGGATCACTTAAGCCCAGGAGTTCGAGACCAGCCTGGGCAATATAGTGAGACCCTTGTCTCTAAAAAAACCTTTTTTTGAAAAGGAGAAAGGGGCCAATTCCAAATGTTGAAGGATCAAAGATGAAATAACAAGGTAAGGACTAGAAAGAGTGCTTGTGTATGTGATTGCTGACCTGCCAGGAGCATTGCATGAGTGTTGGTACAGACTCCAGATAGGAGGGGTTGAAGGAGTGAAGAGGCGGTGAGCTGAGCCTGAGCGGAAAGCGTGAGCTGGGGCAGCCCTTTCAAAAGGTTCCAGGAAGTACAAGCAGAGTGGGCCGGGCTCTGAGCTCCACAAGCATGAGTGAGGTGAGAAAACCCCCATTTGCTGAGCTCCAGCTGAGTCACCCCATGTGTATGAGCGCATCATATGGATTTCCTCATTTCATCCTCTCACAGCCCTGTGAGGCTACCAGAAACAAATAATACAAATTTCAAAGAAGCTTGCTTTCTTTTGTTTTATATTTTATATTTGAAATGGAGTCTTGCTCTGTTTCCCAGGCTGGAGTGCAATAGTATCATCTCGGCTCACTGCAACCTCTGCCTCCTGGGTTCAAGTGATTCTTTTGCCTCAGACTCCCAGGTAGCTGGGATTATAGGTGCCTGCTGCCATACCGGCTCTAATTTTTGTATTTTTAGTAGAGACGGGGTTTCACCCTGTTGGCCAGGCTGGTCTCGAACTCCTGATCTTAAGTGATCCACCCACCGCAGCCTCCCAAAGTGCTGGGATTATAGGCCTTAGCCTCCGAGCGCAGACTGTTAGCATCTGTTGTAGAGACAGGGCTCTCACTCTGTTGTCCAGACCAGTCTCTAACGCCTGTCTTGAAGCAATCTTCTCAGCTCAGCCTCCCCAAGTGCTAGGAGTAGAGGCGTGAGCCGCTGCACCCACCCAGTTTTTTGTTTATTAAAATATTAGTAGGCTGGATATGGTGGCTCATGCCTGTAATCCCAGCACTTTGGGAGGCTGAGGGAGCAGGGTCATTTGAGTCCAGGAGAAGGAGAAGGCCAGCGTAGGCAACATAGGGAGACCCCAACTCTACAAATAATTTTGAAAATCAGGCAGGCATGGTAGTGTGAGCCTACGGTCTCAGCTACTTGGGAGGCCGAGGCAGGAGGATCACCTGAGCCCTGAAGGTTGATGCTGCAGTGGGCTGTGATCATCCCACAGCACTCCAGCTGGGCAACAGAGTGAGACCCTGTCTCAAAAACACAACAAAACCAAAAAGAAATTAAAATATCGATAGATAGACCTCCTAATGAAGCGAGGGCACTCTTCTGCAGCTGTTCTCCACAGGACTGTTCCCATTTCCTTCCCCGTAATCCATGTAGCATCCACAGTACATGGCTTTGGTCACCTCCCAGCCACCTAGGTCCCACTCCATTGCCAGACGAGCGCTGGCCGGGAGGATGATGTGGTCAGACGACACCCCAGACACTGCTCCCCTGAAAATGGCTTTCAACCCAAAAGAAAAGAAAAGAAAAGCCTGGGTACGGGTGCTCACACCTGTAATCCCAGCACTTTGGGAGGCCGAGGCAGGTGGATCACAAGGTCAGGAGTTCCAGATCAGCCTGGCCAATATGGTGAAACTCCATCTCTACTAAAAATACAAAAATTAGCTGAGTGTGGTGGCGGATGCCCATAATCCCAGCTACTTAGGAGGCTGAGGCAAGGGAATTTCTTGAACCCAGGAGGCAGAGGTTGCAGTGAGCCAAGATCGTGCCACTACACTCCAGCCTGGTAACAGAGCAAGACTCTCTCTCAAAAAAAAAAAGAAAAAGAAAAGAAAAGAAAAAAATGATCCAGACCAGGCGTGGTGGCTCATGCCTGGAATCCCAGCACTTTGGGAGGCCGAG
>NW_022436989.1:6411504-6416181 GCF_009761245.1 Sapajus apella
AGAGAAAGAAAGAGAAAGAAAGAAAGGAAAGAAAGAAAGAAGAAGAAAGAAAGAAAGAGAGAGAGAGAGAGAGAGAGAAAGGAAGGAAGGAAGGAAGGAGAAAGAAAGAAAGAAAGAAAGGAAGGAAGGAAGGAGGGAGGGAGGGAGGGAGGGAGGGAGGGAGGGAGGGAAGGAAGGAAGGAAGGAAGGAACTTTAGTGCAGAACACTGCATACCTGCTGCTTAATATTCATACCTGATGGCATGCCTCTTTTTTAAGACAGCAAAAGAGGATGAGGCCACTTATCTCTTCAGTGACGACATTATTTTTATTTATTTTTTATTTTTATTTTTATTTTGAGATGGAGTTTCGTTCTTGTTGTCCAAGCTGGAGTGCAATGGCCTCATCTCAGCTCACTGCAACCTCCACCTCCTTGGTTCAAGTGATTCTCCTGCCTCAGTCTCCCAAGTAGCTAAGATTACAGGCAGGTACCACCATGCCCAGCTAATTTTTGTATTTTTAGTAGAGATGGGAGTTTCACCATGTTGGTCAGGCTGGTCTTGAACTCCTGACCTCGTGATCCACCTCGTCCTGCCTGTATTTTTAGTAGAGACGATGTTTTGGTATGTTGGCCAGGCTGGTCTCAAACTCCTGACCTCTGGTGATCCCCCAGCCTTGGCCTGCCAAAGTGCTAGGATTATAGGCGTGAGTCACCATGCCTGGCTCAAGGGATTAATTTCTAAGGCCTTGTGATATTGAGAAATGTATGTTTCATTTTCATCAAATTTCTTGGCATACAACTTCTAAAAATTCTTGGAATTTTCTTTGTTTGTTTTTGTTTTTGAGACGAAGTCTCACTCTCTTGCCCAGGCTGGAGTGCAGTGGCGCAATCTCAGCTCACTGCAACCTTCACCTCCTGGGTTCTCATGATTCTCTGGCCTCAGGATCCTGAGTAGCTGGGATTACAGGTACCCACTATCATGCCTGGCTAGTTTCTGTATTTTTAGTGAAGACAGGGTTTCACCATGATGGCCAAGCAGATCTGGGACTCCTGATTGCAGGTGATCCACCTGCCCTGGCTTCCGAAAGTGCTGGGATTACAGGCGTGAGTCACCTCGCCTGGCGATGTGTCTTTTTTTAACGTTCATCAGTTGACGGATGGCTGGCAGTCCCTGGGTAGCTTCTGGATGGGGGCTAGTTGCCAGAAAGACAAAGGGTTGGAATTTTTAGCCCCACCTCCAGCCTCTGGGGAGGGTAGAGGGGTTGGAGGTTAAATTGATTATCAGTGGCCAATGGTTTGATCAATCTGGCCTATGTAATAAAACCTCTATAAAAACCCAAAAGGCCTAGGGTTCTGAGAGCTCCTGGATTGCTGAACACGTGGAGGTTCCTGGAGGGTGGTATGCCCTTTCCCCCGTACCGAACCCTACGTATCTCTTCATCTGTATCCTTTGTGATATCCTCTATAATAAACCAGTGAATATGCTTCCCCGAGTTCTGTGAGTCTTTCTAGCAAATTAATGGAACCCAAGGTGGGGGCTGTGGGTAACCTGACTTACATCCCATAGATCAGAAGCACAGGTAAAACAACCTACGGCCTGGGCACGGTGGCACTCACGCCTGTAATCCCAACATTTTGGGAGGCTGAGGTGAGTGAATCACAAGGTCATGAGTTCGAGACCAGCCTGGCCAACATGGTGAAACCCCGTCTCTACTAAAAATACAAAAATTAGCCAGGCATTGTGGCACATGCCTGTAATGCCAGCTACTTGGGAGAGAATTGCTTGAATGAAGGAGGCAGAGATTGCAGTGAGCCAAGATCGTGCCACTACATTCCAGCCTGGGCAACAGAGTAAGACTCTGCCTCAAAAAACACACACACAATAAATAACAACAAACAAACATAATTGGGGCTTTCAATTGGCATTGAAAGTGATGGACAATTGAGCTGGTCATGGTGGCTCACACTTGTAATCCCAGCATTCTGGGAGGCTGAGGCGGGTGGATCACAAGGTCAAGAGATTAAGACCATCCTGGCCAACATGGTGAAACCCCATCACTACTAAAAATACAAAAATTAGCCAGGTGTGGTAATGGGCACCTGTAATCCCAGCTACTCAGGAGGCTGAGGTTGGAGAATCGCTTGAACCAAGGAGGCGGAGGTTGCAGTGAGCCGAGATCGTGCCACTGCACGCCGGCCAGGTGACAGAGCAAGACTCCACCTCAAAAAAAGAAAAACAAAAGAAGAAAGTAGGGGACAGCCTTGTGGGACAGAGCCCTCAGCCCATGGGATCTGATGCTGTCTCCAGGTATTCAGTGTCAGGGTTGGATTGGAGGACGCCGAGCTGGGGTCTGCTGCAGAACTGATTGCTTGGGGTATGAGGAACCCCCACCCCTCCCACACGCACATATAGTGTCAAAAGTGATTTGTGTTGTGATAATATAAGAGAAATGGAGTTTGTTCCCCCTATGTATGACCAGAGGCTCATTTTCTTAACTCTAAAGGGGAGATCTTGGGGCAATTGTCCTTCCTTCCTTCTTTTATCCCAGAGAAAACTAAGTGACAAACTATACCTACCAGAGTATAGTACTTGGACTTCCTTGTGAGAACTCTGGGTTTGTTTGGGCTTTTGCTTGTTTGTTTGTTTGAGATGGAGTTTCACTCTTGTTGCCCAGGCTGAAGTACAATGGTTGGACCTGAGCTTACTGCAACGTCCACCTCCCGAGTTCAAGTGATTCTCCTTCCTCAGCCTCCCAAGTAGTTGGGATTATAGGCTCCTGCCACCACACCTGGATAATTTTTGTATTTTTGGTAGAGACAGGGTTTCAGCATGTTGGCCAGGCTGGTCTCGAACTCCTAACCTCAGGTGATCTACCCACCTCGGACTCTCAAGTGCCGGGATTACAGGCATGAGCCACTGCGCCTGGCCGACAACTCTGGGTTTTAATCCAAACTGCATCTCTTGCTAGCTGTGTGCCCTTGGCCAAATCGTTTCACCTTTCTTTATTTTTTTGAGACGAAGTCTTGCACTGTTGCCCAGGCTAGAGTTCAGTGATGCAATCTTGGTTAACCACAGCCTCCACCTCCCAGGTTCAGGCGATTCTCCTGCCTCAGCCTCCCGAGTAGCTGGGATTACAGACGCTCACCACCATGCCCAGCTAATTTTTGTGTTTTTAGTAGAGACAGGGTTTCACTATGTTGGCCAGGCTGGTCTCGAACTCCTGACCTCCTGATCCACCTGCCTCAGCCTCCCAAAGTGCTGGGATTACAGATGTGAGCCACTGCACCCAGCCTCACTTCACCTTTATTAGTATAGGTTTCCTTCTCTGTAAAGGGCACAGACCATGGTGAGAATTACACAGCACACTTCAGGCTGAGGTGGATCCATCTTGGACTCCTCTCAAGATGGTTCTCTACTGAACTACAGAAACGTCGCCAGCATAAGGCAGTTTTACGTCTCTACAGTCTGCTGCCTGGCCAATGATTTTATTACAAACCCTAATTTCTTTTGCAAAGAAACATCTTGAACTGGTCACGAATAAAGTGGCTTTTCTCTGACCAGCAAGTAGGTGGCGATTCCATTTCCACCAGAACTGACCTCGTGCTGCTCGGGGAGCGGGAGGGGGGTGAGCAGAGGCCTGATGTCACTCAGCTCTACATAAGGGCCTCCTGCAGGCTCCTGCAGGCAGTTTGGAAGCAGCTGGAGGAATGAATTAGGTTCCTGGTGGCAGTACTTTTTTTCTTCTTTTCTAAAACAGACACAGCTGTTGAGTGAAATGCCGCCTCCACAGAAAATCCCAAGCGTCAGACCTTTCAAGCAGAGGAAAAGCCTGGGTAAATTTCTTGGGGTACCTTTCTGGGTTACTTGAAAGAGAGGAGAGGATCTGGATTTCTCTTGATGTTTGCTTATTCTCTTGTGCTTGAAATATTCACAGCAATCAGACAAGAGGAAGTTGCTGGAATCCGGGCAAAGTTCCCAAACAAGATCCCGGTAAGATATCATTGTACTTCCCTTGTGGGGGGCGGGTTCTGATTCTGTTCTTTGAAAAAAACCAAGACCAGCCAACAACTTCCCTTTCTGTGTTCCAAGATCCTAAGACTCAGAGAACTTTGAGTCACATTATTAAGGACTGACGCTCTTGACAGGTGATAGTGGAGCGCTACCCCAGAGAGAAGTTCCTGCCCCTACTGGACAAAACCAAGTTCCTGGTCCCGCAGGAGCTGACCATGACCCAGTTCCTCAGCATCATCCGGTAGGTGGCGCAGAGCGTGCCCGGGAGGAAGGTGTCGGGGGTGTGCCGGGCTCTTCTGTTTCCTTCGTTAGGTGGCTTTATTTTGGGGATGGGGCAATGTCAGGGGAAGAAAGGAAAGAGATTTTTTTGAAGTCATCTTTTAGATTCACTAGTGCCCTGAAAAGATGCTCTTAGAATTATTCTATTTTAAAGCCGGGTGCACTGACTCATGCCTGTAATCCCAGCACTTTGGGAGGCTGAGGTTACGAATTCGAAACCAGCCTGGCCAACATGATGAAACCCCGACTCTACTAGAAATACGAAAATTAGCTGGGCATGGTGGTACACACCTGTAATGCCAGCTGCTCGGGAGGCTGAGGCAGGAGAATCACTTGAACCTGGGAGGCGGAGGTTGCAGTGAGCTGAGATAGCACCATTGCACTCCAGCCTGGGCAACAAGAGTAA